>NC_143384.1:89062416-89667694 GCF_980474605.1 Leiobunum rupestre
CAAACGGAAAAGCGGTTAAGTTCGAAGAAACGTAAAGGCACATTTGTTTATCCTTTTTATTTTCTGTTGGAATAACGCCAGGGATGCTGTTCCACATGCGCATATCTATTTTTGTAGTATCGAGATTTTTAGTCATTTTTAACAGAATAGCCTTCCGGCACAACTAAGTACAGCTTAGGCAGAAACCTTCGGTGTGATATTGTTAGAGTTATTGTTTTATTCCGCCTAGGCTTACGCTAATCAAACTGTAAGTACGATTCCGTGTTTATAGTGCTAATAGTATTATTCCAACTAGTAGGTTATATAGTCTTTAGTGATACTAGATCTCGCTAGATGTTTTAGCAGGCGCGACTATAGAATTTAAATATAAATTACACTTTACCTTGGTAAAGTGTTATTTATATTTACCAAGGTCCGTGGTTCATTTCAAAATATTCTGAAATATATGGAACCTCATTTGGTATAATGTTGGTACATTTGGTAATTGAGTAACACTTTCGGAAAAGTTTTTCTCAAAATTAATTACGAACAAAAATTAGTTTAAAAAACGATCATTTTTAGCCAACATACAAACATTACAATTAAGTTATTTCTTTTTAAATTAGTCGTGAAAAAGGCAAGGGCACCTACTACCAACTTGTTATTTTTCATGACCGAATATCTTAGTGACAAATTGACCTATTGCGACCTATTTCATTTAACACTTACGAGATGTTCTAGAACTTGTAGATCAAATTAAAACACCCATTTTATAAGTTTTCAATACCTTCTGCGATAACCTGTCTTATTACTTAAACAACTGAATGAAAGTGCGGAGAGCATGGACTACTAGAATGTCACTTCGGTATTCTTCATTTATGTTAAGATTTGGGGTTTAATAATTTGGTCATAAGTCGATTGCTTAAAACCCTGGTCGAACATTGACGTTTTTTTGTACCGTAGTATTAAAGTTTAGTTGGTTTTCAGGTCTACCAAATAGACAGAATGTCAGAAAAGCCCCCACTAATACTTCTCAGTTTAATACAAATATACTATTTGATATATAATTCAAGGCATTAAAAGGAATTGGTTTTTCTTATGTTTTAGCCAGAGACAATGTCGGTATTTTAGTCTTTGTATTTAGGATTATGTGGAAATGGTTCGCGGGAATGTTGTTTGATTGTCCGCTGGCGTGTGCTGCAATTGCGAGGGAAGCGACAGTTTTTGTGTTTTTAAAGGGAAACTAACTTACTGGGAGTCTTAAAATTAGTTAGTTAGACAAAAGCTTGATCTACGTTTGTTAATAATGTAATCAAGTTACAAAATAACCAAAATTATAGCACAATTATTTTCCAATGAAAAATAAAATATAAGTTTGATTAACAATTACTCTGAAATCTGTCATCCATGCTTTTAAAAAACAAACCGAAAACATAAACAGAAATTGAATCAGGGGTAGTTTTTCAAATTCCTTGTAACAATTTTAATGTTTTTAATAAAATTTTAATATCAAGTTTGGCTTTTTAAATTATTTGTTCAGAATACGATATCCAATGAACGTCCTAGTTTCATCCCTATTGAGCCATGATTGAACCAAATTAAAGGCCTAAAGACATCTCTAGGTTTTATAGAAAGACATCCAGGGGACGACCGCCGTAATCGCCGTTGGACGTCCGAAAACTTGTCCCCGGGACGTACTACGGCTATAGACAAACCGGACATTTGGACGTCCTTTAGCGTCCAACCGACGTCAACCCCGGATTTTGGGATGTGCTACGGACGAAGGCAAGATCCGAGTGTGACGTCTATCGGATGTCCAAAGGACGTTTTTATGTTTGCTGGGTGGGTTTGAATAATTTTGGAAAAACATATCCTCAAAATTTGCATTGGATATTAAGATCGTGACTTTCATTACTATCAAAATGGCCCTTTATTAAATTTCCCTCGCTTTTCCCGTTTTCCCTCTTAAATTGTAGTATTCCCTTTTTAGCCCAGGACAGATACGGTTTGACCCGGAATATTTTCCTATAAAGATGAAAATTGGTACATAGGTAGTTTTTGAACCCCAAAAAAATTTACTAAAAGTCCCCACCTCTAGAACGTGAGCTTCCGAAGCCATCTTGGAAAATGGCCGCCAAGCACGCCTGACGTCATAAATTAAATGAAAGTGTCCAAAAATGTAAAAAATTGGTACATTATACATTTAAGGCTTTCTGACTAGCATAGTAATTTTTTTTTGGTGTACAGCCGTTATTTTTGCCGCCATCTTGGAAAATGGCAGCCAAAACGGTTTTCCACGTAACTTTCCACTATATAGTTCATTATGTTTGAAAATTGTTATATAGTTTCATTACGGCCTTTTGAACATAGTTAGAAAATCGTATGGATCTGCGACCGTTATTTCGTCCGCCATCTTAGAAAATGGAGGACTGCATTGCCGAATTTCGCATTCAAAATTGAATGATATAGTCCGATTGTTTTAAAATTTGGTATATTTTTTGATTATGACGCTGAGAACTCTACTACCAAATCTTAAAGTTATCTGACGGTTACTTCGTTCGCCATCTTGGAAAATGGCCGTCCGGTAAATACTCACCTTGTTGATAGCATTTTTATAACTATTTCGAATCGCTTTAGGGTTAGATTGTTAGCTTTTAAAATCTGGAAAATGAAAACCGGTGATACACGTATAACACATTTATTTGTATAAAACATTTTATTGGGAAATGCCCAAAACTGTTTAATTAACTATATAAAAAGCACATGATGTTTTCTTTGGCGATGTATCGTTCTTCATCATTTGGATTCGAACTGTCGATGGGCTTTCTATTCTCTCACAGGCCACGTGTTTTAATTTATTAGAGAACGGTCTATATCCCCGGGTCCTGGCAGTAAAGGGCCCATGAGGTACTGATTGGGGCCTCTAGGTCAAGGAGGTGGAGAAAGTCAATAACATTTTGAAAACGGTAGTGGAGCCCGGGGTCTAAAACATTTGCCCCGGGCCCAAAAAAAAAGCACGGCTCTGGCGGTAGTTTAAAAAGGTTCATGGGGCTCCTTATAGGAGTACACTGATATATATCGAGGTTAAAGGGGTCAGCTAGGTTACTGATATGAGTACGAGTTCTAAAGCAGTCTAAAGGGTTTCTTAGAAGAGTCTATAGGAGTACTTCGAAATTTTAGAGTAAAGGCGTTATACAATCTAATAAACCGGTTCTAAACGATCAACTGTGTTTCTTATAATGGTACACGGTTATTTTTGGAGGTACAAAATCTTTATTATATCAGTGATTAAATTTAAACCAGAAAAAAATCATATTTATTCAATCCTGCCGTTTTGATCCTTCAAATCGTTGCAGTGGCGCACGCAGGTGGGGGCAGAAGGCTCGGGCCCCTCCAAGAACAAAAAGAAAACTCGTTTTTTTGCTAATTATTACAACTAAAGCAGTCGAAAGAGTTTTGATCTTCACGGGCCCCCTCCAGAAAACAAACCTGGGTGCGCCACTGGATCGTTGTTAGGAAACTGCGTGATATTGGGTAGCAATTTTGGTGCGATCCTTTCCCTCGGTGTACGATAAGTATCGTCGTTTTATACATGAGAAAATATATGGAGATACAAAATCTTTAATATATCAGTGATTAAATTATACGATCAATGCAACTATGTGGGACCCAGTCGAGGGTCGGTCTTCCCAGCTACTTCCTAATATTTACAAATCACAAATTATAAATCTCGTCGTCTTCTTCAATCAAATATTTCTAAGGGTTACTTCAGATCATACCAAACATTGCAGAGCAAACAAGACCAGATCTTTTGCAATCGCAGTTTTTAAGGCAATTCGTTCTACAGTTACACGAATATGTGTGTACGTGTTTTACAGGCAAACGCTCATTCGTAAAGGGGTAATTTCAAAGAAATTTAAAGGAAATATAACCTCTGATATTTCTGTCGCCCTCCGAGGGTTCCAATATTGTCCGCTGCTATCAGACGGCCATTTTCCAAAATGGTGAACGAAGTAACCGTCAGATACCTTAAAGATTTGGTAATAGTGTTCTCAGCGTCATAATAAAAAAAATATACCAAATTTCAAAACGATCGGACTATATCATTCAATTTTGAATGCGAAATTCGGCATTGCAGTCCGCCATTTCCTAAGATTGCGGATGAAATAACGGTCGCAGATCCATAAGATTTTGTAACTATGTTCAAAAGGCCGTAATAAAACTATATACCAATATTCAAACATTGTGAAACATATAGTTGAAAGTTACGTGGAAAACCTATTTGGCTGACATTTTCCAAGATGGCGGCAAAAATAACGGTTACAAGTACACCAAAAAAATTACAATACTATTCAGAAAGCCTTAAATGTATAATGTACCAATGTTTTACATTTTTGGACAATTTCATTTAATTTATGACGTCAGGCGTGATTGGTGGCCATTTTCCAAGATGGCGTCGGAAGCTCACGTTCTAGAGGTGGGGACTTTTAGTATATTTTTTTTGGGTCAAAAACTACCTATGTACCAATTTTCATCTTTATGGGAAAATGTTCTGGGTCAAGCCCCTTTTTAGTCTATCTGTCCTGGGCTATTTAGCATTTTTAAAGGTTGAAAAATTCCGGAAAATCAATGCCAGAAATAACCATTTTAAAATGCGGTGCCTTATCAGGCAAAATAACTCAGCTCGATCGTAGTATGTCTTTTTCTTTCGAATTTTTTATCCCACAGCCTTATTTTATATCCATGGTGGCCGATTTTAAAATTCATTTTATATATTTCCTTTAGAATATACATAATTCCGAACTGAACACGCGCACTCCAATACAATTTAATATTTTCTCCGTTTACTGTTACATTTTCAAGGCTCAAATTTAAGGAAAGGGTTTTAAAATATACAAAAGTTGAGAAAAATCGATCGAAATTATTTTAGAAATATGTTTTGCATTTTAAAGTAATTCGACAAAAATATATTTTTAATTCTAAAACATTTTCAATATCTGTGCCTTCGTAGATCCCAACTATTTCCCCTAATTCAACTTTTTAACTGCTTTGATAAAAGCATTTTTTATTTAATTTAATTAGAGATTGGTCCATTAAAGGAAAACCAGAGGCCGTGAATTCGAAAGTATTTGCTAAGTATCCAACTCTAAGTTCAAAGCTTTGGACTGAATTTTATGTGTGGGTTAAAAGAACTCCTAATATTAAATACAGGAAGCGTGATATCACCACCACGTTGCACTTTGTAACCACATCATATCGCTCTGTTATATACGATACTGACATTAATAAGTACTTATAGAGTGGCAAAAAAATAATCTTTCGACGCGTTTGTTGAAAACCTGAATTGCTAATGTCTACACTGCAAATCTTTATGACACCTACAGCACGTTTAAAAAACACCTAAACAGCGTAACAAAATTAGAGCACCTGACACATGTTAAACACTTGCATATATGGACTTTTAGTGTTCATCAGATGCAATTATGTGCACGGTAGATGTACTCCTGATGTGCTCTAAAGGCATTTTAGGTGCTCTGCCGGTGTCATATTGTAACATCTATAGTACGAGACCGTAACAAAATTAGAGCACCTGACACCTGTTTAACACATGAACATATGCACTTTTAGTGTTCAGAAGATGCAATTATGTGTAACATATATGTACTCCAGATGCACTCTAAGTGCAATTTACGTGCTTCTGCAGATGTTCTATTGTAACATCTATGGAACGAGATCGTAACAAAATTAGAGCATATGTTACGCCTAAATAACATCTGGCATCGACCGAAAAAATTGAAGACACATCAAATGAACATATAGAAAACACTTGCTCAAATTTATCAATAGTCGTCCAGATATTTAACGACAATGGGCTCACAGATAGTAGTAAACAAAAATACACAGAGAAAAAAGTTCTGTTAAAATTACAGAAAATATCTGGAAGCACTTCGTGCCAGAATATTTCTGTAAATCTTACCATTTATTTTGGTTTTTTTTTTGGATAACAGTAAAAGGGTTGTATTTTTTACAGTAAAAACTAAAAGTACTTTTCACAGAACATGTGTAGTAAATTTTACAAACGTTTTGTAACTTTTACAACAACTTGATTTATTGTACAGATTTGATTCTGTAAAAATTACAGAAAAAAGATGTAATTATTACCACACCTTTGTCTATCTAAAAAATTAACTTTGTTTGTCCAAAAGCTTTACACCTTTTCTGTAAATTTTACAGAAGCAAAGGTTGCAGAAATGCAAACATAGAAGTTGTAAATGTTACACAACTTTTTTATTGTAAACATTGAATCTGTGTTAATTACAGTAAACAAGTTGTTAATTGTACAGTATATAAATATATAAAAGTAAATTATTGAATGAACTAATTTATTTCAAAGACGTGGTACAGCTATATAGAATTAAAACAGCTTAAGTTAACAAAATTTACTAAAAATAGATTCACAATTTTTACAGTGGCTAAATTACAATGCTAACATTGGTTAACATCAATCACATTTACTTTTTTTAATTTCAACATAATGTAATTTTCTGGCTATTTAAAATTAAGTAGTTCATATAACATTATACAAATTCTAATAGTCTAACATTTTTCAATCTCGATTCAATGTCTTCTTTGAGTGTACTGCAGCTAAACAATAAAATATTTTTAATAAATGAACCTTAAGCATTAGGGTTAAAGGCGGGTTTTTTGTCTTCCAACAGTTAAGATTAAATGGAATTGCAAAAAATAGAGAAAAGATTTAAATAACTGCTAAAATTTCCAAATAAAAAAAACAAAATTATTTTTTTTTAAATGGTGCCTTACACAATAGGTGATAACAGACTACTAAAGAACTATATTTAAAGGCAATTTCCCTTAAATTACAGGCTATAAACACTGAAGCTTATAGTTGGTGAAAAAAAGTGGTTAAATATGTTTTGGGTTCAATAATTGCGATTCTGGGTTCAAATTTGTATATATAAAGGTTATCACATAAAAGAAAGCTTCAATGAAAATTTTCCATCTCCTACCATAAACAATGGGTGAACATAGAATAACAATGCCTATTTTCAACTATATTTAATAACAACTACCTTTTCATTTAATTCTGGAAACTATGAATCTGCAAGTTCAACACAAAACTTTAATGCACATTTTTCACCAAATATATGTTACCACTTTATTTTTTAACCTACACAGCTAGTCAGACTTGGAGAAGGTTGTTTTTAATGAGGGTTCAATTGATGGTATATTCACTGTTGCAAAATTTTGTACACCTGATTTCAGATTTTACGTGATTTCACTTTTGATTTAACATTATGAAAGCTACTGATTTGAAGTGATTTCACTGCTGCTTTGTACACCTGATTTCAAAAGTGGTTAACCCCTCGGGTTCAATTACATTTGAAACAAAAAGCTTGAGCTTTGTTGAGATTTTAACACTCTGCACCCTATATCACTTATTTAAAATCTCAAGTAATTTTTTTTTTTTTCAAATGTGATTGAACCCTCACTAAAAATACCCTCCCCAACTCTGAATCGCTGTGTAGGTTAAAATGAAAATAGTGAAATTGTTTTTGAGTTCAATAATTCTGCTTCGGTATGAAAAATTTGCATAAATTAACGGTTATGCATTGAACAAACTTCAGTGTTTTCATTATTAAACCTAATGTAAATTAGCTTTAAATATATTTAAAAATAATCATTATTGGTCTGTGTTAACTTATTGATAATGGTAGGAGATGGGAAATTTTCATTTATGTAGTTTTTTTAAATTTGAGTTTGAAATTTTAATATCCTGCACCCTATACCATTTATTTAAAGCTCAAGCTATTTTTTTAAAATGTGATTGAACCCTGACTAAAAACAACCTTCCCCAAGTCTGACAGGCTGTGTAGGTTAAAAATAAAGTGGCTAAATATTTTTGGCTTCAATAGTTGTATTTCTTGGTAAAAATTTGCATTTATTAAAAGGTATCGTGTTGAACGGAGCTTCAGTGTTTTGAGAATTAAACCTAATGTAAATTAGCTTTAAATATATTTAAAAATAATCATTATCGGTCTGTGTTAACTTATTGATAATGGTAGGAGATGGGAAATTTTCATTTATTTAGTTTTTTTAAATTTGAGTTTGAAATTTTAATATCCTGCACCCTATACCATTTATTTAAAGCTCAAGCTATTTTTTTCAAATGTGATTGAACCCTCACTAAAAACAACCTTCCCCAAGTCTGACAGGCTATGTAGGTTAAAAATAAAGTGGCCAAATATTTTTGGCTTCAATAGTTGTATTTCTTGGTAAAAATTTGCATTTATTTAAAGGTATCGTGTTGAACGGCGCTTACGTGTTTTGAGAATTAAATGTAAGTGAAGTTGACTTTAAATATAGTTGAACATAGGAATTGTTAGACTGTGTTCACCAATTGGTTATGGTAAAAAATGGAAAATTTTCATTTAGACCACTTTTTCAAATTTGAGTTTTAAATAAATGATAATATATTGTGCAGAATATCAAAATTTAAAACTCAAATTTAGAAAATTTTCATTTAGGCAATTTTTTTTATATCCTACCATAATCTTTGCTTACATTTAATTCTGAAAACACTGAAGCTCCGTTCAACACGATAACTTTAATAAATGCAAATGTTTCACCCAGAAATACAACTATTGAACCCAAAAATATTTAACCACTTTATTTTTAACCTACAAAGCGTTTCAGACTTCAGGTGCAGGGTATTAAAATTTCAAATTCAAATTTGAAAAAACTACCTTAATGAAAATTTTCCATCCTCTACCATAATCAATGAGTGAAAATAATGCCTATTTTCAACTATATTTAAAAGCAACTTGAAAACACTGTACCTCTGTTAAACGCGATTACTTTAATTCATGCCAATTTCCCACAGAAATAAAACTATTTAATCCAAAATTATTTAACCACCCTTATTATTGCTCTAAGTATAATTAGTCAGTATTGGGTAAGTGAGGGTGAAAATACTATTATAGGTGTGCCATTTTTTTAAACTTGTATTTAGTTAAGCCTAGGCCATTTGTTTATATGAAAAATACAATACATATATTTACTCATCTTTAATGACTTCATTATTTATTTAAGTATTACTTAATTATTATGAAATTCTACTTACTTATTTGTTGTGATGATAATTTTATCTGCATGGCAATTTCTGGCAAAGTCCGATATTACTACGACCTAACCGTTACTTTTTGAAAACCGCTGTCAGCTATCTCAACAAGAGGGCAATACATAGGTTATTTGGTATTAATATGTAACACAGACGCTCCTTAAACGACCCTTTAGATGCAACATAGATGTTCCATGTTCAACAGATGTCCTATGGACATAAAGAGTACGGATTAGACCACTTAGAGTACACGTTGAACATCTGTATTGCATTTGTAAATAAGTAAATAGCATCTAAGTCATACGTAAGGAACATCTGTAAGACATATGTAGGCATTTTATATGTTCAACCGATGTTTTTAGGCGCTCTTCAGATGTCATAAAGATTTGCAGTGTAGTGACAATGAACAATAATGACTGGAAACCTAGCTATTGTACGGGCTTAATATTTTTAAAAACATATACAGTATATGTTAGCATAAAATGGGGGTGGCCATAATTCAGAAACTGATTGCTGTTCCAGTTCAAGCTAAAGCAATTCCTAATGTTCAAAAACGCAAGAGAAAAAAGCCCGACCAATGCTAAAAGAGCCTTACTAGTACAATAACCATTATTTTTTTGGCAAAATCAAATTTTTTTGTATACTTTAATTCAATTTTGGAAAAAAAAATTTTTTTTAGTCGTTTTTATTTTTTGGGACATTTTAATAATTTTTGCGTCCAATTAATACTAAGGGGAAAACAGTTGAAAAAACGTTCATTTTCAGCAATCTTACCAACATTACAATTAAGATAGGTTTCTTTTTAAATTAGTCGTGAAAAGTCTAAAGTTGCCTACTACCAACTTGTTATTTTTCATGAACCAATAAATCAGTGATTAATTGACCTTTTCCGACCAAATCAATAACATATAAGGTTTTCGAATACGCTGTACAACTTGTTCAATAAAAGTTTTCGTCTACCACCTAGCGTTAAAAAAAATAGAAATTCCAAAACCAATAAAAATAAGTCGATTTCGATTGAAATTTAAAAAAAAACAACGAACCTCGCCAATAGTGGACATCCTGAAAACTTCACATTTCTAGGTAATATAGTTTTTGAGCAAATTTATAGAGGCGATCAAATTGCAACACTGTATATTAAAAGCATTTGAAAACTGATTTTGTTTTGCTACATTTACGTAAAAGTGGAAAATAATTTCCTTTTTTATCTTTATAAAACAAATCTATTTATAGTTCTTAGTGAATTGTACAGTTATTTAAATATTATAGTTGAAATAAAGTTCTACTGTGTTCTTGGACAAGAAAACGGTCTTTGGCCTAGTAATCGTACATTTTTAGGTTAATAAGTGTGTCAGATAAGTTTTTAAGTTTTCTGTCTTCAGAATGTAAATCATCTTATAATTTTAAGTATGCCGTACACACTTCTGACATAATAAAGTAGATAATAATTGACTTATGGTAGGGCATTCTTTTTTTTTCAAATCCGTTACATAATATCTTAATAAGAAAATATTGATTTTGCACGTTAATTTAGTGGGTGAAGGTAATTTTCGTGTTTAAAGACCATTTTAAAACCAAAATAAATACAATTTCTCGATTAATAATATACAATCAACAATGTTTAACTTTGCGGTTTCCATGGTCTATTGAATCAGTTTTGTTGGTTTAAGTGTTTTTTTGTCACGGTAGCAAATTCTTTAGAGGTGTAAGCTTCAGTCAGAGAAAAACTTGCAGTTTCCCTGAAAGAAGTAGGTAACTAATTTACGGCGGATGCACTCGTTGAAGTTATTCGCGTACTGGAACCCAAACAAAGAATAGCTGGTTTCTCGCGGAGTAGTTTAAAAGGCAGAATTATAAAGAAAAAAAATCCGTTTGGTGTATAGATCGAAATAAATAAAATAAGAAACGGTAAGAAAGTACGAGAGGGATTTAAAAAAAGATATAAAATTTCTTCTACGAAATAAATTATTAATCTTCTCTACACTGCAAATTCAATAAACACTGCAAGATCACACATAGAACACCTTTAGATCATTTATAACTCTATTGAATTAAGATCACTATACACCTCAAGACCACAAAGAGCCCATGAACCTGCTGAGATCTTAAATATTGCCCGAGTATTCCAAATGTTCAAATTGGTGTTCTAATTGTTTGTCTCACGTGATCTTTCTAAGTGATCTAGACTTACACCCTAAAATCCAAAGCTTCAACTGGGTAATCACTTTAAATTAAATGTATTTAAATAGAGCACTTTTATTTCAGTATAGTAATATTAAATTGTATCCCACAAGTGGTCTTTATTGTTTTTCATATCTGCGTACCTAGTATGTGTGGTAACCTAACTAGAGTTGGCCGTACTAAGGCCGTACATACGGCTTCCTTTCAATGTATTGACACGTCTAGTGGTGGGTATTGTTCACAGAAAATGTGAATTTTTGCGGGCGATTTTGATTTTCCAAAGCGTTGCAACCAGTTTACCGAACTTAAAAATGATAAAAAGTAAACCTAATTCATAAATTAAAACTAATATATCTGTATCGTCAAAAAGTTTTACCTCGAAGATTTAAATATCAGAAAAATGATTCCATTTATATTTAGAATTTATACAGTCAAATAATTTATTGAATTTTATCAAAAGTAAATGAACTAACGTTATCAGACTGCTACACTCCCCATTTTGGAGGCGTTTCCCTTATGAAGTTACATTTTGGCCACGAATTTTAAATTTTGCACGCTTCAAGGCCGAAATAAAAAACCTTTTTGTTTTAACGAAAAAAATAGAAATAGCTAAACCCACAATTACCCAGTGCAATTTATTGCGTCAAAAGACGAGGATAGAAAATCCTTTTTGGACACGATTTTTCACATCATTTTCATAAGGAAAACGCCCTCCGATTCTGAGCGCTATTTCCATAACTTCGGTTCATTTACTACTGATATTATCAATTTGATTTTAGTCAATTTATTAACCTTAAATAGTAATTAGAAGTTTGTAAATTGTTTGCGAAGAAGGGCATCCGTGAAAAAAGGATAAACATAAATTATTGTTAAAATAATTTATTTAAAAAATAAAAAAATAATATATTAAGTTATTTTTATTTTCATTTTTCAAATCGATTTTTATACGAGTGATATATCCTCAGGAAGTGGTCTCATTGCGTAAACTTGGTATGATCAAAATATTAACTCAAATTCCTACTTAGTGATCAAAAAGTTAACCACGTTCTAAAAAATAAATGGTTCACTTGTGGATCACTTTGATATTTTTGATAGATGACTGGAAGAACGCCTTTAGAACACACCTTTTACTGTGGTGTAAGTGAGCATCACAAAGAGCGGCATGAGACCACTAACTCAATCGTATGTGATCTAGCAGGGTAATTTGGATTTATAGTCTGTCCGTAATTCTACAAAAGAAGGGTGGAAATTTATCTGTATTTCTGAAATTCAAATTATGTACTCCTTTCCCAACTGCATTTACTTATTGGTACCACTAGTTACGATAATATTTTTGGTTAGCCGATTCTGGTGTGTCAGGTGTAGTCCACTAACTAATTTTGAAGTGATTTTAAGTTGCGGCTATCACATGCTGTGTCTTTTGAATATTCCTTTTTTCTGTAGAAATTTTGATTTAGTGAATTTTATATAAACTTCGAACTAAATTTTATTTTAGTGTCGTTTCATGTTTTCTATTATTTTGGTAGATGAAACACGAATAAGTGTTTCAGACTGATCACAGATTAATTTTAAAAGCGTGAGATAGGATTTTAATACATTGTAAAAGTTATGTTATTATAATGTTATATTTAACAGCCATTTTATTTCTATTTTAAAAATAAATAAATTGACTTCGGTGTTAGTAGCTAGAGGAATCAATTTGTTGTTGCAGACTTTAATATATTCTTTATTCATGTGGGAAATGACTCGCCCTATAAGCAAGTGTTTAGTTACTACCAAAGAAATGAGTAAAATCTACGAAGCGATAAATCTTTTAATCAAACCGATCTTCCAATTTGCTAAGAACTGCTAGTGCATAGAGTCTGAATGTGAAAACTACACCGTTCATTCTCAAATTTTGCGAGTTGGTTTATAAAGGATATGCACGACATGACTAAAGGTGAAACCACAAAATATGCTTTTTTTATTTGCTGAATGTTTTGTTACATCTTAAGCAATTTAAGAGTGAGTGAAAGAATGTGAATTCTTCTCGGTACTGGCAAGCACTAAGACGATCTGCTAGGGTTCGTTTTCGGTGAAATTTGCTGTATACTGTTCGGAGTAAAATGCATCATCAATTTCGATAATTATGGAAAACAATATGAAATTTTGTTATTACAGATAAGTAAATGGACTTAAACCTATTGCTGAAAAAAGGAATGTGAATAGGTTGTCTTCTCTCATTTTGACATACATTTTCTAAAATCTCAGGAATGTAAAGTGATATTGCAAAAAACAAATATTTAAAGAATAATTTTAAATAATTTAAAATTGTTTTAGACTTCCTTTTACTGCTTCATAACTTTATTCTCAAAAAGAGATAGGGATTAATTAATAACGGATATAACGTAATTATAGTCATCTATTAAAACACATTTATCAAAGATACACCTACCAATTGTTTAATCAAACGATTATAATATCAAACTTTTATAAATTATAATCCCCTTAACCTTTCAACTATCTTAATTATATAGAAAATATAAAGCACTCTTACACAGCTATATTTAAGTAGCATGTGGTCGATATTTAATGACCCCAAAATCATTTGTGTAAGCTCTGTATTAAGTTTCCATTCTTTTATGGATTTTTTCCCAAGGTTTGCTGATATCAATCTAAGTCCTTATCATTCAAACATTTTAAACCAATAATTTATAAGGTGCCTTTATCAAATTGCAATATTTATTCAAAACTTGAACTTGAAATGGTTCCACGATTGTTTTTCTTTTATTCGTGACGTATCTTACTTACTGCCTGGTCTTTCCTTCGATTGTCTAGAAAGCACATGCTTAGTTTGAAATCGGATCTATGTCCCTATAGTTTGCAACGGAAAGTTTTTGGTCTTCTTTATAAGCTTTGTCTACTTTTATATTAAACATCTATTTCTAATCACAAGCTACGACCCTTACAATTTGATTCTCGATTTTCTAATCCAACAGAGATAAGGTACAATCTGAGGAAATATTGTCTTGGTTCATCCAAAAACTTTTCTTTAGCGAAATATGTAACTGAAAGTTAAGGAAACTCTTCAGTTAAGGATGGACGTGGAAAATGCTTATGCGAATTTTTCCTTTCTACTCGTGTAGAAATTAATTGGTGCAGCCAGGATTCAATAAGGGTTAGGGGTATTTTAGATTTAAAATTTTAAATATATACTGCAGCGTTATGTAGTATCTGACATAAGATAGAGTAAAGAAAAACACTATAAGGGCCCGGAAAGCTAAAACTTTAAAACCAATGGGACTTTTTTCATTGTAACTGTACGAAGTTACCTCTTTAACCATTAACTTTCGAGTCTAGAACCTGAACGAATAGTCAAGTTATAAGAACCAACAATGAACAATATGATACGAATTTGCGCCACAGAAGTAAGTACAAATTGATTTGCAAAAGTAATTGATTTGCAGATCTGAGATTGGTTTTTGTGTAATATTTATAGATTCCTTTGTATTTCATGGTGGAGCAAGAAAAGCCTTTACTCATCTCGGGACACTACGCTCTATTCGCCTATTCAATTATTCGAAAGTTGAACTGCAGGTAATGAAGTGGTGTAGGAACCACAAAACAATTTACTAGATTATCTGCTTTAATTTAACTTTATTCGTGGAGTAGCTTCAAAAGGGTAACTTATCTCGGTCGCCATTGCCGGTGTTAATGGCGTTATTTCCGTTTAAAGCTCATGTCGATTCCTACATCTACAATTGTCAGAAAAACAAAAGCCCGCCATTTTCGTTGTATTTCAAAACAAAATATATCAATTTGGCAACGCTGCTGCCTTTTTCGGGAGATTAAGAAACGTTTGCTGGCAGCACTGTTTCTCCACACCGAATAAGGCAGACTTAATGCGAAACCGAAATAAAGCCAAAGCTTGTTTGTGGTTACTACGTCCGGTGTTATCCACGAAGTTACACCCCCTTGGGCCGCTGCCAGAATTGTATAAACTGCTTTGTTAAATAGACGCTTAAATAAAACCTTTTTAGTGATTTCCCTAGAAGGAGTAAATTTATAAGCGTGCTTCATTTAAGACTTCAATATAGTAGGGCTTGTTCAATTTTACACGCTCCTCCTGAAAGAAAATAATGCCCCTTCGCTATAAACTTTAGCTTTAAAATAAATCTAACATACACACGTCACTGTTTTATTCAGTGACTCGTACGCTAGCGCATAGGAGGGGGAGGGGAGAAAAAGAGAGCAGCATTTATTGAAGCGCCTATCCACTATCTATTAACTATCTACCGTTCAAATAGTGACTACTTGGTGACGACGGATGATTTAATGGATTATGGAATGGTCCACGGGGAGCGAAATGGTTCTGGAGTCCTCGGACACTTACTCAGAAATGTAAGAATGGCATTCAAAGATATCAAAATAGCAGAGACTTGGATCGGCGAGAGATTTGAGAGTTAATCTAGTTTTACAAATTTCGATTCCATCCTTTATCCTCACATTCCGTTTAAAAATGAATCTTCAAAATATGTACTATTCCACGGTAATACGTAGTTCGCTTCTTTTGGAGGCTTTTATGTTAGTGTTTACAGTTTCTAACAGAGCTATTTTTACTATTGCTAAAATAAATCAAATATTAATTGACAATTAAAACTAAAAATAGTACATAAATTTCTTAATAGGCTTTATAAAATAGGCGCAAAATAAGAGTACATTTATTAAAGAAATTAGCGCAAATTTACACCAATTTTATTGAATATTTGCTAATCGAGCTAATTTTTAAAACATCTCAACCACAGCGGAAGACCGAACAAGCCGACAGTCCAAGACTCCCTTTTAGGGTGATTTATCTCGTTCACACTTGGCTCGTAATTCACCTTCCCTCGTACTGTGCTTGAAATATCAAAGCCCTACTGATTTTTATAAATAAAAGCTGGAAAACTATGAAACAAGTTTGTTATATAGGAAAGTATGAGGAAACTATTTCGCAGTGCGAGGCTATTCACTCTTTTTCGCGCCTTTATTTTACCCCTCTTATTTGCCTCCTGCTCGTCGGCCATTGCCTCTGCCCCCCACGGGGAGTCTAGCATCCACTCTTTGGGTTGCGGTAAAGGAGGATAAGGCTGAGAGAGGAAAATCCAACATGGACGTGCCCAGGAAAATACCGCGAAAAAGAGTGTATAGGGTACATGATAATGTTTGGAAATTTAGTATTTTCCCTGGTGTAACAACATTTTCCGATAGCAATGCCAAATCTTAACATAAGTGACTACAACTACAACTATAACGAGTGCCGACTGTTAACTAGATCTATAAGTTTTAAATAGACTGATAACACTTATTTTTCTATATCAGAAATGACCCATCCCTCCGAATAACCCCGACACTATAACATAACGCAATCCCGACAATTTAATACATACATGGAAACAATAATCCACCGAAATAACCATGCAGAAGACAGTTTAAGCATACTAGAAAAAAGAAATGAACCCAACAATAATTATACGATTCAGTTAAAATAAATTATATTAGCCAGATGGATACGAAATTAAGATAACAATTAAAATGGTTTCATATGCCAACCCTTGTACTTGTCAGCTTAGTGCACATAATTACAGTACACGTCTCGACGAAAATCGGTTGGTGATTACAGCGGTGTCGAGCTCTCCCTTCACACGCACCTGGTTTTTATTTTGACTACTTTTTAAGTTTTACTTAAAGTCACGATCACATGACCGTAAATGGAGTTTCTCACGTCAAGATTTTTCTTGTCTCTCTTGTATATTGTCAAAGTTCTTTCGTTATAATCATGGGTCTCATCCTGCCACTTAACTTCACACCAATTAGTAACAAGTGGTGGAGCTTTGGTGACAAATTAAAAAATTTGGTTTAACAATGTTTTTACCAAACTGGTGACTTTATGACCTATTCGTCAATGTCGGCAAAGGAGAAATATCAAAGTAAAGCGTCTTTATAAAAAATACTACAGTTTTTAACTATGTAGAATTTTCCCAGGATTTTCTAATGACATCTATATTTAAAGGAAAAAGTTTGACAGGGAGTAGTTTCTATAAATCGCACTTTTCACAATTTAAATAGCACATGTAACATAATTACTTATAAGTTAACCGGAAAGGTATCTTTTAATGAAACTTGGTTCATCGGATATGAGGTAAATTAGGTCATTTACAACTTCTTAACGAAAAATGCGCCCTCAACTTTATAGAAGGGACACGGAAGTTACCGAAGCATGTTTTTAAAACGCGCTTTAACCCTGACCTGTTTATGGCTTTTGCAATCTTTTGTTGAGCTTATGCATCGCTACCGGGATATTTTGTTTCCATGGTGAAAAGTACAAGGATTACAAGAATTTCTCAATTTTCGGCCTACTTATTGTAAGTTCCGTAAAATGCAATGTGTCATTGAAAATTCCTTTATGAAAATGTTTTACAGATGCATTCTTATGAGTGATTATGTTACATATGATCTTTGTCTACCCCATCGGAAACACGAATATTTATGAAATATTATGGAATTCACAATAGGTCTATAGTCCCACACATCTTGTACGTACTATTATCAAGAATTATTTAAGATACTTGATAATAATGGTCTGTAGATATTCTAAACTTCACTTTCGCATTGAGTACCTTATTTGAACCTTGGTGCGTTTTTTCGACAATGGTAAAAAAATGAATAAAGTTGTATAACATCACACTCATCTTTTGTAGTAAAAATTCACCTGCTTTAGGTATTTCCTGACACTTTTTCACACAGACGAGCATTATCTAAGTTAAGGTTAAGTGATAAAAAAGCAGTTTAATTTTTGGTAACACTATTGAAACATACACGTTTTAAATGCTATTTACGATTGCTTTTAAACAGGAAGCCGAAGTGGCGGTCAATCTATTTACGATTACTGAGGATAATTTTGAGTATCTGGACTTTACAAACGTCATGTTGGTGGACGAGTGGAGAATCTTCAGCTCCCACAAGGCCCTCAAGCTCGAGTTCTTCTTCTTCGCTATGATAACCATCCTCAGTGTGCCGGTGAGCTAGGTGTCCAAGGACGTCTCTATTTCTATAACCTTCTCTCGTTATCCAATGAATTCGATTTTAATTAATGCGTCACAGTTGTGGTTGTTGTTTATCGGATGTATATTTCTAATTGGCGTCGTGTGGAGTCTTTTCGATATCGTCTCCTCTGAGCTCATTAAAGGCAGATATATTAATTTGAAGCCTTATCCAACCATGAAGACGCTTTTCATCTCATTCAAGGTGGCCGTGGGTCAAGGTAATTTTCTGAAAGTGGGACAAATCTGAAGACGCTTTTCTATGGCCTGCTCCAAAACTGCCCCATCTCCCGCTCAGATCAAGTTAATTATGAGTGAAAGGAAATCATTTGAGAACTTGCGAGATAAATTTCCGAATAATAAGCGCTGTTTTCGAAGCAGTTTAAATTTTAAATAATGTTTTACCGTAGATTAATATGATAATTAAAAAGTTAATTGAATCAATTGTTAAAACAATCATTTGATTTAAATAACTGATTAATTTATATCAACTTTGATAAAAAAAACCATTATGCCCCCATCAGCATTCAACTTAAACACATTTAATGATCGTAAACGCATTGTCATTTTTTGCAACTAAAGCGATAGATTATCCAGCGCAAATGGTCTTTCGGTTCCATCTTGTCTCGTGGATGTTGACGTGCGTCGTTGTTCGAGCCGGATTCAACAGTTTCATCTTGTCCAAGCTCACCCATCCGGCCAAACCTTTTCGCATTAACGAAGGTCAGGACCTGCTAGAGTTCCCCGACCTGCCTTTCCTCGTCGCCGAAAACAGCCTTCCTCACCACAAACTAAAGGTTCGTGTTTTATCGAGGCGTTTTAATTTCGACCGCTTGGAGACAAGTCAGCAAATTTTCACCGTGAAGGAAAAGCCAAGAAATATTTAGAGGAGGAACGGAAACTGTAGCTTTGACAAATCTTTAAAATTTATCAGAAGGTTATAAAGCTGGCGTTATGAGAGGGGTAGTTTCAGTTAGGATTTAATTGATCAGATAAAGCTAAAGTCGAACCCTTAACAGAAAGTATAATTATTATTCTCATAAAACCTCAAATGTTAACTATTTTATTAATTGGGGACGCTTCTTGTCATGGCCCTTTGCGGATTGAAAAAGGGCCTAGGCTCGAAACGAAACATCATCAATCAAAAAAATTGGTCAAACCCTGAGTTTCCTCGAGTTAAATGTTTAATTCTTATACTCAAGAAGGGTTGCGTTCCCTTTTATATTTTATATTCGCTATGGCATCTTACTTAATATGAAAGATATGCATGGTTGTCATAAAGTTGTCAACTACTAATAAAGGCTCGTGTGGACTCTATGGAGCGCGGTTTCCAAGTGCCCTGTTTATGGTATCCATTATTTGAAGAGAGCTCCGCTTGTACTACACCGTCCACAGAAATTGTAAGTGGACGGGTCAAATCATTATAAGGAGCCACTAAGCCCACCCTACAAAATTTACCGAAATATTTAAATGACAAATGTGTACCTAAACGGAATACTGCGATCCTTAAAGGAAAACGCAGTTAATTCTGGTTTAATGAATTAAAAATCATCTCTCTTGAATCATTCAGGCTGCCACCGGCGACGTAGAACGACGTCTTTGGGGAAGAGTGACGAGTTTTAAAACGCTGTTGCACCCCGATGACATGGACTTTCCCGACCTAGCGGGCAAAATCAGGAACAATCTGCTAGTCGGTGTCTTGCCGGGACACGTTATTGTGGAAGGAAGCAGGTATTTTGCGGACTGTAACATACAGCAAGGTAACTTTTATCTGTCCACCAAGCCTCTGTACACCACAGTTCTGGGCTTTCCCATGAGAAAGGACCTGAGGAACGATTACAAGCTCACAATTAAGAGCACGTAAGATTGTTCACCCTACCTGTACGGTGCTACAGACTATATTATTTTCCTTTTGCAGCGCCCAACGGTTGTTTGAGTGCGCAGTTATTTTTTACAATTTGCGCCTTGAATGTTGGAAGGGTGAAAAGTGTTTCACCAACAAAGATGTCGTTCAGGAACTCTACGTCTTAGGCTTCGAAGCGTTCTCCGTCCAATTTTACGTCTATAGTTTTGGTCACATTATGTCGATTGTGATATTCATTTTTCAGTGGTATTTAGTAGTGAACTGAAATGAACGTCGTGGATTGCCCATATATTCAATGCTTTCTTAACAAATTCTTCAATTAATCACCAGGATTTTAAAATGTCGTGTTCTTTTATTATATATAAAATTGTTGAATTGACCGGGGTTTACTATATTTCAAAGGGGCAAAAATTAGCTTACTTTAAACAGCATATGACTATACTCGAAGTCACTGTCTGAAAAAACAAATCATACAATTAAATATATTGTCTGACCCTGACACCATAAGTAACAAAATAATAATTTAAATATGGCAATTAACAAACATTATCGCCGACCTGATTTTCAGAGTTATTGCGCAGTCAAGGACTTATTCAGCATAGAGCACCCCTGCGTCCAAAATATAAGCTAGGTGAAATATTCTACTACCGAAGCCCATAATTTACTACTCAGTGTCGTTACAAATCCAAGTCAGAGCTGGTTTAAATGTTAGTGTGGAAAAAAAGGGTTCAGCCAGAATATTATACATCAGAAAAATGACATCTTTATCATTATTACGTTACTTTTGCCGAAACTAATATTGGCAACAAAATATTTTCGAACTGAAAAAACAAATTTAAAATAACTTCATAAATCGTCTCTACGTCAAAAAGAACAAGGCAACCATGCATGTTTTATTTACCCCCGAAAGTCTGGGCTTGGCTTTTCAGCGTTAAATAGTTTATTTTATATGCATTACGTGAAATTAGAAACAATTTCATCTCTTTTTATTATTGATTTTCTGTAATCACCTAGGGGTTGTAAATAAAGGCCAAAATGTTATATATTTTATTTAGTTTAAAAAGGATTAATTTTAGATTATATATTTTTATTAGATCGTCTTATTAATTTAAAGAGACATTTAGGATAGTCTTTTTAGGTCGAAACGTTACATAATTATTATTACTTTCAAACCGGAGGCATACCACATTTCGTGATATTTTTGTAACACCTTTTTAATAAAAAGAGGTAGTCTATTAAAGTGGATATCTTATGTTACGTATATTTTGTAGAAATTTCACATTCCATATATTTTTGGTTTGTCTTTCTGCCGTATAACCTTATTAATGAGGCAAATATGGTAGTAAAAAATGGTTAAAATATTACATAATTATAATAAATTTCATAAAGGAGTAATTTCCTGATTTTTTTGTCTGATGGTTGTACATCCTTTCTAACTTACAATAAAAGCGGTAGTCTATTAAGGTGGAAATGTTGTGTTATGTATATTTCGTAGAAAGTTTACTTTCCATGTTCGTTTTTTTTGCCTTTCCTCGGTATATTCTTTCAAAAATACTAAAAAGGTATCAACTTACTTAAAAATGTTAATCTGATGGCAATGCCAATGCCGAGAAATTCGCTGATTGGTTGAGAGCTATCTCTCACATGGGTCCCAAAAGTCTTGGCTTCTGAGTAATTGGCCCTCAATAATCGTATCCCAAAGATGGATTGGTCGAGGAGTCATCGTTGCGTGCTTGGCGCGATCTCCCGATTTAAACCCTCGCGACTTTTATATATGGAGACAAATTAGATCACTCTCCCACAAGACGTTATACTTCAACTGACCTCTAATATTGGAAAATGGGTTTAGTATATAAAATACAATTTTAAATACGTTGAACATTTCTATATATTTTCGTCGTCAAAATTAAAAAGTTTGTTTTAAAATCTTTTTTAAATTAAAATAATTAAACTCCAAGTCAATTTATATAGAATTTATATCAAATTATTGTTATATTAACATAAACTCACACAAATCGGTGTATGATACACTAAATTTCTTAAGTATGGTTCTTTCGCACAAAGACAGTTAGTATCAAAAATGGCCGCCATTTTGTATTCAAAACTTATAAGTTTGATAAAATCTATCCTTCAAAATTATATTTATATGATAGCGCCAACATTGACCTTCTATTGGTCAAGGCAATATTAAAACGATTTGTAGCTCAAAATGTCCCTCGTGATCAAAATGAGCACCATAATTCCCGCGAAAAAAAACAATCATCCCAATAACTCATAGTTTCCCTCAATCGGACGTTTTCCAACGCTGGTGACTGTTTCCTTCTCTTCCGCTTAAAAATTTAAAACGAATGTAACCCAATCATTTCTCAGATTCTGGTATCTATTCGCTCCAAGTACGGTGTTGTGCCTTGGTTTTCTATTTGGATATCGAACGGTTAACAATTCACTAACCTTATGCGCGTTACGATTGGCTGCACAATAAAATAACTCGACCATAAAAGCACGCTGATCACGAGAATAATTTAGTGGCATGTGGATTAGACTCAATAAACGTTAGAGAATGGTTGAAAACAAAAAGATTTCACATTAAATACTAATTGAAAACTTGACCTTTGTGCGTAGTTGGCCTACTGATACGTTTTTAGGCCTACTAAATAGGTAAGCATTTATTATCTTCAAATTTTAATAAACATGGTAAATTATTCCATTTTTTTACAATTTTAGGATCTTGACAATATTTTCATCTTTTCAGTTCCATATCCCGGAATTTAGAAACTCATTAAAAATCACTTTACCATTTCTTCTAAAACATTTATATTCGGTAAGTGCGTATAGGTTCATTTTTTTGTTAAAGCAGTCTTTTAACATTAGCAACGGATCACAGGTTTTTCATTGGAAAGTATAGTACACAGCAGGTTTACAAATATTGATTACATTCGAAATTAGTTTAAAATATGTTTTTTTTTCTGTTTTGTAAAACCAATACATTTGGTTTTTAAGATTAAAATTGACATATAAATTTTGCATATTCTTTACAATTTATCCTAAAAATATCTGAGTTGTTATACAATTAATAATATGTGAATTATGTCGCCAGGATTGTTTTCACATAAAATACATCAACTGTTTAAATTGAAAAGTTTTGGTGCTATTATTGGAGTTGTAATATTACCCACTGTAATTATTTTCTCTGAAGAAAAAACAAGGTTTCCAGATTGGACTTAAACAATAGTTAAAGGAAAAGTCCGGGTTGGGTAAAACTTGGGTCTATTTGAAAGATCATGTTTAAATATACTCAAAAATATCAGTCGTAAAATTGTACCTTTTTTTAATGACGAGAAATTAATTTTTAAAGGAGCGAAATTTACCGCCAAGCGAGCTGCCATTTTCTTTCGCCTTCCCTCCGCTGACCGCGCGCGGGGAACAGAGCGCTGTTATAGCGCGAACAGCGCGTGATTAAAGTCCTAAAACGTCACCCCGAAACAAAAAATGGCAGATCGCTTGACGGTAAATTTCGCTCGTTTAAAAATTAATTTCTCGTCATTAAAAAAAGATACAATTTTACGACTGATATTTTTGGGTATATTTAAACATGATCTTTCAAATAGACCCAAGTTTTACCCAACCTGGACTTTTCCTTTAAAAGATTCAGTTACATTAAAATGTTTTTCAATTCTACTTTGAAGTGCTAATTATTTTGGAAGTAGAAGGGCTTTAAATTTATTATTTGACACTTTTTTTATGAGCAACTTTTGCTCCTTTTTTAGCTCTAAATTAGAATATCATTCTTGTGGTAAATTGTTCTCGATATTTCTTCCGTTTTTGATGGTAAATTGTTCGTTTATTATTTTTTATATTTTCAGAAACTGATTGGTTATTGAACGTTCTGTTGGAGCTCGAAGACCTTTATTTAAGGAATGGCAGGGATTAAGCTATCACGGCTGATTATTTGATCGAAGGGTGTTTTCCACTTAGTGCGGTAAAAGTCTAAATCGTAAAACGGATTGTTTAAAATCTGGAGGTTTATAATTAAATTTGTGTCAGTTATTTTCTTTAAACGTATAGGAGTCGCGTGCCAGAAGTTGAATAAGTCGTAATAATATTTCGATTAAAAATCAAAATTCCATGTAATTTTCTTCATGCCCAAAATTTGAAAATATTTGTTTGTTTTCGGTAGTGTTCTACAAAGGCACTCTCAAATCCGTGGCATTTTCCATCGTGTAGGCGTAATAATTTCGTAAAGGCGAAGGCTTTCCATTGGTTAGTTAGGGATTGTAGGCGAATTCCGCCGATAGATGGAGGTTGCGTCGTATCTTCCGAGTTTAACCTATGTGAATATTGAAATTATTTGTTTTAGAAATTCATTCGGTATTTCCGGCATAATATTTGAAATGAGGAATTTTTGCGATGCATTTACTTGCATATCATTAACTTCAGAACCAATCATAGCTAAATTTTCCGCCATTGCTGGCTTACGCACATAGGCTAATGCTCTTCCCTTAGAAATACGTCCGCAATTGATAGTATTTTACTTACCGATAATTTCATTGTAAGTGATGGCATATTTCTGGAATAGTATTAAAATCGATGGCGAGGAGTAATTGTATCAGTCAATTTCTTGTCTAGTGGGTCATTTCTTGCTGGGTAGACTTTTGAAGAGTCGACCATCTTAGACATGGGAATTCTATAGACTTTCCTAGGAAAGTTGTGACACGCCTTCTCTCTTACATTTTTCTTCTTGAGATTTCCTTGGGCGCGAAATCACAGGTCGCATTACGTCCACATGGACCGTACAAATTCGACCCCTTCGCTACGATTGGTTATCGTTACCTCATAGAATGACACCACGTGAGTGTGAGGCAATAATCGCCATCTATGCGACCCTAAAGGACCTAGTTCAATTCAGTTCAGCAGCCTGATTCATCTGGCCCGTGGTTAAGAGTTATCATAGGCTGAAGTGGTCGTGACGTATGCCTATTGTAATTGGCCCCAGAAAATTGAAGCGGGAAAGATTTCCCCCGGAAGTTTAACGTTATCTCTGACGTAATTCCGGGGGAAAAGAACTTTTAGCTTGGAGGCGCCTTCTGTCTTCGAGCCCGAAAGTTAACATTTTGAAAATTGGAACGGAAGGGAGTTTGTTAAAGGTCATGGTGAACTGGAAAGAGTGCTAAAGGTCACTTTTAATTTCAAATTGGCGTGTGAAGCTGCGGAAATGTCCACCGAACGTGTGTGCTAGTGTCGTATTAATTTGTAAATAAACTGTAAATTACACATTAGTTTAAAGAAATTAAGATCCTTTTTTGCCAGCCGAAGAGTTTTCATCTGCAAAAGTTAGAGAAGTACACTTGTTATAAGGTTTAATTCTTAGACTTAATCATCTTTTAGATTTCGTTCATGTCAATGTATGTATGCCAATTAGATTCCAAAAATTCGTCCTTTTGTCTGTACATAATCCTTAAGCGCAAACAATATGATGGTATGGATAAGAATGGAAATTACTCAATACACGAAGAACTGGTATGAACATATCATGTTGAGAAGTATTTTTATTTTAACATTTGTTATAATGGTACCAAAATGTAGAAGGTAGCTTGAGGGTTTGGGTTTCATACAATGGCCTCGTCTCATTCTCCATGGAAGAGGAAGACTTTTTTGACGTGATGGTAAAAAAGCTCATATTCTTATATTAAAAATTACACATTTTCAGACTTTTTTCTCGCAGAGTTACAAACTGCCAGTCCATAATTGACCCTTTTGACTTTGTGCGTGTCAATATCAAATCCTCCGTAGTAAATAATGAAAAATATGGATAAGAGAGGCGACTTTTTCATCATTGTTCAATTGGTATAAGTGCACGATTTTTAAAAATAACCAATTGTTTTTACGTTAGGAGTTGAATCGCTGGAAATACCCGTGAACGTGTAACAACTGAAAGGTCTAAGGAACTCAACTCATTTAACGATTTAAAACATAGCAAATTTATTACTTAATAGATCGTCATTACAAGAGAGGATCACCAACTGAATACAGAACTCTAGTCATTAACGTTGCGGCGGTGATTTTTATACAAAAGTTAAAAAATATAAAATAATACAAACAGAAAACGATTTTTTTTTTGTAAACGACTGATAAAGATAGACGCGGCGTGACCACCGATGAAAGTCCGACGATTAAACATTCCGGCCACCTTGAAATATCGTTTCAATTAATCAAGGGGTAATTGACACACTTTGGCAATTGGACGCTTCAATTACCTGTCCACTGTCTTCACGGAGACGACTCGAACAAGATTGTCCGCACCAGGATGAACGGTGACGACGCGGCTTATCTTCCATTTCGTTGGAGGGAGATTCTCATCCTTCCGAAGGACCAAAGTTACGACCTCGATGTTTGGTTTAGACGTGACCCACTTCGGCCGTTGTTGAAGGCGCGACAGGTATTCAATGCTCCATCGTTTCCAAAAGTGCTGATGAATTTTCTGACCCAGCTGTAAACGGGATAGGCAATTGGTCTTCTCGGTCGTCAGGTCTGGCTCCGGAATCGTGGTGAGCGGTCCTCCAATCAGAAAATGATCACAGCGAGATCATTTGGATTGGCGCTCATTGCCGTCAACGTCCGGGAGTTAAGACAGCACTCGACTTGACAGAGAAGCGTGTGGAACTCCTCATAGTTTAATATTGTTTCTCCAATGACTCTCTAGAGGTGGAATTTTACGGATTTGACTCTGGCCTCCCAGAGGCCACCGAAGTGAGGACCTGCTGGAGGATTAATTTCCAGTTTATTCCTTCCTCTGCTGCCCATTGAATGATTGCAGCGCTGTTTGACGTTGATGTTATGGTTTTTATGAAGTCCTTTATCGATCGGTTTGCACCGACGAAGTTGGAACCGCAGTCGCTGAAGATGTTGGCGCATTTTCCATGTCTGGAAATGAAACGCTTGAGGGCGGCCAGGAACGCTGCGGTTGACTGATCGCTGACCACTTCCAAATGTAAAGCTCTCGTCGAGAAGCAGGCGAAGTGGGCGATATACGCCTTGAACGTTTTTTGGGCACGACCCTTAAGAACTTGCAGTTGGAAAGGACCAGCATAGTCAACTCCACAGTTCTGAAAGGCTCGTGCCGGGTTGACTCTGAGAACAGGTAGGTTGCCCATGAGTTGTTTTGAAGTCGCTGTTGTTGTCGAACGCAGCTCACACATTGTCTTACGTGCAATCGGACGGCGTCCCGGATACCAATGATCCAATAACGTCTTTGATGAATCGAGATCAATAGTTGAGGACCACCATGCAGCTGGTTCGCGTGTTCATGACGGATGATCAGGTCTGTTAGCCTACTTCTTCTAGGAAGGATCACCGGATGGATTTGATCTGGAGAAATTCTGGCGTGTTGCAGACGTCCTCCGACTCGTAGTATGCCATATTCGTCCAGAGGAGGCGAAAGAGATAGTAATCTGCTCTTTGTCGGCAGATCTTTCCCTTTGCGTAGAATTACAATTTCTTCATGAAAGATTTCTTGCTGTATTCTTTTTAGCCAACAGCGTAGAGCGATCTCCCGTTCTCCTGGCTGAGTGGACCCGTGATTCGGGCAAGCTGGACGTTCTACGAGCTTCGAGCGTTTTGACTGAATCTCAGACAGTATGTGGTGACGTTGACGAGAGTACGCAAGGACGAGTATTTATGAAGAAGCCCGTCGTCGATTTGCGAATGAGTGACGATGATTGGCTCGTTGGCTCTTTCTTCCTGTCTACACTCCCCAAGAGGACCTTGCTCCACCAAAGAACTGATGTTGCTTTCAAACGGTGTAGGATTTCGTAAACATTGTGGTCCCTCCCACAATAGGGAAAATTTAGAGAGATCGCAGGCCTGTAATCCCCGCGATGCACAATCCGCCGGATTATCTTCACCTGGGATATGATGCCAGAAAGCCGATGGAAGCGTTTCTTGTATTTCGGCTACCCAATTAGCCACGAACGTCTTCCAACGCTATGGCGGTGAAGTGACTCAGTCCAATACGATCGTAGAGTCAGTTCAGCAATGGACTTCGGTTATTTCCTTCTTGAGAGAGCCTTGGACGAGTTTAATCAGTCTTGACAATAGAACGGCGCTACAGAGCTCCAGTCTGGGAAGAGTCGTTGTTTTCGGCGGGGCAACCTTGGTCTTGGCGGAGATCAGCTGGATGTGCACTGTCCCGATCGTGGAGACTGTCTTTAAATATATAGCGTCGAATTCATAGCTTTTCGATCTCCGGAATGTTATCTATAAACCGTCGCCATTTGCAAATGAGATGTAAAGGTAACTGCTCATCCCAATCGACCTTTAGCTGCCGTGGAAAGAATGGTACGCTTCGTGATGGTGGTTCGATCTTGAAGAGCCGTTACCGAGTAGGAGAAGTGGTCGGTGGACGGTGTCCAATGAAGGCCCAAAGTTTTTATCGTCTCGTCGCCGTCGATCCGAAGTGGGCCTTGTATTTCTCGAAGTTCGTTTTAGTTGAAGTCGCCGCACGCTCTGTTCCGTGATGAACGTTGCCTGGGACGCAGAATCCAGAAGGGCTCGTACTGATTCGGATCGGCCATTCGGTTCCAGGATCTCGATTCATGCTGTAGGAAGAATGATTTGGGATTCCCTTGAAATCCTTGATCGAGGACGCGAATGTTCCCTTGTGACATGAGATTTGATCGATGAGTTTGAACTCCGTGGGTCATCAGACTCCCGATGGAGGAGAGTGTTATGCTTGACATTGCCTCTTCAACAAGACCCAGCCTTGCAATCGTTGCTGTGATGCTCTGATCGCAGACAGTTAAAACAAAGTGAATGTTTCTTCACCAATGTCCATCTCTCGTCCGGAGAAGCCTTCGTCAAGGTTGAACATTTAAAGATCGGATGGTCTTCGTTGCAGACGACGTATCTTGATTTTATAGCTCCATGGTGTGAGGACATGTGTTTTCTCTGGTGAGAGGCGTCTTTGGTACTCGATCCTCCTTGTACGGAATTAGCTGCAGCCAGAGCTCTGGCGCGTTGTTCAGGGATCGCCGCTAATTCATCGTATTTTGGACGTTTAGATCCGGTGGGGAATAATTCCCATTGTCGTCGGGACTCTGCATCGAGATTTTCTTTGACGATGTAAATGAGAATTGATTCCCAATGCTGGACTGGCTCTTGTAGGACTTTCAAAGATTTAATATATTCTGATGTTGTATCGATGAGGCAACGTAGAGCCGTTGAACTTACGTCGTTAATGGACGCGTGACTGAAGAGACGCTTGACATGTGCGTCCACGATCTCTCTCGTATTGTTGAATCGTTTATTGGAAATATCCCACGCTTCTGTATAATTTCCGTCCGTCATTTGCAAAGAATGTATGAGGCGGGCTGCGTCAGCGTAGGTGAAATTCTTCAGATAGTGGAGCTTCTGGGCTCCTGATAGAGTGGCGTTGTTATGTATCGTCGTAAGAAAAAAGTCGTGAAAAGACAAAGACACCGTTTAGTAGCCTCCAAATTTCGGCAAGTCAATCGGTGGCAAGCGAATGTCCGATTACGACCGGGAGGCCGGCAAGACATTGGCTGTTGCTGCTTGGATCTTGCTACTGGCATTCCCAAGAAGGATTTCTAACGTCTCCAGTCTCGTTAGTAGAACATTGAACTCGGTATCGTGTATCTCGAACTCTTGACTCTTGCATTTGGCATTGATCAATTCCTGCAACGTCTCGAGCTCCGATATCAACTTCTGGTCTTTGTTCACGTATAAGTCTACCGCACCATCAGTCAACGGCAGTAGATCGATTTTTAATATAGGCTCCATAATGTTGTTTTAGATCCTTGTAGTTTCACCCTTGATGGCCTTACGTTTAAGTTAAAAGGAATCCATGACGATCGAACTCCTCTATTGTTGAGCTAGAACCTGGAAGACTCGAAGATCTCACGCAACTTAAAAAACTGAACTCGGTGGAATCAATTGTTGCTAATCGCTACGAGAGCTAGAGACGATTTCTATCATTTTAATAATTTTTTCTTGCAAACGTTTTTTAGCTTTTAAAAAACTTGGAAAATGATTTTGAAACATCTAATTAGACATAAATGTTTTACTTTTTTATTTCGACCCAAGACAAAAAATATAATGAAATAAAAATATAGTTTATCATAAAAGAGGACAAAAACGCTTTGACATTTGTGAAGTCTGTGTCAACGTTGAACGAAATATATATTGTAGACCTTATAATATAATTTAATCGATCAAAAAAGCCTTCCTATGTTTTTGAATGTTTATAATATAAATAAAACGTAATCAAAATATAGGTTTACCTTTTCATGTAAACACGCCTTGACACGTTACTCTCGGTTGTTAAACAGTCCTCTTCTTGACCCGCAACTCCATTAACGCATACAGAGTAAAAGAGACAGACTCTTCAAAGGTAACGTTAATTTATGTTCGTTAAATGCATTACATATGTTAATTTTCCCACAAAAATACTAAGCTCTCGTTTAGATTCTAGGTTGTTGATTAATATTTGTTTACACAAATCCTAGCTGACAAAGCAAAGTTTAAGTTTCAAACCAAGTGTCGGCTTGACGTGTAATAGCTCTTTTTTTAAAAGATGTCGTTAGCGTTGAAATCAAAATATAATGCTTAAGCTACATTTTGACCCAAAAACCGGACATGAAAGAAACTTACGAGTTGATTAACTTGGTTGGAAATTTTATTATAACTTAAATTGAGTTATTTTTACAATATATTTTGTATGTGATATATAATTTATGTTAAAGTTCACTATGTAGAGTACAATTACAATACTATTAGAAAATTATCTGTCGATGTTATCGTCGCACTTTATTGAATTTTACTTCCTTTGTATCCAACGTAATTGACTTATCTGATTTTGACTTAATGTTTGATTTTCTGATTAAATAGTAAACCAAGTATTTTTCAGAAAGGCACACATAAAATTAAAATTATAATTTTACTGGAAAACATTTTTACAAGAAACGAATAGTTTGCTTGATTAAAATCTTGTTTTATTAAAAAATCAAACCAAAATGTATCTTTCATACTGGTACCTCATTTTATTTCTATAGCTATTATTATTCATTTTTTAAATTTATTGTTCATTTTTTAAAAAAAGATTTTATTTAACAAGACTTTTCTTCAAATAATTGTTCGTGTGTTACCTTTGAATCTTCAAAATTTGGTGTAGAGAACATATACAATTATTATTTAGCAAGCCACCGAGCTTTACTCTTCCCAGCCTTAAAATATTTAACGTTTCAATTGAGTCACTCTTCACTGTTAGTCGAAACTCTAAGCACTTCTGTAAGAGCTTAGTCCAAAAATTATAAATAACTTTTTATAAAAAATATGCATACAACATAAAGAGTCGAGGCAATAATCAAAACATGGAGTTGACATTTTATTTGTAAATAATTTGCTTCAAAGATAGATTTTGCGGCAGTTGATTCGCATTTTTCTTCCTACGAAATTAAATCGTGTAATACCTTCTTCGCCATTGTCTCCTCGATTTTTCAGCGGTGTTTATTGCATTAAACACCAGATTAACAAAATTTCTGACTTTCATAAAGTTACACTACTCTCCCAATGGAATTCAAAAAAGTTATTTTAGCTTGCCCAACTTGAGACTTTTCAAGTCGTACTTTGTCGGTGACGCTCTACTTCTTTGACCATGGAAAGTCAGTTGCCATAAGAAAAAATCATTTACCAGCCGGCTTACACGAAGAGCTTTAAAATTTTATGAAAAACCACTACCCTTTAAAAAGTATAACCCAGTTACATCGCTCTCCTATCCTGCACATAAATGGAATCAACTACCACAAAGGAACAATTTTAGTGTTAGATCTCTTACAGAAATTTTTAAGTATAGCGATTTGTTGCTATTGTGTGGCACATCAATTTAACAGTAATTTCAATTCTTACGAAGTTATTGATTATGACAAGTGGCACGTCATGTTACTAGGCAGTGAGGTAGATAATTTTGCTTTAGAAATGTACGAACTAAGGGGGAAATGTTATGTACCACTACGACATGCTCTTACAAAATAATATTGCATGGTTTGTTTTTATGTAAGATCAACTACTAAAGATTTAAATAAAAAGTTCACAAATCATTTGATATAAATGAATTATGTACAAAAATTGCCTTTTTTCGAAATTCAGTTTTGCGTCAACATATAGGCCAAACCATACCATATATCATTAATATATAATTACAGATATTATTATTGTAGGCAATACCACTTTAGACATTTTTAAATATAAGCTTACTCTTCATTATTTTGTATTATTAATATTTTTTTTAGTCTAAATGGAGTTCCACGTAACATATGGTTCTTCTAAGAAACTTATTAAACTACCAGAAAACTTTGACCTCGTCACCCTTTTAACAAAAATCTCGAGTGCATTTAAAATACCTGGCTTACAAGAAAGTTTAGAACTTCAAGTTTTTAGTAAAAAATACGACGATTGGATACATCTTGAGGTGAATGAACTACCACCTAATGAATCAAGTCTCAAAGTATCCCTTAAAGCTAAAGTTGTGGAGGTTATACAAGAAATTCCCATTGATAACAATATTATCTCTTCTACTATTGAAAATACACAACCCACTACTTCAACAGATGCAATTGCTTCAACTCAAAATTCTTCATGGTAAAATTATCTTTTACTTTTGGAATATTTTATAAATTTTAATGATTCAACTATTTTTTACACCGATTCCTATAGGTCATCGATGGACAAACAGTTTTGTTTGGTGTATAAATTGCCTAATCTTCCTCATCGTGTAGTAGAGCTTATAAAATCACGAAATTCTGAAGTAATCACTGTTGAAAGGCACAGAAATGCTATTATTGCTACTTTATCGGAAGATCTATTTCATCGCACTAAGTAAGCTCACTTATTTTTTTTCATTTAACGTGAAAGGGTATATTGGCTTCATTTAATAATTTAGATATCCCACTCATATGCAATATGTTGAAGTGGTCTCTCGTTTGGGGAGAACATATCCTTTACTGGCTGATCGGAATGAAAAGGGAAAAATGATTAATGAAGGCTACGTAAGATTGTCTATTTACAGCATAATATAATAATAATCAGCTAGGATAATACCCAAGTCACCACTACAGGTCTAAGTCATCTTGCGACTTGTAAGGCAGTTAACATTACTTTTCAAATTATCTAGGAAAACTCAAGAACGAGAGAAAGTCTTTGATCAGTGACAATGAAGTTAAAAAGGCAGTAGAAACGTATGGTAAAGCAGTTCAACTTAAAAGAAAGAATCAGACCTCAGATCTTATAGAAGTACCCAAAAAACATCAACGTGGGGTATTTGAAAAAAAAACCACTAAAAAACTATGACAATATTTACAAAATATATGTAATTCCCTTTAAGGAGTGGAAGTATGCTGAAGAGGATGTGGAAGATGAGAAAAGCATACAAATTCATTTAACACAATTAAAGAAAGAGTGGACGAAGACCAAACCAAATGAAATTTTCTTTGACGAGAAAATGGAAACTACCCTAAATTTAAGGAAAAAAATGTGCATCAACGAGGCAACATCAATAAATAAAATTTTTCTAGAATTTCCAGTTTTGGAAAACGAAAAAGAGGTATTATTTATTTAAAAAAAACTAACAAATAGAAAATTTACTTTTATATATATGAATAGTTTCTGAAAGAAATGGCTCGTAGAGTAAACTTAACTAGCAAAGTAGATAAACTATTCATCAACTTTGCTGTTGAATACTATGATAAATTGTTATCACTCATAGGAAAGAAACCAAAATCAAAAGCTTTTCTTGGAAAGTTAAGGCTTCATTGTGAAGTTTTAAACGACGAAAAAATTAAAGGTAAGTTTTGATGAAAATGTTTTCAATTAAATTTTTAATAATTTAGAAAAAAATCATTTCAGAATGCAGGATTACAGCCTCAATATTGGGATTACCTTTTCTGTTCAATGAAAATACCTCCTTATGGTTCACATAAAATGTATGTAAATTTAACGTCAATTTAATTTGAAAAACGAAATTGTAATAATGGCTTTTTTATTCTAGGACGAAGAATGTTCAGTACCTCTAGTCAGAGTTGAAGCGAGCACAGTTTTTTTTCATCCGGTGCTTGTAACAGTTGAAAATGAAAAAGTTCCATGTTCAACCGTTTGAAACGCTTGTATCACAGCATTTAGTGTATATTATATTTTTCAGTTTCAAAAGAACTTTGGAGTTTGTATAAATTGCAATTTTAAAATTAGATAAACCAAAAAAATCCTCCTTAAACTCAATCCTTATTAACGAGACTAAGAGCTGTATAGTAAAATATTTCAAATGATACGTTTTTTAAATGGAATTTTTATACTTTTTTTAAATAGAGTATAAAATTGATTCAAATTCTTTCTTAATTGCTCCTAAAAATTTTTAACGAAAAAAAGTATCTACCTTAATTAGAAATGTATCTGGGATAAAATTGAACCATCAGGGTGGTGTTTAAAACCATAAATTTAATAATATTGAAACATATAGGGTAGTATTTACGACTCAAAATCAACTTTATTTGAGCTATAAAGGTTTGTAATATAAACCTTAAAAGTGATTAAAATGGAACCCTATAGGGTAGTATATTTGACCCAAAATGAACGTATATTGAACCATTTACGGTTGGATAATATAACCTATAGCTGTCGTTTTAGATGCGAAATGAACGCAAATTGAGCCATAAAAGGTTTTATTTTGAATCCTAAACAGACTCATATTAAACTACAGAGGGTTGTGTTTTTAACCCTAAAGGGAATAATAATGAACCATAAAGCTCGGTAGCTTAGACCTAAAATAAATTCAAATTGAACCATAGAGGGTTTCACTTTTAACACTTAACAGACCAAATTTAAACCTTATCTGGTCTAAATTCAAACTTCAAAAGGACGAAAATTGGCTTTAGTCCCATTCGACCGAAGGCGGTTTTTGAGGTGTCCCATTCGACCGAATTCCGCCGAAACGTGCGGTTTTTATGTGTCCCATTTGACCGAACGCTGCTATATAAATTGGCTTTTGCTATGTTTTCAATTTAGTTACTGAAGTCGTTTGTAATGGAGCGGATAGCTAATAAAGGAGGGTATTTATACATCAATAATAATTATAATTATCTTCACCTAGTCGAGAAAAGTAACTGAACCAAAACTGAAATAGTAAACTTAACCAACTCTAACCTAACCTAACCTAGCCTTACCTAACCTAACCTAACCTAACCTAAACATGGATCTTCGATAGTACATACCTTATAAATAAAATACCAAATCACCCCGCCAATTGGGCTACATTTAAAAATTCTTTCGGTCGAATGGGATTTCGGTCGAATGGGAATAAACGGAAAATTGTACCTAGTATGGTGCATAACCAAATTTCTAAGGGTTTACACTTGAACCTTTTGGGGTTGAATATGAAACCATATTTGAGGGTTCAATTCTGTACCATTAAAAAAGGTTCACGAGCGAGCCTTAAAGGGTATTACCTGGGTTTCACCAAATTGCACCCCTAAAGGTTTACTTTTAAACCATTTTCGCTAACAGTATAAGTGTATCAAATTTCTGTCTTCATAATGTAAATCATCCTATCATTTTCAGTATGCTTTACACACTTCTGACATAATAAAGTAGATATTAATTGACTAATGGTAGGGCTTCCCATCAGCATTTTGAGTAGTAATAACGCCCATTCTGTTTTATTCAAAATCCGTTACATAAGAAAATATTGATTTGGGACGTTAAGCTAGTGTTGAAAAGGTAAATTTCGTGTTTAAAGACCTTTTAAAAAGCCAAATATATACAGTTTCTCTTTTTATAATATACATACCCCAATGTTTAACTTCGCGGTATCTATCTTACGAATGTAATTAAATGAAATCTTTACTGTGATGGTTTATTTAATAAATTTGGTTGGTTTAAGGTTATTTTGTCACGGTAGAAAATTCATTATAGGTTATTCATTCAGAGTGTAACTTAAAGTTACCCTGAAAGAAGTACGTAACTGGTCTACTCGTTGAAGTTATTCGCGTACTGGAACCCAAACCAAGAATTGATGGTTTCTCGCGGAGTAGTTCAAAAGGCAGAATTATAAAACCAAAAGAACCGTTTAGTGTACACTCTAAGAAATTACCGTAATTTTTACGGTCAAATTACTGGCAGTTACCTGCCAGTAATTTGACCGTAAAAAAAAATGTCAAATTTATCAGTAAAATTCAATGCTTTATTACAGTAAAATGAACGGTAAAGAGCTTATTAAAATTACGGGAGTATAGTAAAATCAACATAAATTTGGCCGTAGAGCTAACATTCACATAACTGCAAATTTTACGGTGCTGTTATTGAGTAAACAACGTTTATATTGTATATATAAGTACTATGATACATTCGGATTTACGGTAAAAAGGTTATTAAAATTACGGTGAATTTATAAAATCAACCGAAGTTTAACCGTAGAGTTAACATTCATACAACTGCAAATTTTACTCTGCTGCTGTGTAAACAACGGTTATATTGTACGTATAAGTACAGTGACACATTCGGATTTAGTATTCGCCGTAAAGTTAAATGTAATGAAACCGTTAAATTTACCTGTTTGAAGCATTTTTGAAATAGCCCAAATAATAAATTGTTTAAAAAAACTATTTTGCAATTAAGTAACAATTAAAGGCGACAAACAAAATGTTACATACATACATAGCCCAGCCTTTTTTAATTTATGCTTTATAAAGATTTGTATAAAGACAACAAATTTTTTCACCTCAAAATTAAGTCAAAACTGAAAATTTCTTGCGCTACACTTAAATAAAATCATTTATTTAAGCGTAATTGCAAGAAATACTGCAATTACTTATAGAATTACTCCTCAAAGTATTTGCTTTGGTTACATTAACTTATAAGATATTGCAAATTGAAATGGTTTTAACTAACTGCATAAATAGAGTATTCTTAAAGTGGTTAAAAAACATTTAATTCGATTTTTGGGAAGTTACAGGTCATATACATAAGAAAAATCATTAGGTAAATCCTACACTTTATCAGGATCTACATTAATTCGACCAAAAGCCGAAAAAGCATTTCGCAGAGTAAATATTTTTCTATTTATTCCACTTTTCTTTCCTTTACTCCCATTAACTGGGTCAATTGACATTAGGCTCCTAAAAAAAAATAAATTAAATTATACTCAAATGTTAAAATGCATAAGGTCAAGTGCTTTTCAACAAACCTCTGAATATATTCTAATGATATTGCCAGTTCGGGAGGGTACTTAATGTTGAATACATAATACGAACTAAACATCGTCACAATTGCCGACAAAAAACTTGTAATACCATTTATAACAATGGTGCTATCGATTCCTACAGCAAACTCATTTGCTGTTAAAAGCGAGGAACCTATAATCACAAAAACTTATTAGCTTAAATAAATTAAACAGAATAAAATGAATTTGAATTTAGTACACAAATAATTATTTTAACAGAATTGTTTTCGAATCAAGGAAAGGTCTGCGCATGGGTGACAACCCAGAGGGTGAAAAATCACAGACCCAGGATATGCTACTCAAACCTGCGACTTTTGAATCGTTGTCCCAACATCTCTTCCATTGGACTACTGAGTGATGACACGTATTGACAGGCCTCAGTCGTGCAATTTTAGAAGGACTCAGTTGGGTTTGATTTGTCACTAGAGATATATGCCCTAGAGACTAATAGAAACCTACTGAGTCCTATTAAAATTGTATATCCAAGGTCTGTTAATACATTCCATCAGTAGTAAAATGGAAGAGACATTGGGATGGTTAACCAAAGGTCACAGGTTCAAGTTGCAGACCTCGGGTATGTGATTTTTCACCCTCTGGCCTGCAGCGCATGTGCAGAGCTTTCCTTGATTTGAAAATAGTTCTGTTATAATAATCTAAGTTGAAAAGAACCATACCAAAGACAACAATACAAGGATAGATTGGAAATGTCGGTTTAGCTTCAATTTCGGCGAATGTTTCAGTTTCCTAAATGAAAAGTACATAAATATAGTTAACACTTACAAATAATATGACTACGACCATTTCAGATAAAATATAAGAATATTTTTGTATAAAGTACGAGCAACACTAAGATAAAAAATTAAATTATAATAGAATGAAGTGTTTATATAATTCAAGATTTATAATAAATCTAAAAATCCCATACACTATTTGGTCCCTTAAAGATGGTTCCTATTTTTATATAAGAAAAATAATTTCAACCAAACTTAATAGCCAATTAATAATAAGTAATTAAACTATATATGGCTAATGAATAAAACCAGATAAAATGCGAGACAAACCCATTATGGATGAAAAAATTTAAAAAATACCCAGCATGAGGCAGTTTTAAGTGAAAGTTAGGTAGTTCACGGGGTGTTTCGGACAAGTGCAACCCCACCCCAACAAATAAAAAAATTTAAGCTGAATCTAGACAACTTCCTAATTGGCACATCTGTGAATTTCCATTTTCAGCGAGGGGCACATAATTATTAGTACCCTCTCGCATGAATAAATCATTGACTAAAATTAAATCTGTACATACAGTTTTTAAAACTTAAACGGGGTGTAAGAAAATGAACTGAAAGTTCAGTTTGCTATAGTTGCCCATAAAGATATTAAGTCATGCATGTTACGTTTCCAGTAGCCGACCCAGATATTTTACTAACGGGGAGCCTAAAGTATTGTAGAAGGGGGAGCCACAAAAGTTTAGTAAAAAAATAAGACTAAAATCAGACCTTCAGTGGAGGGGGAGGGGGGGGGTAAGGATCTATAACCCCTTGGATGCGCCACTGCTCTTTTCTGACTATCTGACGTCCATGGGTAGTTAGAAAGGTATCACTTTTAAAAAGTACTTACAGGGCTCATGATGAACAGCTTGTCAGATTGTTCTTTAAAATATTCCGCTATGAAATAAAACAAGGCTCTAATTTCAGAGTCGCATTCTGAAGTATTGGCCAATTCACTTAATATGTTCTTTAAGCCAGTAGATTTCTTCTTTTGGTGCTTGAAGAAGGTTATGTGCATCTCTAGTTCTTTTTCTAAGGAACTGACCAACTTATCTTTCATATGGAAACCAAGAAGTCTTTCAGCATGATCCAAAAGTCCTAGCTCAGTGAACAGGTATGGATGTTCCACTTTTAAATATTTAGTCCCTTTATTATCATTTATTTCAAGACGTTGCAATGCGTATATCTTTTTAAATAATTTGCGGACTTCATCATCATATTTTCTTTCTTTAAACATTCTCTTCAAAACTTTGTTTTCTTCCATCATACTCTCTTTTTGCGGAATTGAAAGGAGGAGGGAAAATTCAACACAGCCATAGCTATCAGCACAAAGAAACCGTTTTGGAGCAACATCCTCTTCCAAACTTTCAAGTTCTAAACTTGAACGTCGTCGAACTTTAACATGTGAATTTCTTAATGAATTTTCAGTACGATTTATAAGTTGATTTAAGAAACTTGCATACCCACAACCTAGCACATTATCAGCAGCACGATCCTGAAGGGATTGAGGGTATGTTGAAACAATTTTCTGGGCCACTAATTTTAAATCAGCCCTCACTGGTCTTGAAAGAACCTTAGTTACTGAATTGATAACATGCTTAACTAGAGCATTTCTTTCTGGCTTTTCTAAAAAACCTTAAGATGAAGTGCATTTTGCACTTCAATGGGCAATTCTTTCGTATCCAAGTTCCACGATGCAATATTGCACGTTGAAGGTGAGGTAGTGCTAGTCACAAAACTACGAGTAACCCTTTGATTTTGACCTGAGGTAGAAGGCCTGGAATAGCTTGAGTCAATTTCAGATGAGATTTTATGGAAGCTTGAATGATCGCTACTCTGTACTGAATAGTGGCATACATCAATGTCCCCAAAATTAGGAACAATGACATCACCTGTAATTAAAAAATACAACAAGTTTAATTATTTCAAATCTGACAGTAAAATTTAGCAAAATCCATTCAAGGGTCATTAGCATCTTTTTAAAAAACCACTTACTTTTTTTAAACGCCAGAAGTTTTCGAGCGTGTATTGGTTTTAGAATTTCTCTGAGATCTGATTCTTCTACTTGAGTCTTTAAATCATCAAGTGAATCTACACCTAAATCCACCAGGCCATCCATTAGCTTTTCTGTTTCTTCTTCACTGTAGTTTGGGAAGACATTTTTGAAGTGTTTTTCCATTGCTTGATCTTGGTGTAAGATATTTTGCTACCTAAAAAATATTAAATCACCAAAATTTGCCTATTAAAAAAAAGCTTGGATTAAACAAAATTTATATTTATCTTAATAATAACAAAAATTTAGCAAATTTGAAACTTTAATCAAATTAGGGTTTGATAAGTTATACATATAGATACGCACAAAATTTAAAATGTAATTAATTGATATACAGAAAAGTTTAAACTTTTAATTAGGGTTGTTAATGTGAAATGCTTACAGTAACTAACAAAGATGTACGGTTAAGCCTCAAAACTATTTTTATGAAAAACAATTGAATGTTTAAGGTTAAGTACATTTATGTTTCCAGCTTTGTAGGCAAAGAGAGGATAGTAATCTGGAAGATCTTTAAATTCTTTGCAACAAAATAATACACGGTCAGTGCCCATAAGTTCGTAAGCATGAATATGTGCCACATGTGATACTTTCAATAACTTCATAATAAAATAAATCTTTGAGCTAGTTATCATAACAAAAGAGATTTGGCCAACATTAAACATTCCACAATTACTGTCCTCACTGAGAAAGAGAAATTGATCTTTCACGTACGTTGTACCTCTGATAGAAATTTTGGTGGTGCAAGTTGGAGTTTTACCATCACATATAACAATATCACTCAGTGCACTTTGAATTTCAGAGCTTAAAGAATTTGGATTATAATCAAAACAACGAATGCTTGCCAAATTAATTTCTTCTCTAAATACTGATCCAGTACTATAATAAGCTTGCAAACTTTGGTGTAGTGTTGCCAGACTTTTGGTAATATTTCGAAAATTTCCAGTTTTGCGTGCTACCTTTTTAAAATATAAATGGAAACTTTCAAATCTTAAAGTCCATAGCCATATCAATGGCCCATGTTCCAAAATTTGTAGTGGGTAGTGCATTAAATAATGGTGTTTTGGTCTTAATGGCACTTCCTTAAAGAGTTCAACTCTTAGAAACAAATACTCCCGAATTTTGAAATTTAATATTCCAATTTGATCTTTCGAAATGGATGGAGCAAAAACTAACTCACAAATTTCCTTAAGTAAAAGAATTAAATTCCACACTTCATCATCTCTATCTATGATATAATCCTGAACCATGATAGTCAAAAATCTCATAAAACACCAATTCTGGGACGCATTTCCAGAGAGATTTAGAGAATTTTCTTTTAATGGTGCAGGTGCACTTGTTGAATCAGAACCGTAGAATTTAAAGTTTTTAAAGAGGGCGTTAATTTGTAAAAATGAAAACCACCCCTTAGCAGCTAAGTTTTTCATGTACAGCACTAAGTCATAACTTACTACACCCTCCAGCATATCATGGCCAATGCAACTGGGAAGGCCAGAATCACAAACATGAAAATAAGACAATTCATTGAAAACAGAATTTAGTTTTACTCCAGTTAAATGGGTAATTTTTTTATTTTCTGCAACTACTAAAGGTAAACTACTAAGAGCTGTTTCATAAGACACTTTAGTACGAAGCTGACCAATTTCCAACAAGTTATTCCCTGTTGAACATATTTCACAAAATCTACATAAATAACCACTCCTAAAACTTTCAACAAGTCCACCAACACCATGGGACCCAAGATTATCTCCTACTATACAATGTAAAAACCCTTTTACTATTTCGGGAAATCCTGGAATAGACATAGACACCCCTAATTCCAGTTTTTTAAGATCATCTATCAGGTTTCTTAATACCGAACTCCACCCAAATAACTTTAAGTGTGATTCCTTAACAAGACATACTAATTGCATATGGTCCACTGTTGACCGGCGGTAATTTTTTAAATTACCAATGGTATAGTAAACCCCAATTAGTTTGTGAATAGATTTCCTTGATCCTAATGGATTGGCAATTTCAAATCCATCTTGAAACAATATTATCTGTATGACCTCTTTTGAGTTATTTTCAAGAATCAGTTTGTTCCTTTTGAAGGAAGCACCATCACCAATATCACTTAAGATATCACTTTCGGTGACTCTGTCATTGTTAAGGTTTTTGTAAACTGAAGGATTTGATAGTAGAGACTTTAAAGATTCAATTATTGGAACATATTCCATATTGCAAGGTTTTTTCCATTTATCGATGCCAAGATTAATTGTTACTGGACTTACATAGCTAAATGTTTCTTTAAAATAGGTTTTTCTTAAGTATTCAGTTTTTAAAGTTGAACTTAAAACAGAACCAGCGATGAAATTTTGGGAAAGAAGAGTTTTAAAATTCTCAATTTGGTCATCAGTGGCATTAATACCAACCTCTCTGAAAATATCATTAACAGAATTCAAAATAGCTTTCTTCTCAATATCACAAATTATATTCAGTTCATTAACTATTTCTTGAACTGTAATAGATGGAATTAAATTTTTTGCCTCTAGTTTAAGGAGAAATTGTCCTAATATTTCAGATAGCCCGTCTTTATTTGGAACACTTTCATCAAAAACACAATCGGATGAGCAAACTATATCTATATTACTACAACTAGGTTCTACTTCCCTTATAGAACTATTTAATGCTTCAGGACCAAGCTCAGCAACTTCACTGAATTGATGACTCCTTGAAACATGAGCTGTAAATGTGCTCTTTAGTTTAAAAAGACGAGTACTTTTATCATCACAGAAAGGACAACTAAATACTTCTTTATTTCTTAAATGCCATCTCATATGATCCCTAAGCTCTTTCGGCGAAGAAAAAAGTTTCTTACAAAGGGAAATGGAACATTTAAATAAGTGACTATTAGTAACGGTAGTTAACGACACAGCTTTTGCAGAGTGGTCTCTGCTTATATGACTAGTTACACTAGACACGGCACTGAAGCTTCTCTTACAGTTCTTCACAGTACACATAAAACTGACATTAGGAGTATTCCTGTGGCACATGTAGTGGGATAACAGACTGTTCTGAGATGAGAAAGCTTTTAAACACACTGAGCACGTATGAATTTGGGAATTCATTTCACAAGTATAAATATGATCACAATTTAATGTAAAGTTAAGTCATTTTGTTCTGAAGATGATGAAAATTCACTCCATTTAAGTTTCACAAAAAATTAGAAGTTCGATTTTAGATAAGCAAATGAAAATACTTTAAAATTATAGTAAATAATATTTATAATAGTCACGACAACTTTGGCAGATCCAAACTCGAAAAGATCCTGGTGGATTAATCCTAATATCCACTTAAGATATCCACCTAAGAAAATCCAAAATATTTGAAACCCTCAATAGATGAAAAAACTGTGAATTCAACTTAATTTTCAACATCTATGCAATATTTTTAAAGCACCACCTACAAATTCTAAAAAGGAGCGTACTCGCTAGCACCTCTTGAAAGAAGAGCTCAAACAAGTCAGTCTCGCAGAGGAAAAGCCAAAAAATGTCTTGGCATGCGGACATTGGCAAAGCACCACCGACAAATTGTAAAAAGGAGCGTACTCGCTACCACCTCTTAAAGAAGAGCTCAAAAAACTAGTCACTTCTTTCAGAGAAAAACCCAAAAAACTATCTTGGCATGCAACATAGGCAAAGCAATACCTACAAATTCTAAAAAGGAGCGTACTCGCTAGCACCTCTCTTGGAAGAAGAGCTTAAAAAAGTCATTCTTTCAGAGAAAAACCCAAAAACAAATAATGTCTTGGAATGTGACATTGGCAAAGCAGCACCCACAAATTCTAAGGAGCGTACTCGCTAGCACATCTCTTGGAAGAACTCAAAAAAGGCTTTTCTCTCAGAGTATAAGGCAAAAAAATATGCCTGGCATGCGACATTGGCAAAGAACCACCTACAAATTCTAAAAAGGAGCGTACTCGCTACCACCTCTTAAAGAAGAGCTCAAAAAAATAGTCATTCTTTCAGAGAAAAACCCAAAAAACTATCTTGGCATGCAACATTGGCAAAGCACCACCTACAAATTCTAAAAAGGAGCGTACTCGCTACCACCTCTTAAAGAATAGCTCAATAAAATAGTCATTCTTTCAGAGAAAAACCCAAAAAACTATCTTGGCATGCAACATTGGCAAAGCACCACCTACAAATTCTAAAAAGGAGCGTACTCGCTAGCACCTCTCTTGGAAAAAGAGCTTAAAAAAGTCATTATTTCAGAGAAAAACCCAAAAACAAATAATGTCTTGGAATGTGACATTGGCAAAGCAGCACCCACAAATTCTAAGGAGCGTACTCTTGGAAGAACTCAAAAAAGGCTTTTCTCTCAGAGTATAAAGCAAAAAAATGTACCTGGCATGCGACATTGGCAAAGAACCACCTACAAATTATCAAAAGGAGTGTACTCGCTAGCATCTGGCTACATATTATACTTCTGGAAGGCTATATTTATTTAGGTATAGACACTCGACAGACCTTATTAACTATAGTTGATAACCATTAAGAGTCCAAAATTATAATAGGCTTACAAATTTTAGTGTGTCTTAATGTTAATTCGTATGCTATTTCATTAGGCTTCTTAAAAGTAGTATGTAAATTATTCACGCGTTTATTTCTGTAATAGGCACAAAACCATAAATTTTACTCACCGAGTCCTATTTCTGGACATCAAACCAGCGTTTCTTAATAATTACCTTTGGAACTGGCAACAAACAATTTCAAACCTGCGAAAATCGATTGAATTACCAACAGTCTTGCAGTTTTTAATAAAATTAATTTGTGTTTATAAATAATACTTACAGATTTAAAAAAAAAACCTGACTATGCTAGGTTCGCTGCATTCACTGTGACTGTCCAACGCGGTACAAAAATAGGCTTAGATGAGTCTAAGCATAGACACCGGAGAGAAATGGCGGGAAACTGGACTACCAGAAGTAACCAGATGTACCGAAAAGGTTTAAAAACTGCAAGCAGCGTTGCCAGATTTTTCTGACCGAATTATTGTTCAAAGGGTAATGATTTTAGTACAACAATAGAAATTATGATACCAAGTGTTCGTTCCAAAACATGCAGATATCTGTTTTCGTGCGTCGTTTCTATTGTGGAGTGGATGTAGTCAGTATGGTCAGTATCGACTATCGAGTAATCTGGCAGCACTTTAAGGTCGTCTTAATAATCATAGCATTCCAAAGACAACGCGTGAAGCCTGCAGCTTTCCTACTGTTTTACACATTTGGACTAGATATTAACAGCGTAATTAAATATTTTAGTAGTAGAAATAATGTAAACATATATAAAAATAGGACGATTATAGTACAACAGGTAGGAAATATAGTACTGATGCAAAATTGTGGTATTTTTTGCAAGAAAATCAGATTTTGGCACCCCGGGCATCGCCCCTCCCCCGCTCCTGCCTAGCTACGGCACCATTAAAATATCGTTTTACACATTTGGCAAATATTATAAATAACGCTGTAAAATGTGGGACATTTAAATTGTAACTTATAAATAAATAATTATATTTGGAAATTGTATACAATTTTTTAATTAAAATTTGGGGTCCTGATTACCCCTCGTCTCCTTATAACTTGGGGGGGGGGTTCTTACATTGGTTTTCACACTGCCATTACTCCATTACTCTATTCTGTAATTCTGTTACAAAATAGATGTTACAAAAATATTAATCTCAAGTTTTAATTATTATTTTCATGTTATTTAACACTGAGGAATATTTGCAAAAAATATTTTGTTCTTCACTTTATTTTTTAACTTGTTTTATGTGACATTCGTTTTTACAGTCAAATAATTTTTTTCATACGTTCAACCATTTTATTTAATGTGGCGCCACCGTAGGAAAATAAATGTTTTTTACCCGTTTTTTTAACGGTCAAAAATGGGGAATAATGTTTTAACGTAAACTTTAATGTTATATTACCGTTAAGTAACGTAACAGGTTTCTGACCGTTAATTATACAGCAAAATGTTCAACGGTAGTATGACTGTATAGTTTACTGTGATATAACCGTTCGTTTACGGTAATTTCTTAGAGTGTATAGATAGAAATAAATAAAATTAGTAACGAAAAGAAAGTACGATAATTTAAAAAATTTAAAATTTATTCTACAAAATAAATTATTCTAGTGGTACGAGAATGAAGGTGATATTTTGACCTTGTGGACTTTACCACCAAAGCCGTCCAATTTCCGAGGTCAGTATCAAGTTTTTAACAAATCCCTTTAACGCAAGATAAATGGCACTTATTTTGCACAAACATAATACTTTAATCTTCGGTACACTGCAATTCAACGAACACTGGAAGATCACATATAGAACACCTTTAGATCACCTATTACTCTTACGATTTAAGATCATTTTACACCTCAAGATCTTAAAACGTGCCCGAGTAATCCAAAAGTTCAAATTGGTGTTCTATAATTGTTTGTTTCAAGTGATATTTTTAAGAGATCTAGACTTACACTCTATAATCAAAATGTTTAATTGAGTGATCACTTTTGAATCTTTTTAAATAGGGCACTTTTGTTTCAGTACAAGTAATATTAAATTGTATCACACAAGTGCGTCTTTATTGGGTTTCATAGCTGCGTACCTAGTCTGTGGGGTAACCTAACTAGAGTTGGTCGTTCCTAAGACCATTTACACCTGGACTGCAATGAAGGTAGGCGTTGTTGTTAGGCTAGTGTCGACGCTACCCCAACGCAACCATCGTTATTTAGAGGCAACTCTCGTCCACAAGAGAATTTGTGCTAAAAAAACGCGTAAACTTCGCGCTCCTCTCTCGACATTTTACTCGGTCGACCAGTGAGTCGTGACCAATTGATGTATCTTCAGAAAGTGATCTCATTTCGTAAACTTGGTATGATCAAAATATTAACTAAACTTCCTACTTAGTGATAAAAAAATTAACCACGTTCTAAAAAAAGAAATGGTTCACTTGTGGATCACTTTGATATTTTTGATAGATGACTGAAAGGACGCCTTTAGAACACACCTTTTATTGTGGTGTAAGTGAGCATCACAAAGAGCGGCATGAGACCACATCTAGCTGACTCAATCGAATGTGATCTAGCAGGGTACTTTGGATAGTATGTCCGTAATTCTACAAAAGAAGGTTGGAATTTTATCTCTATTTTAGAAATTTCAAATAATGTACTCCTTTTTTCTTAACCTTTCCACTATCTCTATTATAAAGAAAATAAAATTCATACTTTTATGGATGTTTTCCCATTTTGATTGATGGAGTTATTTATTTTTAATACATTCCCAACGTTTGCTGTCCAAAAAACAAGCGTTTGAATAATTTCTTCCAAAAAACAGCAGGTTATTTTAATCAGAGTCCTTATCACTTTAAATGAAAAGAGACTTAAAACGGTTTTAAAATTCACAATTTATTTATTTAAAAAATCCAACGTTTCGGAGGAACAGTTCCTCCGAAACGTAGGATCTTTTAAATAAATAAATTCTCTCTCTCTTCACTTCTTATCACTGTAGACATTTAAAACCATTAATGTATAAGGTGCCTTTCTCAAATTTCAATGTTTATACAAAACTTTAAATTGAGCTGATTGCACGAATGTTTTTTTTTCTTTTATTCGTGACGTATCTTACTAACTGTCTGGTCTTTCCTTCGGCTGTCTAGGAAGCATATGCTCAGTTTGAAATCGGACCTATATCCTTGTACTTTTTGGTCTTCTTTATAAATTTTGTTTACTTTTATATTAAAAATCTACTTCCGATCACAAGTTACGACCTTTACAATTTGATTCTCGATTTTCTGACAGAGATAATGTACAATCTGAGTAATTATGGTCCTGGTTCATCCAAAAACGTTTCTTTAGCGAAATGTGTAACTGAAATTTAAGGAAACTCTTCAGTTAAGGATGGACGTGTAAAAATGCTAATGCGAATTTTTCCTTTCTACTCGTGTAGAAATTAAATGGTGCAGCCAGGATTTAATAAAAGTTAGGGGTATTTTAGATTTAAAAATTTAAATATATACTGCAGCTTTATGTAGTATCTGACATAAGATAGAGTAAAGAAAAACACTCTAAGGGCCCGGAAAGCTAAAACTTTAAAAAAATGGGACTTTTTCAATGCAACTGTACGTAGTTACCTCTTTTACAATTAACTTTCGAGTCTAGAACCTGAACGAATCGTCAAGGTATGAGAACCCAAAAATGAAAAATATGATACGAATTTGCGCCACAGAAGTAAGTATAAAATGATTTGCAAAAGTAATTGATTTGCCATACTGAGATTGGTTTTTGTGTACTATTTATAGATTCCTTTGTATTTCATGGTGGAGCGAGAGCAGCCAATGCTCATCGCCGGACACTACGCTCTATTCGCCTATTCAATTGTTCGAAAGTTGAACAGCAGGTTATGAAGTGGTGTAGGAACCACAAAACAATTAACAAGATCGTCAGCTTTAATTTAAATTTATTCGTGGAGTAGCTTCAAAAGGGTTACTTATCTCCGTCACCATTGCGGAGTTGGTGACGTTATTTCCGTTTAAAGCTCATGTCGATTCCTACAACCACAATATTCAGAAATGCTAAAGCTCACCATTTTCGTTGCATTTAAAAACAAAATATCTGAATTTGGCATCGCTACCATTTTCGGATGACGGAGAAACGTTAGCCTGGCAGCACCGTTTCTCCACACCGAAAAAGGCAGACCGTTTGCGAAACCAAAATAATAATAATAATAATGTTTGTTGTTTCTACCACGGTGTTATCCACCACGTTGCCTCCCCTTGTGGCACTGCTTGGGAATTCTTTTAACTACTTCGTGGAAAAGACGCTTAAATAAAACCTATTCAGTGATTTGCCTTGAAGTAGGAGTATATTTTTAAGCGTGGGCCACTTCAAATTTGAATATATAAGGGCTTGTTGAATTTCGCTCGAATCTCCTAAAAGAAAATAATGCGCCTTCGCTATTAACTTGAGCTTTACAAACAAATCTAACATAAACACGTCACTAATTTATTCAGTGACTCGTACGCTAGCGCATAGGAGGGGGAGGGGAGAAAAAGAGAGCAGCATTTATTGAATTGCCTAATAATTATCTAGCATTCAAACAGTGACTATTTGGTGACGACGGATGATTCAATGGATTTATGGAATTGTCTACTATAGGAGCGAAATGGTTCCGGAGTCCTCGAACACTTACTCCGAAATGTAAGAATTTATAAAATATATGCAAAATAAGAGTACATTTATGAAAGTAATTGGTGCGAAGTTACAGTAATTTTATTGAATATTTGCTAACCGAGCTAATTTTTAAAACATCTCAACAACAGCGGAAGGCGGAACAAGCCGGCAGGCCAAGACTCCCTTTGAGGATGATTCACCATCCCTCGTCCTGTGCTTGAAAGATCAAAGCACTGCTGATTTTTATAAATAAAAGCTGGAAAACTATGAGACACATTTGTTATTTAAGAGAGTTAACGAAACTATTTCGCCATGCGAGGCTATAGGGTACATGATAATGCTCGGAAATTTAGTATTTCCTCTGGTGCCCCAACATTTTCCGATAGCCTATAAGCTATGCCAATTGGTACATTAGTGACCACGACTACAACTACTACTATTACGACTGCTGACTCTGATAGATATATATTTTTTTAAATAGATTGATAACACTTATTTTTCTATATCCGAAATGACCCTTCCCCGAATAACCCTGACACTATAACATAACACTAAATTCCAAAATCCATTTTTAAGATGAAAAAAAAACTGAGTGCAAAGAAATAATTTTAATTATTTTTTTATTTATCGAGGACAAATATGAACATTAAGAATATTTCTGATAGCTTTAGCACTTTTAACTTTAATCCAGCCAAATTTAAATAGTTCCATCTGTCGACATTTCAAGGTCTCTTGTCTTGACAGTAACCCTTATATAATTAATAAATATTTAATTAAATATAAGATTAATATAATTTATTAATATTTCATTAAATATAAGATTAATATAATTTATTAATATTTAATTAAATATAAGATTAATATAATTTATAAATATTTAATTAAATATAAGATTAATATAATTTATAAATATTTAATTAAATATAAGATTAATATAATTTATTAATATTTAATTAAATATAAGATTAATATAATTTATTAATATTTAATTAAATATAAGATTAATATAATTTAAAAATATTTCATTAAATATAAGATTAATATAATTTATAAATATTTAATTAAATATAAGATTAATATAATTTATAAATATTTAATTAAATATAAGATTAATATAATTTATTAATATTTAATTAAATATAAGATTAATATAATTTATAAATATTTCATTAAATATAAGATTAATATAATTTATAAATATTTAATTAAATATAAGATTAATATAATTTATAAATATTTCATTAAATATAAGATTAATATAATTTATAAATATTTCATTAAATATAAGATTAATATAATTTATAAATATTTCATTAAATATAAGATTAATATAATTTATAAATATTTCATTAAATATAAGATTAATATAATATATAAATATTTAATTAAATATAAGATTAATATAATTTATAAATATTTAATTAAATATAAGATTAATATAATTTATAAATATTTAATTTAACATAGATTAATATAATTTATAAATATTTAATTTAACATAAGATTAATATAATTTATAAATATTTAATTAAATATAAGATTAATATAATTTATAAATATTTCATTAAATATAAGATTAATATAATTTATTAATATTTAATTAAATATAAGATTAATATAATTTATTAATATTTAATTAAATATAAGATTAATATAATTTATAAATATTTAATTAAATATAAGATTAATATAATTTATAAATATTTAATTAAATATAAGATTAATATAATTTATTAATATTTAATTAAATATAAGATTAATATAATTTATTAATATTTAATTAAATATAAGATTAATATAATTTAAAAATATTTCATTAAATATAAGATTAATATAATTTATAAATATTTAATTAAATATAAGATTAATATAATTTATAAATATTTAATTAAATATAAGATTAATATAATTTATTAATATTTAATTAAATATAAGATTAATATAATTTATAAATATTTCATTAAATATAAGATTAATATAATTTATAAATATTTAATTAAATATAAGATTAATATAATTTATAAATATTTCATTAAATATAAGATTAATATAATTTATAAATATTTCATTAAATATAAGATTAATATAATTTATAAATATTTCATTAAATATAAGATTAATATAATTTATAAATATTTCATTAAATATAAGATTAATATAATTTATAAATATTTCATTAAATATAAGATTAATATAATTTATAAATATTTCATTAAATATAAGATTAATATAATATATAAATATTTAATTAAATATAAGATTAATATAATTTATAAATATTTAATTAAATATAAGATTAATATAATTTATAAATATTTAATTTAACATAGATTAATATAATTTATAAATATTTAATTTAACATAAGATTAATATAATTTATAAATATTTAATTAAATATAAGCTTAATATAATTTATAAATATTTCATTAAATATAAGATTAATATAATTTATAAATATTTAATTAAATATAAGATTAATATAATTTATAAATATTTCATTAAATATAAGATTAATATAATTTATAAATATTTCATTAAATATAAGATTAATATAATTTATTAATATTTAATTAAATATAAGGTTAATATAATTTATTAATATTTAATTAAATATAAGGTTAATATAATTTATAAATATTTAAAATTATGTAGAATCAATTATAGTACCTAACGTTATAACTTTGTAAATGACATTCGCCAAAGCTGTTTTTTAGAAAAACACCGCAACTTAATAAGCGTTGGTAGCTGAGTGGTTATAGTAAGTCTCTTGCACGAGGCAGACCCGGGTTCGATTCCCGGCCGGCGCCAAGAAATCGCAAATTGATACTAAGACGAATACCGTGAACAATTGGTGGAAACCCTGCCATTGGACGTTGAGAGGTTGCATAACACTCAGCATTCGGACAACATACTCAACAATCATAACACAAACACCACAAACTCAACATCCACAACCGTTATAACACGAACTCAACGTGCACAACCATCAAAACACAAACACAACCAACTCAACACTCACAACCGTCATAACACGAACTCAACATTCACAACCTACGCATACATATTTCAAAAACGTAATACACCAAACCGTCACGACGGTGAGCGAAAAAACAACATCCAAACCAAACCGCAAATGAATCAGTTGACACTCACCGTCACACGTTGGTTTTGCCAACCCTTTGAGAAACTGCGAACGCAGAGATTTCGAGAAACTGCGTACGCAATGATTAACCTTTGCACGGAAAATACGAACGCGTTCGCAGGACAGACAGACAGACAGACAGACAGACCCACAGACAGACACGGTGATTGTAATACCCCTCCAGGGTACAAAGTCCCCTCGGAAAGGTAAAAACTGTCGGTTCGGGAAATTATTTTCTTTCGCGTTTTATTATCGTTTCCGGTTAGACGTTTCTGAGCTACGACTAGTCATTTTTCATCAGTGTATTAACGCCTTCATAATTTAATTTCGCTTTCGCAATTTTCTTTAAAGATGTAGTCAACTCTCGATCTTGCTTCATTACCACAAATAAATCCTGCTTCTCGAAATGTAACCATTCTTTTGTCCGTTAACTTAGCGTTCTTTTCTGATTCATAGTTTGTCTCGTATACGTCAAAGCAAATAAATTCACATTTCCAAATTTTTGTGTTGGAAGGTGTTTTTGCAAAGCGGGCATTTTAAACGCAAACATTTAATAAATCATTTATATGTACAAGTGGTTTTAAATAAATAAGTTATCAAATAAAAAACGCATAAATGGGGATAAGTAATTGTCATAAAATACTCGTAGAAGTACTACGTGCTTAAATGAAAATTAAATAAAAGTTGATATTTAACCGATCCAAAGTCACATTGTTTTGTCTCATTTTTCTAAAAATAATAATAATAATAATCAGCTAGGCTAATAACCCAAGGCACCACCTTAGGCCTAAGTCATCAAGCGACTTATAAAAGCCATGAATTCAGGTGGCCGGGTTACAATGCGTAGGAGGGTGGTGGCAAGACCTTCAAGTCACGCGAGCCAACAGCTCCCTACACTTACTATTACCGTTAACCTCAACAAGTTTTTCTGGAAGAGGAAACCGAAGTGCTCGGGGGAAACCTCTTAAACCAGCGGGGAGAGAATTTGCAAACTCAACGCAGAAGCAGACGTTCGAAGTTCTCACCCAGTGCCAAAAACTTGTATCAAACCGGCTCCTCTTGCTGCGAGGCGAAAGTGATAAAACTGGGATAAATGGTATTAAATCTTTAATTTTTCAACTTTAAGACCCAGTTAATGGGAAAATAATAATCTCACTAACGTAGTTAGTCTAATCCTTTCCCTAATTGTTCGTCATGGGTTTATGAAGAAATTTCATATAACTTATGCTTCAATATGTTTACTGAAAACCTTTTGAAAATTCGTATACCAATTCAAATTGGAAATATTTAATAAATTGTTGATGACGTAATTTTTAAATGTTGCCAAGGGGACTACGTAACCTAGGAGGGGTTTTACAATCACCGTGTCTGTCTGTGTGTATGTATCTGGCTGTCCGTCTGGTCTGCGAACTCGTTCGCATTTTCCGGGCAAAGTGTAACCATCGCGTACGCAGTTGCTTGGAATTAGGGAAAAGGTTTTTCCAAAAACCCTTCTTTTCGTCATCGGGCGTAGTATAACCTAGGAGCAACAAACACAAGGAGAACGCAGCTAGCCTTTAAACATGCTAACGAAGGGTTGTGTACGAATTTCATTGGACGAGCGTCACGAGCCTTTACGCTGAACGTTTTACGGGCGGGGGGAAGACAATTTCCTAATTTTCCCCTACGGACGGCAGCAGGCGCTAAAGCGTCTAGTCAATGAAAAACGTACACAAGAAAATCCACGCCTTTTGACGGGTTGCGTTCTCTTTGTGTGGGGTGTTGTGTTTGTTGCTCCTAGGTATAACTTTCTTTTTAACTTTTGCGACGGACCGATTGCTGAGGGTTACGATAAACGTCTCAACGTCCAATTTGCAGGGTTTCCACCAAATGTTTACGGTATACGTTTTATTAACAATTTGCGATAGTATCGCTCGGGATTCGATCTTGGGCCCCCTGCCTGAGAGGCGAATGTTCCACCACAGAACCACCGATGCTTGTTATTCTGCTATGTTTTTCTAAAACAGCTTCGGCAAACGTTCTTTACGCTGTTATAAAGTTATTGACGTCAATTTATTTTTTAACACTTTAACTATGTATAAATTAAATCAAATTGAAAATTAATTAAAAACTCTTATTGCTAACTTGCGGACGATTTACCGCTAAACCATTGACATCCCCGACACTATTTTCAAAATACAAAATATTATAGGCAAACTGTTGAAGTAAAGGGGTGTGTTTTTAAACGGGAAAAATACAAATATACTTGTAGATAGTTTTTTTTATTGAACTTTGTGTTAAGTTTTTTTTAACTGCGTTTCTTATTTATTGTTTGCTTATGAAAATCGAATATAAAAACCGTAGACTCAAATGTTCATTGATTAGTATGGTTTATATATCCCACGGCTACGGTATGGCAATTTTAAAATTCTGATTTGAGCTCAACTGTTCCCATGTCTGTAAGCTGATGCCCGCTTGCGATTGTTGATGGTTTATGTCATCGTCCGTCGGTGAGCTATTCATGAATCTGTCACGTTTGCAACAGCTACGAAGGAGTATATGGAATGGTTTTGGACCATTATAGTCCATGAGCAGGATGATATTTCGATAACCAAAAAAGTGGCTAATTTTCAATGTTATTTTCATAAACAGGAGTGCTTTAGATATGCAAAAATCGGTGATGTGGGGTTCTATCGCCCAGCTATCCAAGATGGCGGCGATAGAGATCATTAAATTGCTTATATCTCGACCGCTATTTAATGTATTGTCATGTGCAATACACCAAATTAACGAGAAGTGGTTGTCGTACATGTTATGATTTATGACGTTTCTTTATAGATGGCGCCATTTGGCGGCTACATTTAATTAAAGATATTTTCGTTTTTTTTGAAAACCTTTTTTTTACTTAAAAATGTAAAATATTTATATTAAATTTTTTAACAATTATATATTAGTAGCTGAAGATTTTATCAATCTTTAAATATAAGTATTAGTCACCTATAATAAATAGTAACGGAGATATATAACTAATCGTACAGGGGGCGATTTTCTAATTTTGGGGCTACTATAGCATTACATCGCACATAATCTCTACCAGCCACCACTTGTTCCGTTCTTTACGTATTAGCGCCTTGGTGTTATATTTTTACTCACTCTCTCCTTCGTTTTGTTGTTTTCCTGGTTCCAAATTGAAGGTCACACTGTCAAAGTCCAGCCTACGATGCCCCATATATACTGGACGCTTTTAACCTGACCTTTTTTCTAGTCAATATTGTTTAACTCTCGCTTTGGCAATTGTTTCGTGTTTTTGTGTATATAGCGATTTAATTGTGCTTCGACGGTTTAAAAAGTGTTTTTCAGGGATTCCCTCACTTTTCAACCACAGTGTTTATTTCTATGAGCAATTGCGTGAAGGTTGGATTTTTTCCGTCCATGTTTTAAACATGTCGAAGATTTGTGTAATATGTAGCAAACGGTCAGCTGAAAGTAAGAGTCTAAGTAGATCGCAAGATGAGAGATCGTGGCAAACCCTTTGTGACGCTGCTGAAGTTAGAGATTTTGAGACTATTCTTACTTTATCAAAAGACCCATCTACTTTATTTACAAACGTATACTACCATCGGAAATGTAGAGCTAGTTTTCACGTCGAAGACTAACCTTGCTGTAATAGAAAGAGAACAAGGATCGTCTAGTCAAGGTAACGGTTCATCACTGGAAATTAATCCAAGACGCTCATCTTGAAGTTCGGAGCAAGTTGCCTCAGGTTCCACAATTCTTGAAAAAATTTGCATATTTGCTCAAAAAACCAAGTACTTAAAAGTAAACAACACGAGAGAACCATAACTACAATCCGTGGAGCTAAGGTCGGATAAAACTGTAAGAGAAATCGCCACCGAAAGGTGTGATAAAAGAATTTTAGCTATTACATCCAGTGACATTATCGCCGCGGAAGCGCATTATCATAAAACGTGTTATAGAATCTACACGAAGAAAACTACCGTTACAGTTTCGGAAAAGTCTCAGAAATTAGAAGAAAATCGGGGGTAAATGTCGCAACCGCGCGGCCATTGCTATTTTCCACCGAAAGTCGGGTCTCGGGAATTTTGTTGGCAAATAGCGTAGCCGCGCGGCCAAAGCTATTTCCCACCGACACGAACCGAGCCTCGACTTTCGCTGGCAAATAGTCTCACAAATGATGGAGGCCATTTTCCACCCTATATCTGTTTTTTCGTTTCTGTGGTAAAAAGTCTTCGCCACGCTTCCCGTGCTATTTGCCACCCAAACCTGGGCTTATTTTATTGCTAAATACAGAAATCCGCTTTCATAATACGATTAGTATTAATTTCACGTGCGTTCCTGATTCCTGGATTCCGGTCTCGGAGGAGTTGTCCCGCCAGGACGAGGGTTGAAGATAAGAAACGTTCTCGGCTTTTTCCGTTTCGTTTTTTTAACAGGTTAAAATCTTAAATAGAAATAAGATATTCTTTTTAATTATTGGCAATCTTGGTTACTATTTTTTAACCTAGTAATATATATATATATATATATATATATATATGTATATGTATATATAAATTAATTAAAATAACAAACGTTTATTAATTAAAACATAAATAGTATATATATATATATATATATTTATATATAATAATAATAATAATAATAATAATAATAATAATAATAATAATAAATTGGCTTTTTATTGGATATCAAGACTCAGTTCAACAACTGCTTTACAGCTAGGTCCAAAACATTTTTTAAATTACTATATACACAGAACACTTCTAACATATTTTTAGTTCCTAAGTTCAAAAACAGATTTATACATTAGTTTGAGCTACAAATTCGCGAATTTTATTTTTAAAGTGGCTTAAAGTTGAAATGTTGTCAAGAAATTTTCACACTGGCATTACGAAGATGATTTTGGCTAAGAATTGGTACTTGAAAACCCATTTCACTATGCCGAGTACTGTAGCGATGAAAATTTTTAACTGGCTGGAATAGCTGCTGAAGATAGCTCGGTACAAGATGGCAGTGCACTTTAAACATGAAAATGTATAAATGGATTATGTACTCCTGTTTCAACGTAAGCCAATTAAGTGTGTTACGAGAGTCTGTCGCAGAAGAGGGCCGAGACACACCTAGTACAGTTTTAGCCGCCCTATTCTGTAATAGTTGTAGGTGTTGGAGTCGAGTGGAACTAGCTGAGTTGTAGATCAGATCTCCATAATCAAAAAGAGGTTTTACTATGACTATGTAAAGGTATCTCAGAAGTGGTATATTGAGAGACGGTTTCAAAGTTCGTATACACCAGAGACGCTGGTTTACTTTCTTTCCTAGATAATCTGTGTGGCTTATCCAAGAAAGAGTTTCATCAAGATTTATTCCAAGATATTTTGTCGATCGTGTTCTTTCAACACCCGAGATTGGTAACGATTCGATGTTATCAAAAGGATGAAGGTGGTGAACAGATCCAAAAAGTATAAAAGCAGATTTCTGCTTTTGAAGGTGAAGATGAATACCGCCCAAATGATTTTCCATATTGAGGACATCAGCGTCCATTTGGAATATTAACGATTGAGGGTCGTCGGCAATGAAAAGAGACGCAGTATCATCCGCAAAGAGATGAGCCGTGCTGTGCTCCATCGAAGACGCAACACAGTTTATATACAGGGAGAATAAAATAGGACCAAGTATACTGCCCTGAGGAACTCCGATGTTAACAGTACGATTTTCGGAAAGAGATCCTTCAATTTTTACTCTTTGGAGTCGGTCTGAGAGATATGAGTGGAACCACTGTAGACAGGAGGTAGATACACCAATATCTTGTAATTTACGTAGTAAAACATTATGATCCACTGAGACGAATGCTTTTGTGATATCTAGAAAAACAATTCCAACATATTTCCCTTGGGAGAGAGCCATCGTTATCTCCTCAATTAGATTTATGATGCACGTGATTGTTGAGTGCTTTGGGCGAAAACCAGATTGTAGCTTGTACAGGATATCATTATCTAATAGGAATTGAAGAAATTGTTGGTGAACAGATTTCTCCGGCATTTTGCTGACATTTGCCAGTATCGCGATTTGACGATAGTTATCTGGATTCGATTTATCTCCCTTATTTTTAAATAAAGGTGAAACTCTTGCAGACTTCCATTCTTCAGGAAAGACGCCACTCGCAAAGCTTCGATTTATGATTTTAGACAGAGGTTCAGCGAGTAAAATAGCAGCACCTTTCAAGATTCGAGGCGCGATACCATATATATATATATATATACTATTTATGTTTTAATTATTAAACGTTTGTTATTTTAATTAATGTGTTATGATTCCTAACTAGTTCGTCAGTTTAGTGTAGTGTAAGGCTTGCTGTCATCATTGGTGTTTAAAAACTCCAATAGGGGCCCTTGGCTAGAGAATGAAGGGGCCTCTTAAGGGTCATCCCGGGCTGTGCGGGGAGTAAGAAATAAAAACTAAAATGGTTATTTATAGGGTAAAAAATAACAAACGCTATAGATGAAAAAAAAATACCTACGTTACATCTAAAAAAACCTCACTATCATATCACCTCACAATATCACTTCAACACCTATCATCCGAACCTCGCATATCACCAATGAAAATTAGACGCCTCTCCAAAATCTAGAAGAGGGCCGCTTCTCATACTGACTTTTGCTATCCCCTGAACCTCATCTATTACCTTTTACCAATCACCGTACCTATCATCTATCACCTATCACCTCACCTAACCTAAACAATACTAAAACTAAAAATAATTTTAGAATCTTAGAATCCTTTAAATACAGTATGTTTGCTACTAACATAGGTAAGAGAGTACTATTTGACAAAATATACAACTTAACATATCAAAGTTTATAACTTTACACACGTCACTCGAAACGCGTGGCATGAGGGCTTGCCACCACCCTCCTACGCATTGTAACCCGGCCACCTGAATTAAAGGCTTCAAAAGTCGCTTGATGACTTAGGCCTAAGGTGGTGCCTTGGGTATTAGCCTAGCTGATTATTATTATTATTATTATTAAAATAATTATCTAATATTGTATATATTTCAATCTTTGTTTTTTTTATATAGAATCCTATACAATGAACAAGATATTTTATTTATATTTATATTTAATTCTAAATGTTTTTCTTTTAGAATCCTCTGTAAAACCCAATTCCCTGTAGAGTAAACTTGATATTTTATTTAATTCTTAATCTTTTTCTTCTAGAATCCACTATAATAACAAAGTATCTGTAAAGTAAAGATGGCATTTTATTTAATTCTAAATAATTTGCATCTAGAATACACTAGAATAAACTATTCCATGTATAGTAAACATGACATTTTATTTAATTCTAAATAATTTGCATCTAGAATTAAATAAAATGGCATGTTTACTGTACTTATAGTAGGTTATTACAGTCGATTCTAGATGAAAATTATTAAGAATTAAATAAAATATTAAGTTAACTGTACAGGGAATAGGTTATTATAGTGGATTCTAGATGAAAATTAATTAGAATGAAATAAAATGTCATGTTTACTGTACTTATAGTAGGTTATTACAGTAGATTATAGATGAAAATTATTGAGAATTAAATAAAATATTAAGTTTACTGTACAGGGAATAGGTTATTATAGTGGATTCTAGATGTAAAATATTTAGAATAAAATAAAATATCATCTTTACTTTACAGATACGTTGTTATTATAGTGGATTCTAGAAGAAAAAGTTTAAGAATTAAATAAAATATCAAGTTTACTCTACAGGGAATTGGGTTTTACAGATGATTCTAGAAGAAAAACATTTAGAATTAAATAAAATATCAAGATTAGTTTGCGAGTGATAATTTTTATACTGGATTCTGGAGGATTTTTTGGTTTAATTAAAATATCTTGTTCATACTTCTTTTTCGTTTGAATACGACACCTACCGGGCAATCGCAAGGTATTATGGGTATCTACATTTTTATCGGCTTTGCTCTATCTGTCGCGTCGTCTGCTAATCTAAGGCTTAAATATTTTTTGGTGTGAGTAAGATTTCCAGAGGTCAAATTGACGATGGAGATAAATATCAGGTATTTAATAAGGAATTTAGTTGTATTGCAGTTCTAAATGGAAACTTTATTATTAACAGTTGCTTAGAAACTCCAAAAAGGGGAGGTACAAGGTGTTGCGTAGTTGGTTGTGGGAAAACCAGCTACAATTGCAAAGCAAGCTTCCACCTTTTCCCAAGAGACAAAACGTTAAAAAAGAATGGATAAGTAGAATACAGTCTGCACCTTTTGATTTCAAAACCTTGCACAAGCATAAAGGTAAATTTTCAACCTGGATTCCTTCTGGAGCCATCGACTAAAATCTGTTGATATAATTTCAACTTATCCGGAACCAAACTATATGACGATGTTCTGCCTCGATATTTTCCTTGGAAAACGTTTGAACATGTCATATTAAAGCCTTTTAATGGTTAGTAATTAACTTTTCAATTTATAATTGGTTAAGGCCGGTGGTCCACTAGAGGTTTACATAACCATTTTGGCACCATATCGTCTCTGTTTGCCATAGAAAGTCTAAGAGATACGGTGGTGTTAGCCTCTTAATTTTTTTTATATTTACAGATCAGTTTGGTGAGAACTATCTCATTGTACCACCAGAAGAAACTTTGTCTCTTGGAGCAAATGTTCTTATCAAGAACGTGGAAAAGACAGTTTCATCCCAAATGAACAGAAAGGAAGAATGCGCAACAAGGCATTTTGAACACCCATATGTGATAAAGGACTATTACTCTGCAATTATTAATGACAAAGATGCACTAATCAAACAGCTATTAGAAATTGTATTAAAGTATATGCCGCAATAATTTAAAGAGTATCCCAACACACGAATTATTTTAGACGCGACAGAATTCTTCATTGAGAACCCTTCAGATTTTCGGGTACAGTGTGACACCTACTAAACCTACAAATCACATAACACAGCAAAAGGACTCATTGGTATCACCCCGAATGGCTTATTAGTTTCGTGTCAGATCTTGCACCTGGCCGTATTTCCGATAAGGAGATTACATATAATTCTGGTCTTATTGAAAAACTAGAAAAGGGAGACTCGGTCATGGCAGATAGTGGATTCATTATTAAAGAGATGTTGGAAGAAAAAGGAGTATCGTTAAATATTCCCCCGTTTTTAGGTGGTGCGGACCAGTTAAGTTTGGAGAAAGAAGTTACCACAAGAAATATTGCTCGTTTGAGAATCCACGTCGAAAGAGTTATAAGAAGGGTAAAGTCATTTCGACTGTTAAAATTTGTTTTTCCTAATAATATGCATGATAAACTCCATAAAATCTGGAAAATTACCTGTTATTTAGTAAATTTTATAGGAGATCCCTTGCTTGATAAATAGTTTCGGTAAATTAAAATTTCAAACTTAAACTAAACAAATCATTTATTGAAAAGTCACTATCATTATAATTTTTTTTATAACATCAGGTACTGTAGTTGTTGTTTATTAAACCTTTAAAAATGACTAAATTAAAATTTTACACTATCATACAAACTCATTTTGACTGCTTTTTTAGGAACTTTATATTTGAATTTACACGTTCTTTAAAAATGATTAAAATGAAAATTTTACACAAACATACGAACTCATTTTGACTACATTTTTAGGAACTTTATATTTGAATTTACACGTTAACAAGTACTACACCTTTAAAAATGACTAAAATTAAAATTTTACACAATCATACGAACTCATTTTGACTACTTTTTTAGGAACTTTATATTTGAATTTACACGTTAACAAGTACTAAACCTTTAAAAATTACCAAATTAAAATTTTACGCAATCACAGGAACTTTATATTTGAAATTAAACATTAACAAGCTTTGTTTTTTAGAAAGTGATTAAAATAGAAACTGGAGATGTTCGACAACATTTCATTTTCCCACAAATGTTGGTCGAAATGAATTCTTTCAGTACAAATATCCTTTCCTGAGTATACTAAAAGATCACACCATTTCATGCACGTAATTGCTAATTGCCCAATAATTTGATAGTAGTACTTATGAGTTCGTGAAAATTCAATTATGCTATTGCGTTCTTTAATGAAACCTGGTTTCAACTGAACTATTGCTTCCCTAATCGTCAAACCCAATTCTTTAACTTTAGCTAAAGTTTTAATTTCCATGAGGCCCCATTCGTTGATATTATTGTCATATATCAAACGATCAGGTGAGGCACCGAGAAATGGCAAACCTGGATTCAAACAAAATCCTACCAAAACTATCCTTGTGATATTGTTATGCATGTCTGCGAACATTTGTGAAGCTGGCTCTTCAGACTTCAAACCTTCCATCATATATCGGCTTGAAAATTTTCCTTTTTCATTTCTCACAGTCTTTAAAAACGCTTCGTTTATTTCTTTTTTTCTGCTAAATATTGATCCAAAATTAGAAGCAGTGAGTCGTTCCATTCTGGCATTTCCCCATAAATTACTACCAGATTGTAGTCTAGTTCGATCTTCCAATTCCCATGCATCGGACATCGATAGTTTCAGTTCATCCAATGATGGAAACGTAAATCCTTTTATCACAATTTCATACAGAGGAATTCTAATACGCTCTTCGTTTTCTTTTTGTGGAGCTAAATGTGTTGGGCAAGTTACTGGTTTTTTGTTATATCAGGTGTGAAGTTATGCGCTTTGAGAATATCAGAAAACATGGGAGTTATGCTTGGGTCATCTGCCAAGCGTTTCAAATGCTTTTGGTCCACCTCCACGAAACTTTAAGCTGAATTTTCCTTTCTTCGAGCGAGAGGCTGCCTGTAGTTTTTTCCGTTTTGTTAGGCTCGTGTTTGTCGAAAAATCAGTTGGAAAATCTTATTGGGGTTGCATTTGCATTTTGTGATTTTAATTTAGGTTCAGGCCACACACATTTGGGTTGTCAAGAATTATGAACAAAAGCGCTATAACGTGACAGCCGGTCCCACCAACACCAGATTTACAAGTGCAATAGCCTCCGCTAACAGATCCATCGTACCATAGCCAAACAACAGGGTTGTACATTTTTGATAAGGTATAGGATGATTGTACAAGTACCTTCGCCCAAATTAGATTTTCACCATAATGCACTAAAATGTTTCTAACTTTCTTTGAATTAGCCATTTTGTATTCTTTAGTATAATGTTTTCCAGCCTTATGTTTATCTTTGTGTTGTATAATTGCCTGTTCATTGAAGGCCTTTGGAAATTTCGACAATTGTTTTGTCCAGTTTCCCTTGGGTACGTTTGGTTTTACGATTTCATGAATTGAAGAGACCAATCTTTTAAAAAAATAAATTGCAGCGTTAGGATAACAGTAACCAAAAATTAAAGAAACATTTAGTGTACTCACTTGCTTGGATTTTCCATAGTGCCCACAAATTATAACCAAGGCCTAGCAATCATTGCCAATTTTTTCTATAAATATGTCTTTAAAAAACTAAATTATGAGTACAAACTATAAAAAATATATTACAAATAATTTCCTAACCTGTTTTTAGTTCTAAGCTTTTGTATTTTTATAATTATATCCATTAAAATTATCCTTAACGCGAGTTTACACAACCACGTAAAGCAGACGAAATTAGTAGGAAATTCACAAAGAACTCTGGGCAAAATGTGATTTCCCATAATACCCTGTTCAGTTGGAAACTATGGCACCAGGTGTCGTATTCAAACGAAAAAGAAGTATTGTATAGGATTCTATATAAAAAAACAAAGATTGAAATATATACAATATTAGATAATTAGTCTTATTTTATTTATTTTTCGAGTGACGTGTGTAAAGTTATTATCTTTGATATGTGAAGTTTTACATTTTGTCAAATAGTACTCTCTTAACTATGTTACTAGCAAATATACTGTATTCTAAGAATTCCAAGGTTCTAAAATTCTTTATAATTTTAGGGTTACGGGATTCTAGAGATTCTAAAGATTCTAAGATTCTTTTTAGTATCACCCCCCGGAGCGTGTATCAGATAGTTTTCACCAAGATGTTCTGAAAGTAACTACAGAATGTAAGAAATTAAAAAGCACATGCGTTGTAATAAATTCAAAATTTCAAACCTTTGAAAGGCTTCAGAACTGCACATTCAAATGTTTTCCAAGGAAAAAAGCGAGGTAAAACATTATCATAGTGTTTAAATCCAGAAGAATTAAAACTTTCCTTTGTATTTATTCAAAGTTTGGAAATCCTTAGGAGCAGACTGCGCCCTATTAATCCATTCTTGTTTTAATGTTTTATCTCTTGGAAATAAATGAAAGCTTGTTTTGCTGTTATAGCTATTTTTTCCACAGCCAACAACACAGCATCTTGTTCCTCCATTTTTTTTGGAGTTTCTAAAAATCTGTAGATAAATATATTTTTTATTAATCACTACACATTTTATGACATTATTTATAATATTTGTAATTAATTACCTTTTATTTTTGTCCATTAGTTTTCGAAATTTTAAAATTGAAACTGCTACAACTGTTAAGCCTTTACCAATGTGCTACGGTGCAGAAGACAAGACTCGCGAAACTAAGCAGACGATTTTTTTTAATGTTAATACCCATAATACCTAGCGAATCCCCAGTAGGTGGCGCATCTCAAAAGGTCTATTGATAAAACTGATATAATTTAACAAATATTAAATAAAATTTGGTCAATTCGATCAAAATTTATCAAATTCGAATAGAGTTAATGAATAAAAATGGAGAAAGGCGAAATATAACGTTTAAAAAAATAATTAATAAATAAAATAAATTAGTTTTATCAAAATTGATAAAAGGAATTAATTTGATCAAAATTGATAAAAAGGAATTAATTTGATCAAAATTGATCAAAATTACTAAAATTAATTCAAACTTGATTAATTGCCTAACCGATATTATTTAACAAAACTATAAAATCTGATGTTTGTATATTGGTTTGTTGTTCTTTATGCACGTCTAAGATAGTTGTCCGATTCCCCCCGAAATTTGGACTGCGGCATGGTGGTACCTCCCGTCAGATTTTAAAGGTGCTTGAGTTTGCCAACCTTAGTAGTTTTTGGCCGTCAGGTTTTAAAGGTGTCTTCAGTTTGCTTAGCTTCGAAGTTTTTGACCACAGGACCAATAACACGTGACCGCAAGACAGAAACACGGGATTTTACCTATATCTCGCTCTGCGCCAAATCAGGATAGAGGCGTTTTGATTGTTACTGGGTTTGTTATAGTAGTACACTCGTTTTTTTTAAGAGATACAATGGGTTTAAATAGGTGTACGGGGTTTTACGAATTATACTATCAAGGCAGTTGAGGGCTGTGTTCGAGTAGTGACATAAACGTTAATCTGCAAAGGAGGTAGACAAAATGCGGTAAACAGGGGGCCCAGCAGTTAAGGGCCTTGAGGGATTGATTGGGGCCCGTAGATTATTTGAAATAAAATTTAGTCAATTAGATCAAAACTTGTACAATATATTTAGATTAAACTGGTTAAATGTAATAATATTTAGATTAATTTGGGTAACTGTGTTTAAATTGAACTGTAATTGGTTAATCTTGATTAAATTCAACGAAAATTGGGTACATTTGTTAATAGCACTTACAATGTTTGCGAAATGTAATTGTGTCGGTTTGTTTTTACTATATGTATAGTTTTAATGAACAGGGTTAGTTCCACCGTACTAATTATCATGATTACAGAATATCATTAAAAATTTTCACCTTAACTTAAGACGTTAATTAACTAATTTTATCAATTTTGATCAAATTATTTCCATTTTATCAAATTTGATAAAACTAATTTACTAAAATCAATTTGGTGATAAAATGGTCAATATTACATTTTTTTGAACGTTATCTTTCGCTTTTCTCCATTTTATTGATTCTGATCAAATTGATAAAATTTTATCAAAAATTTTATAAAATACTAGCTGAGAAGCCCGGCCTCCGGCCGTGCTTCAGCTAGTTAAGTAAATTGGGGTTTAGAAATCGGGAACAAAATGCACTTTACTGCTCCGGCCGGGCTTCTTAGCTAGTTGAGTAAATTGGGGTTTAGAAAACGGGAACAAAATGCACTTTACTGCTCCGGCCGGGCTTCTTAGCTAGTTGAGTAAATTGGGGTTTAGAAAACGGGAACAAAATGCACTTTACTGCTCCGGCCGGGCTTCTTAGCTAGTTGAGTAAATTGGGGTTTAGAAAACGGGAACAAAATGCACTTTACTGCTCCGGCCGGGCTTCTTAGCTAGTTGAGTAAATTGGGGTTTAGAAAACGGGAACAAAATGCACTTTACATTAAATATGCAAATTAAATTATTTTTAAATAGTAAATAGGAATTTTTTTAAATTGCAAACGTTTAATAGTGCAAAATATCATATCTTGTAATATTAACATATATTTGATTTCTTTGATTAGTTTAAGATGTAATTATGATAATGCTTTTTTGTACACAATAGTTTTAGTTTCTCCGTTTGGAGTAAGTATGTACAGGTTATTTGCAGCTCCAACTCTTGAGCACGCCACATAATGCATGGGTTTTCTAAATTAATTTCCGCAGTTTTAAGTGACTCTCCTTATTAATTGTCATTGCGAAGCTAAGATTGATTGGAAATTGTAGGCATTGAAAATCAAATGGCATACCGGTTGGTATTATCATGGAAGAATGGTATTTAATGGGTATGCGTGGAATGGATAAGGCTCGGGCAAAAGTGTCTGCGTGACACAGATAGAGAGGGGAGGGGGTCTGAAAAAAGAGAACGAATGCGAGCGAAAAGGGTCCAAGGTCGTGCCATGCAGCAGCTAAGTGAGACAATTAGAGCCAAAGATATAAACTCCCGTGTCGCTTAATACCCGCGTCTCTTGACAGCGTGAGGTCAGGGGTTTCGGTCTTGCGGTCACCGCTTATTGGTCCCGTGGTCAAAAACTAAGAAGGTTAGCAATCTCAAGACGCCCCTATAACCTGACGGCAGGGGCCACAATGCCACAGGCAAAATTGCGTGCGAATCGGTCAATTATCTTGGGGGTGCATAGAAGGTAACAAACCAATATATATATATACATATACAAACATCAGATTTTATATATATAGATATCGGTTATCCCCGATTTTAGGCAATTAATCTAGTTTAATAAAATTTTACCAATTTTGATCAATTTTGATCAAATTCAAACAACTAAACTCCATTTTATTAATTATCGTCGATTTGGCGATTAGTTGGCAAATACAACTTGTTTTATCTTTATATTACGCTTTTCTCCATTTTTACCGATTCTGATCAATTTTTACATATTTTGACCAAATTGACCAAAATTCATCAAAATATCTATTTATTTTTTAATCTATTTTTTTTAATTTTTCACCGAATTTTTCCTTAGAAGTGCTCAGGTTCCCATGTTATTTTCAATGGGAAAATATACATACTGTATTGTCAAAAACATTTTCGGTTGCCATGGCAAAACTAACGCCCATTGCAACTTTTCCCTTGGTGAAATTTCAGGTTACCATAAGGTCTACATACCCACCTAGTTTCAACAAAATCGGTGATTATCATCTCGGATAATCTCCTCGTAAGTCACTATGAGAAAGGAAAAAAGCACGATAAACTACGCGGATAAAATTTAAGACGACATACGAGAAACCTTAGACCGAGTGACAGTCACTCTTAAAGTCACCATATGATAATTTTAAATTTAAACATAGGCGTATATGGATTACAAACCTTGAAATATTTTTTAATTTAAAATATTCAAACTTTAAATTACTGTACAAGTATTCAAATATTTTAATTTAGGCTTAAATAATTAGTCTCGACGCAGAGGCGAGTAAGAGCCAGCGCGCTTCGAAACATCGTCTTTAAATTCATTCAAGTGTCGGCTGCAAAAGAAGCAAATTATAAAATAACACTTGTTTTGTGTTTGGAAGTGTTGGGATCACTAAATAATATATAAATGGAATCTATTAAGTGCTAAAAGTGTCGAGAACGATGTCTAAAAAGACACTTATTGCATTAATTTTAAATAATTTTTAAGAAATATTCTAGGGTCTAAAATTGCAAATGTGCCCGGAACAAATTATATTTTATTACCTACTTAATCAAATAAAACAAAATGCATTCATTATTCTTAGGTCATTCTCATAAAAAAGTAGAAATAAAAATTGTCAAAATTGCTAGACAAGTTTATAATTTAAAAAAATAGTTAAATGTTCAATCAAGCAATTGCTGAGAGCCTGAGAGCAAATTCCTGAATATACAAAGATTCTTCCACAAATCAAACTATTCTACCTAAATCTAATGGCGAAGATAACTGATAGTTAGGTAGCAACTGTTTTGGGCTTTCAGTTTGATTTTTCAATTTATGTAGTTTAAACACTTGAAAAGTAAATCACATTTTTAAGTGGTTTTAGACACCTTAAAGTAATAAAATGTTAATAATAGGGTTGACGAGATTAGCTGATTCTTAGGCAATTGTTGGCGGTGCAAGCTGAAGTACAGTGTAGCCTCGGAGCAAATTTAAATGTCAATCTGCCAGTGTGCGAGCTCTGATTGGTAAAAAAACTGTTTTCAGAGTATTTGGAAATACTGGAAACAAAATGGCAGAGATCTAAGTAATGAAATTTTCAAATTTGCCTTAACCATAAGCATTACTCGATCATCCCAAAATAAGCGTTTAAGCAAAAGGCACCGTTTGTTCACAAATTTCAAGCGTTTCGTCTATGTGTTGTTCCAAAATTCTAAAATTATGTATAAGGATAGTAAGCTTTGTTCTGCCAATAGAATAAATCAATATTATTTATAAAATTTAATAATGTATAGATCTTTCTTTCCTTTCAAGGAGGGATATTTATTATTTTACGTATCAAAATATAGACGATGACCATTCAACACGATTGCAGAAAATGTCTAAAGCTCGATTTCCCAACGAAGAACATGTCCTCGTAAAAAATATAGTGCTTTTTATCGGTACGGTCAAAGGACCATTTAAACATGAATTAAGTGGACACATTTTACCACCTTCATCAGCAATAAAATATTGAGATAGTGTTATTACTTCACGTGATCAGGGTGATAAAGTTATCGAGGGTTCAGAAGGTTTTGTCGAAGACGATTGAATAATACTTTTTCCACTTCTTAATTGGCTCCCGAACCCAGCCAGACGCCTTCGCATCTTGACTCTGCTCCAGAAGATCGAAGAGGTCAATCTCGACTTCTTTGATTGCCGTGCGCGCAAATACCTTGTGGTTACCCGCAAAGACAATTACATCTTTTGCCATAGTAGTCAATACGAAGTGCTCAGCCTAGCCATCGACTTCATCAAACGCGTGCTTTATTTCGTCGATTTGAACATGAAAAAGCCGAACATTTCAGCAGTGAATTTCAATGAAAAACGGTTAGCCAAATTGGGTGTAAAAGACGTGATCGACGTGTGTCGTGTTGAATTGATTCATTGCAAGCTCAAATTAGGATTAAAGGGAGTGTGAACATTCACACTTATTATGTCCATCAATGAATCTCACATTTCAACCTGCAGGTTTAACAGAAGCTACAGTAGATGTGATTGCCGTTAAACGAAGTCGTTAGAAGTAGATTTTTCGATTACTTGCATACTCCCTTTAAGATGCGGAAATAAATAGGTGAATTTTAAATTTTTTTAAACAAAAAATATTTGAAGCGTAATTTTTAATAATTTAGGCTGAAAGAAAGAGCTGGTTTATGGATTTGGGTAGCTTGTTGTAAGAATAATAGAAGTAATAAAAATCTTTAACATAGTTATTTTATCGATTAAATTAAATCAGATTAGCAAAATCGTTAATCATCCGGGACGGTGGACCCAAAGGTCTAATTAGGTCAAATCCGAACGTCAGTTGGTGAAAATAACCTACCCTATGCGCCCCATTCCATGAAATTTAAGGGAAGGTGACGGAACAGCCGAGGTTATGACCATAGCCAACTAGATTAAACAAAGCCTGTGCATGGTTCGGATATTTTTTTAAAAACTGAAATTTTAGGGACGCCTAGAGTGGCCGCTAGAGAGAGTTTTATGGACTACAAGAGATGACGTATTACTATGACGTTTATGCGCTGTAGGGTCGGCGCAGTTGCATCGTTATCCGGCAAGACCGGCATTTGTTGCGACGCGAGTTACCACGGCGGTAGCCGTCCTAAAGGTTTTCATTAGGAAAATTTTACAATATTAAGCAGGTAAGAATTTATTTTTATGAAAATATAGATTTCTGTTAATCCTAGGCACACAAATTTAAAGATGTAGCGACGTGCTTTTTGTAGGAAAATAAGCAGTATTTATATATATTTATCTTTGTAATAGGACTTTGACTGAATCCTAACCTAAAAATGTTTTTTCAAATAAGAGGTTTTAAACATTTTCCAGAATGATCTATTGTTTAGTACCGTTGTGTAAAAACAACGACTGGAATAAACAAACAAACAGAAGTTTTCATCGGATACCAAAAAAGGCCCTAAGATTTTTAAGATCGCACGTTAGTATTTATGACAGGAAATAGGAAGTTAAAAGAAATGTGTGTTCTTATTTTTAAGTTAAAAAATAATTAGTCAAATGTAGTGATTGAAGTATAAAAACTTTGTTTCTCAGAAAACATGATATGATAATTCATTGTCAAAAATTGTATTAAATACTTGTTAATGCGATATTACAAACTAGAGTTAACTGGTCAAAAGAACCAATAGCATTCATAATTTTCATAAATAAAGTGTTGAAGCCCATTACAGGCCTAATTGATTATATACATATGTTAAAAGATTATACCTTTATGTTTTGAACTTTTATTAAGAACCCCTACAGGACTCGAATAACTTTGGAGATGCCCCCCGAATGTCAAAGTCCATAAAACGCCACCTAGCGGTGTTCGGGAGAACTAAATCCCAGCTAGGAGAAGGTAAAATATACCCCTTCGTCCGGATAGCATGCACAGGCTTTGTTTAATCTAGTTGGCTATGTTATGACGTAGATAAAGTGAAGCTTTTGAAAAAATTGGGAAATATATTTTCAACAACTAACTTTCGGAATCAATCTATTCGAAGAGGTTTTTTAAAAAATTACTTAAATTTTCTATTGATTGGTTTAATTTCCAGTCGAAAATGTTTCTCAAATCATTTGATCGTTTGACTTGGAAGGTCATCGGAAGAAGGTGTGGTTAGTACTTTCGCCAGGTTCGATTCCAACGTGTGGCACTTGGTGAAAACTCATAGCCATTCTTTCTGCGTAGAGTTTGCAAGTTCACTCCGCACTGGTTAAAGGCGTTTTCCCCAAGTTCTTAAGTTTTCTCTTTCCATAAAAACTTGCAGATATTAACGGTTTTAGTGAGTGTAAGGAGCTGTTGTCAATGCAACGAGGCAATGTAACCCAACCACCTGTTTAATTCATTAAAAGTAGATGACTTGGGCCTAAGGTGGTGCCTTGGGTATTAGCCTGAATGATTATTATAAATTACACTCATACAGAGACTTGAATCTCACGCAGATAATTCAATGTGTTAATCGTAAGTGTTTGGTTATACATATTAAATGAATATAGAGGCAGATATGATTACGAATGACAATAGTCAAGATTACTTTGAATTTTTATTGTCAGTTCGAAAATAATTTGTTGCCCGTAAAAGTTTCGATTGCATTTTTCTGCCAATAAGATGTTCTGACTGAACCCTAATATTTTATATAGCTTCGACTTGGACTTCCAACGACACTGAGTTCTAAATTGTCGTTTCCTGCTGCAGAATATTTCGTCTGGGACATTTTTATACACAATAACTAATCCTTAACTGCGCCATAACTTGGAAATTCCGGTCGGTAATAATATTTGTTAATTGTAATATTAATATTATTATTATTATACTTAAGGTATATGATTTATTTTTTTCAGACAGTTGCTTTGAGAATAGACTAATGGTGTTTAAAGTGAGCTAATTTAAGACCGTTTAAAAATGAAGTATCCACATTTAATAAACCCTGTCAAAATAAATGGCATTTGTTTATCATAGAAGTATATGAAAGCAGTAAATATTGGGGCAATTGACGACGTTCATTTCAGTTCACTGCTAAATACAACTGTATGACGAAAATCAAAATCGATATAATGTGACCAAAAATATAGACGTAAATTGGGACGAAGAACGCATCGAAGCCTAAGACGTGGAGTTCCTGAACGTCATCCATGTTGGTGAAACACTTTTCACCCTTCCAACATTCAAGGTGCAACTTGTAAAAAATATTTGCCGACTCAAATAAACGTTGGGCGCTGCAAAAGAAAAATAATTCAGTCGCCAGCACCGTACCTGTAAGGTGAAATTTGCACAATCAAACTTACGTTCTCTTAATTGCGTGCTTGTAATCGTTCTTCGGGTCCTTCCTCATGGGAAATCCCAGGACTGTGGTGTACAGAGGCTTGGTGGACAGATAAAAGTTACCTTGCTGGTTGTCACAGTCCGCAAAATACCTGCTTCCTTCCACAATAACGTGTCCCGGCAAGACACCGACTAGCAGATTGTTCCTGATTTTGTCCGCTTCGTCAGGTAAAATCATGTCATCGGGGTGCACCAGCGTTTTAAAACGCGTCACTCTTTCCCAAAGACGCCGTTCTAAGTCTTCGGTGGCAGCCTGAATGATTGAATAGATATGATCTTTAATTAAGTGAATTCATTAAACTGCGTTTTTCTTTAAGGCGCGCAGAGTGCTTCGTTTAGGTACACATATTCGATTTAAAGATTTCGCTCAAATTTACAGCTTGGGCTTTGCGGCTCCTTATTGATTTGACCACAAATTCGGTAGCTTCAACTACTTCGAATCCCAACTCTTTCAATTTCTCAAAAGCGGATACCTCTTAAAACGATCGATACGGTAGTTCCAATAGTCATGCAGAGTCAGGACACCAGGAGACCGAGGTCCTATTAGCCTATTGGAGACAGGGCACCTGGAGAACGCGCTTCAATGAGTGAAGTGGAGGTTGTATTACTTGTTCGTTGACAATTTTAAGAAAACCATACAAATCTCGAATATAAATCAACACGCCCTCTCTCATAAATATATTAAACTAAAGGTAGCTCATGGTTTAACATATTTTATTGATTTGAGACGTTTTGCGCTTGAATCCTTTTTCAATCCACAAAGGTCCACGGCCAGAAGCGTCATTAATTAATAAAATAGTTTGCCTTAGTAATTTTTCCCAGTAAAATGTTATAATTGCTGTTAATTTCACGACTTCAGCTTCATCTGATCAATTAACTAGTAAAACGCCAGCTTAAGAACCTTAAGATATATTTAAAAGATTTTTCAAAGCTGCAGTTGCATCTTCTATTTATTCTATGGCTCTTCCTTCAAGCTGATAATTTTGCTTAAGTGACTCCATGTGGTCCAAGGGAAAACGCTTCGAGAAAACACGAACCTTTAATTTGTGGTGAGGAAGGGTGTTTTCAATGACGAGAAAGGGCAGGTCAGGGAACTCCAGGAGGTCCTGACCACCGTTAATGCGAAAAGGTTTGGACGGATGGGTGAGCTTGGACAAGATGAAACTGTTGAATCCGGCCCGAACGACGACGCACGCCAACATCCACGAGACGAAAGACCATGTGCGCTGGATAATCAATCGCTTTAGTTGCAAAAAATAAAGATCATATAATAATTGTTTGTTATCAATTTGATATTAAGGAATCAGTTTTTTTAATATTATTATATATATGGTGAAACATTATTTTTAAATTTAACCTGCTTCGAAAACCAATGCCTTTTATTGGAAAATTTATCCCACATCTTTTCTAAGGATATCGTCACGCGCCAAATTTACTTGATCCGAAAAGGAGTTGTGGGCAGTTTTGGAGCAGGCCATAGAAAAGCGGCTTCATAATTGGCCCCACTTCCAGAGAATTACCTTGACCCACTGCCACCTTGAAAGAGATGAAAAGTGTCTTCATGGTGGAATATGGCTTCAAATTAATACCTCCAACTTCCATGAGTTCCGAGGAGACGGTACCCAAAAGACTCCATACGATTCCAATTAAAAATAGACATCCGATAAACGCCAACCACAACTGTGCCGCATTATTTAAAATCGACTTAATTGGATAACGAGATAAGGTTATAGTAGTAGAGACGTCCTTGGACATCTAGCTCACCGGCACACTGAGGATGGTAATCATAGCGAAGAAGAAGAACTCCAGCTTCAGAGCCTTGTGGGAGCTGAAGATCCTCCACTCGTCCACCAACATGGCGTTTGTAAAGTCCAGGTACTCAAAATTATCCTCAGTAATCGTAAACAGATTGACCGCCACTTCGGCTTCCTGCTTATAAGCAATATCAAAAACGCATGTTTAAATATGCATCTGCGAAGTTGAAGTTTAGAATATCTTCAGCCCCTTGTTCTTAAGAACCTTACAGAATTCTTGATAATTATACATGCAAGATGTCTGGGACTATAGACCTATTGGAAATGCCATGATATTTTACAGGTTTTCTTGTTTCCGAAGGCGTAGACAAAGATCATATGTAACATAAGTATGCATTTGTATAACATTTCCATAGAACAAATTTCACTGAGACCTTGTTTCATACGAAACTTATAATAAGTGGAGCAAAAATTTAGGAATAATTGTAATATATGCACAATTGAAAATTTAACCATGCAAACAAAATCACCTGTTAGCGATGCAAGAGCTTAACCATAGGTTGCAAAAGCCAGAAACGGGCGAAAATTCTGAGCGTTTTCAAAATCCGCTTCGTAAACTTCCGTTTCCCTCCGATAAAGATGATGACGCATTTTTTGTCACGGAATTGTAAATGAAGTTATTTGCGTCATATGCGATGAACAAGGTTTCGTTAATAAAGTGATTTTTTTACATACTCTTATAACAAGGATAAATACTAAATTTGCGAGCAAATATTTGCGGGTTTACTCTGTTAGCACTGGCAACCCTGAAAAAAACACGGGATCTTTAACTTAAATATTACCCTGTTACATTTTTTAATGATGTATATTCTTGTTATTTAGTCCGACCCCTTGCACTTCATCTCATCTTATTCATTGCAACGAAATAAAAACCAGTAACGCTATAGGAGGCCGAACCAATATGAACTTTCAAGCACTGTGAGAGGGGAGGTGAATTGCGAACCAAGTGTTAACGAGATAAAATTCCCCCAGAAGGGGTCTTGGACTGCCGGTTTGTTCAGTCTTCCGTTGTGGTTGAGATGTTTTTAAATTAGCTCGATTAGCAAAGGTAAAATAAAATGTTTTTTAATTCTCGCTATTTTCGTTAAAAATTGTGTTTTTATTTAAAGACTTTTTTATAAAAGCTACCACTTTGATACGTTTTAATTGTTAAATAACACATGATTCATTTTAGCAATGGTAAAAATAGCTGTGTAAGTAACTGCAACCTTGTACCTCTTCGTCGTGGAGGGACAACCCTCCATGCTGGCCAACTAAGGCCCTGCTTCTTTCTTAAGCCATGGTGTAAGGTATCGTGCTGAGGGCTGGGTGGTAGCGGGGATGCGAAAATAGGGTAGCATGAACGGTCCCCTCGGGGAACCAGGCGAAACCCCGTTGTAACTAGCCTTCCGCCCGGACAGAGGATTAAGCGCAGTGACCTTTTTACTTTCCTCTTTTCTCGTGGGACCAAAATGGAAACACAAAACAAACAAAAAAAAACAAAAAAACAGGGTTAGTGTTCGAAAGAACCCGGCCTTAGCAAGGGGAGGGTTCGAAAGGATCTGACCCAAACAAGGAGAGGGTTCGAAAGAACCCACCTTAAGCAAGGGGGACTGTCCCCAATTAGAACCCGGCCTAGCCTTCAAGGGTCTGCCTCTGTGTATACTGCAAAATGGTTGGGGAAGGAGTTCGACCAGAAGGAGTTGGTTTCTGGTGGGTCATAACTCTCAGTAATGCGGGTAACAGCCCTGCCGAAACCATTCAAGGTCGCTTTCCGCACCAAAGATGTGTACACGAAGGACGCTAATGTCCTTCTTCTCAGACTTAAAGACTTTCAACAGCGCGTTTAATACGCAATGCTGGAAGATTGTCAACAAGTCTGAGGTTCCAACTGCCCTCTGCTCAGATGGAAGGATAATCGGTCAAGGCCATCAGGGAAGCGGGTCTTAGAGCTGAAACTGGCTTGGACAGGGGTTTCTCCAAGATATTCTTTAATCCTAGAACGGACAACTCGAAGGACCCGACCAACCTGGATGGCACATCGACATCCGGCAATATTCCGGATTTGGAACAATCTGCGGTCTTGGAGATGGAAGACGTGATTCTAGCCACTGGAGAATCTGGGGAGGAAACTCTCGCAGAGGATCTTAAGGCTATTGACTTGTTGGATATCGACGAGATCAAGGAGGCTGCTCATATGGAGGGAGCAACAGGGGGGAGACTGGGGACGCTAGTAGGGCTGGTGGGAGTGATGTAGCCTCCACATCCACCACTTGGTACGACTTGGCAGAGGAAACTGCCTAACATGTACTCTGTAGCTGCGATTACTATGCAGCCCAGAGGTTTGAGCATTTGGATTTGCATCGGTTGGAGACGCAAGACGTCTCTAACATCACGGCCAGGAAGATTTTAAGCTTTGTGTCAGCAATAGGACTTATCTAAGTCACCCAGTTTGGGGATGCACAATGGACCTCAGGTCGAAGTGCTTGGCTTGCCACCCCACTCGATAATAATAATAATAAAGTCTTTTTTTTATAAAAGCTACCGTTTTGATAAGTTTTAATTGTTAATTAACATCTGATTAATTTAAGCAATGGTAAAAAGAGCTGTGTAAGTAGCTGCAAAATGGGTTTTGTAAGCATTACCATCGTACCAACTGACGTTTGCTGTATAAAAGCCTCCAAAAGGAGCGAACTACTTATTAACGCGGAGTAGTACACATTTTGATAAAACCCTTTTAATCGGAATGTGGGGATAAAGAATTAATTCAAAATTTGTAAAACTAGATAACCTCTCAAATATTTCACCGATCCAAGTGCCTGCTTTTAACCAAAGCGTATTTTGGTATTATTGAATTCCATTCTTACATTTCTGAGTAAGTGTCCGAGGACTCCGGAACCATTTCGCTCCCCGTAGACCATTCCATAGTCCATTGAATCATCCGTCGTCACTAAAGCGTCACTGTTTGAACGGTTTATAATCAATTGACATTTCATTAAATTCCGCTCTCTTTTTATCCCCCCTACCTGCACGCGTGTGTTACTGATTGAAATAGTCTCGTGTTAATGTTAGCCCTATCTGTAAGGCTAACCTTGTTAGCACACGCGAAGTTTTTTTTCAGGAGGTGCGTGCGAAATGAAATAAGCCCTTCTATATTGAAATGTTAAGCAGCGCGCTCTTTACAATATACTCCAACTTCTAGTCAAATCACTGAACTGGTTTTATTTAAGCGTCTATTCCACGAAATACTGTAGTTAAAATAATTCCCTAGCAGCGTCTCAAGGGGGTGCTGAGTGGCGGATCGCACCTGACATAGAAACCACAAAGAAGCTTTGGTTATATTTTTGGTTTCGCAAACGGTCTGCCTTATTCGGTGCGAAGAGACAGTGCTGCCAGGCAAACGTTTCTTAATGTTCCGTAAAAGGCAGCAGCGTTTCCAAATTCAGATTTTTGGTTTTGAAATACAACGAAAAAGGCGGGCTTTTGTTTTTCTGACAATTGTAGATTTAGGAATCGCCATGAGCTTTAAATGGAAATAACGTCATTAACACCGGCAATGGCGACCGAGATAAGAAACCATTTTGAAGCTACTAAACGAATAAAGTTAAATTAAAAGCGGACTATCTTTTAAATTGTTCTGTCGTTGGAACACTACTTCATTACCTGCTGTTCAACTTCCGAACAATTGAATAGGTGAATAGAGCGTAGTGTCCCGAGATGAGCAAAGGCTTCTCTCGCTCCACCATGAAATACAAAGGAATCTATTAAAATTACATTGAAACCAATCTCAGTATGGCAAATTAATTACTTTTGCAATTCAGTTTATACTTACTTCTGTGGCGCAAATTCGTATCATATTGTTCATTGTTGGTTTCTTATACCTTGACTATTCGTTCAGGTTCTAATCTCGGAAGTTAATGGTAAAAAAGGTTACTACGTACAGGTGCATGGAATAAAGTCTTAGAGCTTTTATTTTTAAGTTTAAGCTTTCTAGTTCCCTTCGACTGTCAAACTTTGCTGAAAATACAATATTTCCGCATCTGAACTATATGTCCTCATTACGTACCCTCCATTATATAAAATCTACACCCCTTAGTTTTTAGAAACGAAAAGTTCGCATTTGCATTTCCCCGTCCATCATTAGCTAGTTTGATTTAGTTTCCTTCAATTATTATAAACTTTCGGTTATATATTTCGTTAAAGAATAAATTTTTGGTTGAACTAAGACAAAAATTCCTCAGAATGTTTCTAATTTCTGTGTCTTTTTATGCTATTTAGCATTTTTCTCAAAAACTACAAGAGTTAGTGTTACGTAATTATGTCTAGTAAGGTAACACTTAAAATCAAAATTTTCAGAAAAATTCAAATATTTTTAAAGTTTTTAAAAATTAATTTTTTTGCAGGAAGGTGCTAGAAAAAATACCAATGATAAAGTTGTTGAGCACTGTCGTTAATGAACAAAGAAAAAAAATCCCATTAAAAAGACCAATTTTTCAGAAAGATAAAAGCAAGCTGTCCATTTCTCTTCTTTCTCCTTTACAGGTACTATAAGGTGGTTAATTTCTATGGATATTAAATCTTTGTACACGGTGATTTCTCACGCCGATGGTCTTCGTGCCCTCCAACACTTTTTGAAAAAACTGACGGACAAGTACCCTCCCACCGATACCCTCGTTCGTCTCGCTGAAATGGTGCTGACGCTGAACGCTTTCTCTTTTGACGGCAAGTTCTACAGACAGGTTAGCGGTGATGCTATGGGTACTAAGATGGGACCAAGTTACGCGAACTTGTTCGTTGGCTGGGCTGAGGAGCTATTCTTTTCAGGTTACGCTGGCCCTACTCCGGTTTACATGGCCGTTTCATCGATGACGTTGCCCAGTTCGCGTCTTGACCTAGAAACCTCCTTCGCATCCTTTTGCGCCATGCATCCTACCCTGGAGTCCACGGTCGAAGTCTCCGAGACAACTATCAACTTCTTGGATTTGTGTATTTTGGTTTCCGGTGATGGCGTGTCCACTACTTTATACCGCAAGCCAACTGACTCTCGTTCATACCTTTTGCCGACATCTTCTCATCCTCGGCACACCAATAATTCAATTCCATTTTCCCAGTTTCTTCGCTTACGCAGAATTTGCTCTTCAGATAATGACTTCAACAACAAGGCCATCGAAATGCGCGATTGTTTTTCGGCAAGAGGTTACTCTGACAAGGTTCTACAGCTTGCTCTTACCAAGGCCTCTGCTGTTACACGCGATGATGCTCTTGCCGTTCACCCCAAGAAGCCCGCCACTGAGAGGCCTTCTGTCGTCCTGACGTATCATCCGCAAATTCATCGAATCGAAACTGTTATTCGGAAAAACTATCACCTTTTACAGATGGACCCAGACACAAGCCATATTTTCAGTGATCCGCCCAGATTTTGTTATCGTGCGATCTATCCTTGTTTCTAGCTCCTTGCCGGGACATGACGCCAGCGCGACTTACGAGGGTACCCAAAAGTGCAATCGTCCGTGGTGTAACACTTGCGCTTTTGTGTCTGTTGTCCGAAGCGAGATTTCCAGATCAAAGGGTCTTTCACCCGCACGACGTCCAACCTCGTTTACGCTCTAAGCTGTAAAGTCTGCTCAATGCTCTACATCGGTGAGACTGAAAGGCGGCTCGCCGACAGGTTCAGGGAGCATCTCAACGACATTAGAAAGACGCCAGCAAAGAACCACGTCACCCAACATTTTAATCACATTCACAACATCAATGACGTTTCCATCCGCGTCATGAAAACTACTAATCATCCCACGAAAGGCCGCCGCACTGACGAAAACCGCCTCATTTTTTATTTAGCCACAGCGTTTCCGTCGGGGTTAAAGATTAAATTAGTTTTTAGCTAGGTTAGTTCGTTTTTTAGGGGTTTTGTTGTGTTTTTTGCGGTAATCCCGACTTCGTGTTTTTCCCGCCCGCGTTCGACATTGCTCGATTTTCGTCTTTTTCGAACGAGGATGGTTTTTTGGTTGTCGGGTAGGGGTTTGTTCGCCAGCATTTGATGTTTGCTTCCCTCGCCTCTCGTTTTTCTTTCGTCGTTTCCCCCCCCCCCTTTAATTGTTCATCAAACTTATTGCGAACATTCCCCTTTTATGACAGTCCTTTTTAGATTTTGTAGTCCCCCCCCCCTTTTTTTTTGTCGCGTGTTTGTATCCTCCTTTTGTTGTCGCGTGTTAACGTCTCGCGCCTCGCGTCTTTAATATTTTTAAACATTTTAAAATAGTCGGTTAGTCCTAATAAAGTTTTTCGCCTTGAAGGCCTATCGGCCGAAGTACCGCATATTTTTCCCCAATAAAGCTTAGTTTTCTCCCCCACTTCTTGGTCTCTTAACTTGTTCGCGTTTTTACTCCTCATGTGGGGAATTAATCAGTTTTATGCACTTATTTAAAAAAAGTCTAAAAATAGGTTTTTGCATGTGATTTATCCAAATGTAAAAAATCCTACTTATAAAACATTTTCTGTTGCTTTTGCGTAAAGGTCGGTTGTCAGGTACTATTTAAAGTGAAATCTCTCAGTTTTTAAGCTATTTCTAACATTTATTGGGTCTAACCAACCATGACGCCACTTATAAGTGGCGTCATGGTTGGTTATGAGTGAGAGTGATGAATAATAAACTTAAAAAGTTAAATTGAAACATGTACAGGTCCAAAATGAACTTTAAAAACAGCGAACCTTCCCTAACATTCGGAGAATTACACGCAAATCTTACTTTTGGAATTCCAAATTCAATATACAAAAAATAACAAAATGAAATAAAGCTTTAGGCGAACCACTCAGTGAGAGTGATGAATAATAAACTTAAAAAGTTAAATTGAAACATGTACAGGTCCAAAATGAACTTTAAAAACAGCGAAACCTTCCCTAACATTCGGAGAATTCAACGCAAATCTTACTTTTGGAATTACAATTTAACTATATAAATTATCACAGTATAAAATAAAGCTTTAGGCGAACCGTTCAGTGAGAGTAATGAATAATAAACTTAAAAAGTTAAATTGAAACATGTACAGGTCCAAAATGAACTTTAAAAACAGCGAACCTTCCCTAACATTCGGAGAATTACACGCAAATCTTACTTTTGGAATTCCAAATTCAATATACAAAAAATAACAAAATGAAATAAAGCTTTAGGCGAACCACTCAGTGAGAGTGATGAATAATAAACTTAAATTGAAACATGTACAGGTCCAAAATGAATAGACTTTGATCAAACATTATTTTCTTCCTACCTCTGTAAAAGACACATTAAAAAAATCGAGTTAAAATCATTAAAAAATCAAACAGTTTTTTAATAAAATACTTACTCTTATGATATATTATCAGCAATACTAGAGATTACTATGTTATAATCTTTAACGTTTGTGTAGAACGCATGATGTACTTTATGGTGACCGATTCCAAACTATCGAGTAATGGCGTCGTACAAAAGAAACTACAAACTGGGCTACCAGATATTTTAAAAGGACTTTAGCTCGGCCAACTTAGATCAGCTTTTTCGCAGTAATTGGCTGTGATTGTAGAAATAATTCATCAAATGAAAATAATGGAAATAAAAATTAAGAAAATAATAATATAAAAAAATATAAAAATTAAGAACAGAAAAAATTAATTAAATAATTAAGTAGTTTTGATTTAACACGTAATTTCATTAATTCACGTTAAATAAACTCGTAAATTTAAATAATAATATTCTTAATAAAATTAATATTTTGTGGTTCATTAATCATTATCAGCTCAAATACAAATACAGGTGAAAAAAATTAAAATTAATTGCTGATAAACGCACCTCTCGATAGCATTGATGGACGTCGATTGGGCTGAATATCGGATGTCACGAAATTGGTTCTACGAGGACTAAAATGGGACGCCCGTTATTCGTCCCGTAGGACGAATTTTGGACGGGACCAAGCTGGGCTCTAAGGACCATGCTGGGACGTCCCAGGGACGATTTGTGTTTGCTGGGTAATTCTCGTGAGCAGTGCGCTTTTATGGTTGAGTTATTTTATAGAGATGCCAATCGTAACGCTTGAAGAGTAAGTCAAATGTTAAGTATTCATTAACGAAGCCACAGCACCGTTCTCGTAGCTATTCGAGACTTGGACAACTACGGAAACGTCAATCCTAGGCCCTGTGGACAAGGTTGTCAAAACCTTAACATGGTGGAAATCATACGAGCCTACTTTGCTGCGTACCCTCGAGCAAGTATTAGGAGGTGCAAAAGTAAATCTTACGTTACCAAGGAACTAAGTTTGGAGAACTCTTCCCAATTACCAGTTTCTTTAGTATCGAGGTACCGTCTACCAAGCTCTGCACGATGGAGATTTCGAACGACGATATGATATCTGCCACCAGCTAATGGAGCTTTCATTCGGCAAACAGACCACATGTCGAGTGATCAAAATCGCCATTGGGTTTCATTTACTATCATCAACAATAATTTCAACGGAATGTTTTGGAGGGTTTGGTTGAAGAAAGAGATATCGACCCATTTTTCCTTCCCAATCGTCTTAATGGCTAAAATTACTTGGCACTCTGACAGAACGCTTATACTAAACATAATACTCAAAACATTTCGTAACTCTAACTTTTGTAGTTTTTGAGACCAATGCCCAGTAAGAGCAAATTAAGACATTCAGTTTACATTTATTCTCTATAATCATAAAATTATTGATTCAATTGAAAATACAAATAAACCTATAGCACTACCAACCTACCCGATAAACGTAATAAAGATATGGATCAGCGACTTTGATTTCAAACGAGGCCGACGTTTTTCCCAAGATTGAGAAAGTGCGATGATTTCTCGCTCCGTGTATTTCGTTCGCTAAGTTACACGAACAACTAACCCAAAACATTTTCACAATTTCCACGAGAGCTTTACATATTCCTGGGTTTTGCAAAGGCCGCCAATTTTACGCTTCGTTAATATTTACAAGAAAATCAATTAGTTAAAAGTTTAACAAACTTGGTTTTAGTACCTTAAACTTTCATCATAACCCGCACGTTTTAAGCATTACAACGTCATTTAGCTTTATCCCGGTAATTGAATTTTGTGAGGTTTAAGTTTTCGTTACTAAACTTACACACAATGCCTTACATTTAAAACGTTTTGCGCCATGCAGTAAATTATTTAACTCAAAATTGTGGGATGGATTGGCTACTCCAAACCTTTTTCAAATAAATATGGTATTAATAAACATCGCTTTGAAATGGCAATTCACCTTTGAAATTTCCATGATCTGATGACGTCACTCTGTAAAAAAAGAGCCTTTAAATTCGAAATTTATCCTTTTGTAGAGTAAACGCCAGAAGCTGGAACCAGATCTGCGGAGCGCTATTGGCTATGAAAAGTGCTAAAATGTTTTTTTCTTAATTAGTTTTAAAAGTGGACCAAGACTTTAATTTTCATTGGGCATGGGAGAGCATGCGCAGGCCCCAATTAGGTTTAGCTGCCACCTGACCAGAATTAATTCATCTCGAGGTCCTAAATAAGGCGTTTCGCACTATTGGCTAAAAAAGGTTCCAATACACGGACATTTTTCAACAATAACGATTTTGAAATTCGTGAGGTAAAAGAGTTACGTAAAGTTCTAGTAGCTTAATAAGGAAACCATGACTACGGATACTTGGAGCTCGGGGCGTCGACGTCAGGAAACGTTGACGTTTTTTTTCTCGTGTAACCGCACCAACGTCGACGTTCGGAGAGATACGTCGACTTAACGAAAACTACCTCGAACCGTCTATTTAACGCCTTACGTCGACGTTTGGCCCTGCATGTAACCTCTTTATGACGACGTTTCCTTGGCCAGTAGGGTTTTCTCCTACTATCCGACTATTTTATATCAGTTTTGATTTAAAAACTAATATAATTATTGTCACTATTCATTACTATTATTACTGTTTTCACAGTTATTTAACTAATACATTATTTTTTTAAATTATAACGGTGCATTAAAGTTTAACTTTTCTACTATTTAACAATATCGTTTTTAACTTAAAATACTTATTTTTTGTTAACACACCCCTTTCTTATCCCACCAAAAAAAACCCGTTTCGGGAAAAACCTTCTAAAGCATTTTCTCGAACGACGACAATGTAACCGCTCCCCTTTTTTGAAGGTCGACGTTCGCGAAAGACGACCTTCATTTACGTCGACGTTACGTCCCCCATGTAATCGTAGTCCATGTTACATTATTAGGAAAATATCAGATATTTAATGTTACCTATTTGAAGTTCTCGTAACGAATTTTAAATATTCATTTATAATATACAATTTTGAATTTTTGTAAAAACTACTTAAAATTAATAAATGTTATAATAAGGGTTTCATTATTTGCACAATCAATTTTTTTTACAATATTATTGAAAAATAATCCCATTTATAAAACTGATTCGAAAAATTTAGAATTTTCGGTTTCCAAAGATTATTCAGATGAGTAGTTTTTTTATTATTCATAGATGCCAGTGATTTGGGTTCTGGAAAATTATTTTTAAAATTTTACCATATTTGAAAGTTTCTTGTTTGTACTCTACGGCGATAAATATCATTTGAGATAAAGCTATAGAAACTGCGTGTTATCCAAGTTATTGAAGCCACTCAGAAAAATGTTTGCCAGTGGGAAATGCAAATAAAGTGAAAATAATTCCTTGTTTAACACGTGTTATTTCGATAGAAATACTAAATCTAGGTGTTGTCTATAAATCATAATAAAATTAAACTAAAACTTTCAATTTAGCTTTTTATCGTAATATTAAAATTATTTTAAATTTTAAATAGATTTTTTTAATTTCACTACACACATTTATTTTAAAATGACAATACTTCTATTATCTAGAGACAATACCTAGTGCTCGGAATCGTTTATTCATTATAAACAAATTTTCCGATTTATTTAAAAAACGTTGGTAAAAAGAATATAATTTTAACTTATTTAATTATGTTTTTACGCAATCAAGCATTTATTAGAATAAAAGTGGCATTTATTTAAATAATTGTTTGTTTTATTTAAATAATTGGCTTATTCACTTTCGATTATTTAAACATTTTACAATTTTTATTCAACTATTGGTTATTTAAATAAATATTATTTAAATATCGCCGAGCTTATTTTATTGATGGATAAAAATTAATCGAAATCCGAGCACTAACAATACCATTGTACTATGGCTTTTCTATATAAAACTGAATTTCGTTCATAATTTTTAAAAAAAATTTCTATGGAAAAAACTTATTATTATTATTATTTATATAATATTTTCTAGCGATATCTTCTGGGATCTGGACAACAAGCATAATAGATCTTATGCCGCGAGGGTTTCACCGACGACAATAAATTATAACGACCAATAAATATTATTAACGAATGCCTGGCACTGAACAGCGATCTAAACAAGTCAATAACTCCAGTGTTAAAAACTCTATCCCCCTTAACAGCGCTAAAACCACGCTTATGACTTTTAGCAGAAAGCGTCATATAGTTAACCACCCGTATAAACTGGGAAACATACTTATGAAACAGGAGACCATGCTTAAAGACTTGCTAATATTTTTTTAAACTACGTTAATAACCTTAAAACTCAGTGCACCTCTAAACTGTACGTGATTGAAAAACTAGCCAAATCAATTAACTCTCCGAAATTATTAACACTTCTATATGTCTCTTTAATCCGTTCAAAAATCGAATATTGTTCAATATTATAAAGTGGTTGCAGCCATTATATAAAAATCAAAACCGAAAGAATCCAACGTAATTTTGTTGACCTATATACCAAAAACTTTTGTAAATCAAGTAAACCTTACTACGTTAAAACTCTGTTCAACTGTAAAATTAATACCGTAATTAACCGACTCAATCGATACGAAGCTGTATTTTTGTAAATCTGCTGCCCGGAGCTGTTATTTTGCTTTGCCCGTAAAAATACCAAATATTAACACCCGTAACAAGGAACTATTTTATGTCGCTAACGTTAAATCAGGGGCGGACTGGCAAGGATTTTGACTGGTGGGCAATTCTAAGTCGCGGCCCCCAAAATATTATTCTTGCGGCCCCCAATACCACCATTCATGAGAACCCAACTACAAATTGTACTATATGAATATGCACAGTAAATGTACTATAATTATTTTATTTCAAAATTGTACGTGTAGTTTATTAAAAATATACAAACAAGAGAAACACACCTAGCTTATTGTTAATAGTGATCTCATCAGCTGTGATGAATTTATAATATATTCGAGAATATCAGTAAATGGTATATTATTTGTCATTTCTCTTTCAACTGAAATTACCATTAATGCTTCTAAATAACTTTGGTTCATAGTCGACCTTAATCTATTTTTAATAACTTTCAACTTAGAAAAGGCCCTTTCGCAGCTAACTTGACTTAATGACAACGTTAATAAATATTCGTACACTAGAAACAAATTCATGTAAGCCGCGGAATGTAGATTGTACCTGTAAAGTAGATGGTAACAGCATACAAGACATCCTACACATTCTCCTTTCGAGCATGCCAATGTTGTAGAAGTAGTGTCCAATATCGCAGGTTGCAGTTTAAAAGTGGTGGTTTCAGATAACTGTTCCTCTTCAAGGGAAAGTTCAGCCACAAAACTATTATCACTGTCCCAATCACCTTCACCGTGGTCTCCGTAATCCACTTCAACTCTAGAATTAATTGTACCTTTTAAAACTTGATATATACCTGTAAAAGAAAGAAGCTCCTTTTTCAAAAGAACTTCATCAATTTTCGCTAGCTTCGCAATTTCCGAAAGGGCTTCATGTGGTACACCTGAAACTTGTATTTGCGAAAAGTATCGAGGGTCCAAGTAGTGTGCGTCAGTTATTATTTTTTTGTTATTTGAGAAACGCTCTGTTAAGCTCATTTGAAGCTGATTTTGTATTAAGCGAATTTTTCAACTCTGTAGAGATCAGATGAGTTGTCAAGCTTCTCATCATCGCATATTTCATCGTGTTGTTTTTTCTTTCGTGAAATACGTCGAACCTTAAGTTCATTTGCCACTAAAATGTCATCTGGCAATTCGTAGAAGTTAAGGTTAAGGTTAGAAATATTCGCAAATTTCGTATCCTTTTCAACAATTTTTATAAAATCAAGCTGAGTTATTTGGTGTTTTAGGTGCTCAACCATATTCCACGCGGTAAGAAAATCCAAATTCTTGGTTTGCAAGTATTTTGAGACTAGTCCAGCTTCGTCGAAAATTGACAAGAACACGTGAGCCGTCAAAATTATTTTGAAATCACAAAGCATGTGCAGAAGAGAACTAGCTTCGGAGGTACACTTTGGATCGAATTCCTGTGATTTAATTATAAAATGAAGAGCACTAATTACAACACAAAATAGAGCGTCATCTACTCCAAACACCCAATTTAGAGCCTTTACGCGAGCCTACCATCTTGTTTCTCCAATTTTCTGAAGGCGTTGAAGTTTTTTGTGTCCAAAAGTCTTCTCCCTTTCTTTAGTCCAAACCGTCATTCTTTTGTAAAAGTCACCAAAGAAGGTTGCTAGCCTATTTAGAAATCCGAATACGTTCTTTGCTTCCAAATTGTCGCAGCTGTCGCAAATGCAAAGATTAAGCAAGTGACTGTAGCACCAAATATAAACGCTATTTTCGTTTTCTTTAGCTATTTGCCCTCTCAACCCTTTATTTTCACTTCTCATATTTGCAGCACCATCGAAGGATTGTCCGATGCAATTTTGAATTTTTAAGCCATGTTCATCAAAACATTCTTTAAGCAGTTCATGTAACGCAACTCCTGAAGATTCAGTGACTCGTAAGACTGCAAACAATACTTCTTTAATTTGTCCGTCGTAAATATATCGTAGGCAAACAGCGGCTTGATCGAATACACTGACGTCTTGTGTACTGTCTAATTGGAGACTAAACTTTCCATTTCCTATCTCCTTAACGATTTGTTTTCTAATTGAACACAAACAAGCTTTAATAACCTTGTTGACGGTAGTTTTAGAAAGCATTGTAACTAAACCCCCTCTCCCACGAGCCGATAAACCTGTCTTTCCTTGATCATTTAGTTTATCTTGCCTTGTTTTACTTTTCGCAATTGATTTTTCTATATTCTGCTTTAGAATGGGATCGCTTTCCGCAAGAAGACGCATAATTTCAAGAAAATTTCCATGATTCAAGCTTTCGTCGTCTAGTCGGCTTAAAGTTTCGTTTGACGAACTTCCTCGAAACGCTAAATTTTGACGACAAATTAGTTTAACAACATCAAAAACCTTTTTCAAGACATGTACGTTTGTTCAACTTGGGATCTTCTGGCTGAAACTAGGTTTGGAACAATGGCTGACGCTATTGAATTGTCATTAGCCGCGGCAATGTAGATTCCAACAGCTGAGTTGTGGCTTTCGCTGTTTTCGTGTTTTCAATAGTAACGTAGATGTGACGGAAATTAGTGCATCCATTTTTAAAGCTGCTGTCTTTGTTTGAAAATGCAATAAAACGCTTGAACTTTAGTATCAATAACATGAATTGATAGCCACTTTCTGTGAATCTTTTTTTCACCGACTGTTCTGAAGTATAAGCGTTCCGTTTTGAATCCTATATCCATAGCGAACGATTTAGGTTGAACAGGATGTTCTTCAATAAATGCAAGCTTTTTTACCGTAGTGCACGTTTAATCTAATTGAAAAAAAAACGTTTTAAACGATAACGTGCATCGGTATCGCGATCGATACGATGAGCTTCGCTATGTTTCATCTCCAACATCAAGCCTTGGCGAAATATTTTCCATAGATATTTCTAAAAGGTTTTTTATAGGTAGAGACTTGCTTATATTGAGAGTATCTGTTCTTCCCGTGTTTGACGTAGCAGAATGACTAGACTCACATGATTTATAAGTGCTCATTAGACCGAGTATTAGAGTCTTATCTGCCATTGATGACACAGCGGTATCGAAAATTTTCTCAACGTCCGTTTCAGTAATAGTCAAACCGTAATTTTCTTGGTTTAAGGATAATAAGGATCCGACTTCTGGTCCGGGTTATTTGTATCGCCAGGGTTGAAAATGTCCTTGCTAATATTGGAGTAATGTGAAACTCCAGCAAAACATAATTTTCGTTGCTTTGGATCAGTTGCAGCTGCTTTCAAACCCTCTAAGTGCTTAACCCTAACTTTTTCCGCACCTCCCTTGTATACTCTTTTCTTTGAATTAGAATCACTATTTTTAATAGAATTACCACATTCTTTGAATGACTGCATTGTACATGTACTTGTTACTTTTATATTAAAAATATCAATTTTTGTCTGAAGACGCTGATAGATAAAACGACAGGCTACTTTAGGTATCAGTATTTGTGTTACGGTGTTGTAGAACTCACGATGATGGATGATGGTTTTGACTGTGTGAACAGTACTACCGTAAAATGAAACACAAAGAGATAATTCGCGTAGATACGTAGTGAGGGCAGTAGTACGGTTTAATTAATAACTGCAGAGTTCTGTTTCCTCTCATTTTCCACTTACATAGTCTATGGATGGTTTGACGTGAGAATGAGTAAAAATGAACAAACGAAGAAATTAAAGTAAAACGGTCATTAAACTAAACTAACGAGCTACACGTCAATAATAGGATATATAATAGAATAAACAATAGGATTTGTAAAGCCACATGGAAAGTCATCTTGCAAGGCGTAAGTTAAACATTAAGATAATTTGACGCCAATCAGCGTCTGGAGCATTTAAAGCAAAGATCTCTATGACTCATTGTTAGTTAATTTCAAAAATTATGGTTACTATTATCCCGTAAAGAACTCACGAATGCCGGAAAATGCGTTTACAAAGACAAAACACTATACTTCATATTTTAAAGAGAACCTAGTTATTTATTACAGTTATGACTGTGATAAATGACGTGGACTGAAACGCGTTTTTAATCTAAATATCAAAATATATATCATTTGAAAGCAAACGAGTATTCAAAATAGTCAATTTCGCCTTCTAATTCAATAATTTATCATTATTTGGCCAAAGCCAGCGTTATTTTCATTTATAGAAACGTTTTAATTTTCAATGGGCTTTGGCTTTAAGCTCGTGAAAGATATTCTTCGTCAAAATTACCTGGAAGTTACACTGACAAGGAGACTACCCGAGGTGGTGATCACCGATTTTGTTGAAGCTCGGGGGTTAGGTAGACCTTATGGTAGTATGAAAATTGCCAAAGGGAAAAGTTGCAATGGGCTTTAGTTTTCCCATGGCAACCGAAAATGTTTTTGATCTCTCAAAACAAACAAATCTCCATTTAAAAAAGCATGGGATTTTCTCAGGTTCACTTAATGAAAAAAATTTGAAAAAATTAAATTTTCAAAACATACCCAAAAAGATGAATTTGACCTATTTTGGGTAAAATTGATCGATAATTTGGGGTAAAATTGATCAATTTTGTTTAAATTTTAACAAAATTTGGGTATCCGAGAAAATCCCATGCTTTTTCAAATGGAGAGGTCAAAAACATTTTGGGTTGCCATGGGAAAACTAAAGCCGATTGCAACTTTTCCCTTTGGCCATTTTCATACTACCATAAGGTCTACCGAACCCCCGAGTTTCAACAAAATCGGTGATAACCACCTCGGGTAGTCTCCTTGTGAGCGGTGAAAGCGCCATTTTCGTTTGCGACATTATGTGTGAACTACGTAAATGGGACGATAATTTTTAGAGCACGATTCGTGCTCTAAAAATTATCGTCGCTGATTATCGGCGCTAAGGTTTTTTCACAGGTGGGCTAATTATTTGGTGGCCCCTAAGAATTTTGTGACCCTTAGCGGGAACCTAGGATTGACCATATTTCGCAAAAGTGGTAAAATCGAAAAAACCCAACATTTTCCAGGAAGCGAGAAGAGCATGGTCGTTTTATTGTTGCGGCTCTCGTCGCGTTTTCTGGACCCCCTACTGACCTTGTATCCGACCTGGAGGGGACACGTGAATGCCTGGGATATTTCCCTAAATTCCCATAAGCCCCTTTCTATTCAACTTTCTCTCAATTTTTTTTAGTAAACAAATTGATTTTGAAAGATTTTTTCCAGAAAAAGTTTTTTGGCAATAAAACAAATTTCTAGAGATAATGTAAATTCATAAATTAAAATATGTGGCCTCTTAATTATGAATATGTGGCCCTTTTAATATAAATATGTGGCCCCTATCAGAAATGCAGGGGGGCTAAAGCCCACTTCAGCCCACCCTTAGCCCCTTTAAGTTATTTTGTTTATTCAGTAAAGTAGGATAACATGAAATCTTGTGTTTGAAAATTTCCATGGTTTCACCGTTTAAAGATAAGGCGTTGAAAGTTATGTACTTTCAAGTTTTGGAAAGACATTGCCTTTACTTCCGGTCCTGATTTCCTTGAAAAATATAACGGAGATATTTCTATGATTCGAGCAGCATTTGTTTTAGTTGAGGCTATTGTTCATTTGTTCTAAATCAATTTTCTTTGTTTCACATGCATTCTATACACTCTTTTTAGAAAAGTTTACTGGGCGCCGCCATTATCGTACAGACAACCAACGAGCCAGCCCTCTACCGAGAAATTTCATCCCCCCAAAACTGGTTTTTTCATCACCCTCCCCGTAGACTGTATGGTAATGGCGGTCGATTGGGAAGGCGCGTTTAAGAGTCCATTATTTCGTTCAATAAGCACCGTCATTTACGAAATGTAACCAAAGACGATAGTTAGAAATTTTGATTTTCTAAATTAAAAAAGACTTAAAACGGTTTGAAATTCCTCTGAAACGTTGGATTTTATAAATAAATATATTGTGAATTTCAAACAGTTTTATCTCTTTAAATTTATTTTTTCACAATGTGCTCCTCTTAACTGCCATTAGATTTTCTAAACAAAAACTGCCCAGGCCAAAAATTAAATTATGCAAACGAATTAACCTTACCTTATCAACTTGAAATTTGAACTACTAACAACCAAGACAACTAACAATTCTAAGTTAATAATTTACCATGTTTAACGAATAACGATCTGCTATAAGACGTGTGTCTGGATACTTTTCAAAATTCAGTAAAGTAGGACTCCCTACTCTATATTACTTCCTCTATGTACGTTGTTCGGATATTTAGGCGACGATTATTCTGCTGTATTTATAAAACAATTGGCGTAAACTATCGGCTTAGAAAACCTAAACAAATATTTGAAGCAAGCAAAACATTAACTTTAGCCACCAAGATTAAAAACTAGATGAGGCCCTCGCGGTTCCTCTGTACTCAGCCCCATAGGCAATTATGGGGCCCCATGGCACCTGGGACCCTCTGCATTCCGGGGTCTGCATTGGCGATATCTACGCCACTGATTGCAGCCCCTAAAAAAGTTTCGACTTAGGCTTAGTGCTAGGCTGGCGGCTTCTAGACATTTACCCACTAAAACTTAGTAAGTTGACTGGCCCCCTAAGTTAAATTTCAGCACGGCCCCGTGGGATTTTGCACACCTGCCCACCTGGCCAGTCCGCCCCTGCGTTAAATCCATTTACCCCATAACTCGAATAATAATTTTAACAAACGGTATAGAAATTAAAAAATTCCCCTTAGACTTATATAAACATAATTTTAATATCTTTAAAGGAAATGTAATGGGACGACTAAAAGAAACTGATTTTAAATGACCGCTAACTCTCGACAAACTAGAATTGGTGCTAAAACATCTTCCATCTTTAATTTTTTGTATACAGAAATTTAAGCAATCGATTTGAACAAGTTTTCTGAATGCTAGTATTTTTTAATCGTATAATTCTTTATTTTGTTTCAAATGTATGCACGTATAAGTTTTTTGTGTAACACTAACGAGAAACTGTTTCAAAATTTAAAACTAAAAAAAGAAACCAAAATTTAAGTTAAAACAAATTGATATAACAACAAACAACCAACCTCTGTACAATATTAAAAAGTGTAATAACATGTTATTGTACAGAATAAAAACAGTTTGAATTGAATTGAATTATATATAATAATTTGGCTTTACCTTAAATTAAATAAAATCAATGTATAAAGAGTTATACAGATTAATGCCAATTTATTCTATAGAATTCCCAGGTAGCAAAAACACGTGTATTTATAGTGGAATTTTCGTATTTTTCGTGGATAATACGTGTTTGAAAATTACACACGTGTAGAACACGTGGAATTTAGGGTTAATAGCTCACGAAAATCAGTTCGTGTAATTTCACACGTGATCTACGCCTGTTTTAAAGGTTTTTAACTCACGATGGTTTTTTGGTGTGAATTTACACGTGGCCTGAAGGTGTTTTTTTTAATGTTCAATTACACGAAAATCAGTTCGTGTAATTTCACACGTGATATCGCCGTGTTTTAAAGGTTTTTAACTCACTATGGTTTTTTGGTGTGAATTTACACGTGGCCTGAAGGTGTTTTTTAAATGTTCAATTACACGACACAAATTATTTTACTTTTATTTAACCTGCTTTTTTAATTATGTAATTAAGCTTTGAAATGAGTAATATAGGTCGAACATAGATGAAACTTCTGCAGGCACTCATAATCTCAATCAAACCTAAAACGTATGGCTATTTAAGAAAAAAACGGTTGTCTTTTCGCCGCCCTGAAGGATTAATGAGGTAGAAATAGGCCTCTTTTTTATTAATTTCTTAACAAAAATCTAAATTATTTAATAATTAATAATAAATAAACCTTTTAAGCTGTTAAAAAAATTACACATCCGTAAGTATTTTTAGTTTAAACCTTTCTTAGAAGAAATGTTCAACTTGAAATTTACACTTCAAATTTAATAACACAAATACCACTATGGTTTTAAGGATTTGTGTGTATTAGTTTCACGTACAGTGTAGCCGATGCCGATGCCGCCGTGTCACGCATATCTCTTCAACGGTTAGGGCTAGAAGAGTCAATGAATGTACACTCTGTTAAAAAAGTCTTTGCCTCTTGAAATGTTTGCGCTTTTTTGCTAATTTCTAGAAATGTATTATAGATAGAAAGATGAAACCAATTTAATTGTTAATATTTTTTCATCCTCTTTCAGATGCAACCATCAGTTCCGTCGACAAATTTAAATCTTGCCCGGAAATGACAAATATCATTTTAGACAACTTTTAAAATAATAGAGTTACGCCTCTGAAAACGCCTTTAATGGATTCAGGGTGGTCGATTTATATTTACGAAGTGTTACTTTTATGTCTCTAAGACCAATAGGTGACGAGTTATAGGCTTTCAAACTTTAAGAATCAGTTTTGTATAAAATGCTTAACCGGACTTTTCATCAAACCGTACTAATCTCCACAGCATTTCAAAACGCCGTGCAAATTTAGCTTAAAGGAAAAGTCCAGGTTGGGTAAAACTTGGGTCTATTTGAAAGATCATGTTTAAATAAACTCAAAAATATCAGTCGTAAAATTGTATCTTTTTTTAATGACGAGAAATTAATTTTTAAACGAGCCAAATTTACCGCCAAGCGATCTGCCATTTTTTGTTTCGGGGTGACGTTTTAGGACTTTAATCACGCGCTGTTCGCGCTATAAAAGGCTTTAACAGCGCTCTGACATTTTTTGTTTCGGGGTGACGTTTTAGGACTTTAATCACGCGCTGTTCGCGCTATAAAAGGCTTTAACAGCGCTCTGACATTTTTTGTTTCGGGGTGACGTTTTAGGACTTTAATCACGCGCTGTTTGCGCTATAACAGGCTTTAACAGCGCTCTGTTCCCCGCACGCGCTTGCTCCGCGTGTGGTCTGCGGAGGGAAGGCGAAAGAAAATGGCAGCTCACTTGGCGGTAAATTTCGCTCGTTTAAAAATTAATTTCTCGTCATTAAAAAAAGATACAATTTAGCGAATGATATTTTTGAGTATATTTAAACATGATCTTTCAAATAGACCCAAGTTTTACCCAACCTGGACTTTTCCTTTAAACAAAAGAAAAACAAACCACTGCGCATAATTTTCGCGTTGATCCGCGAGAGGAAAAGAAACCCGAGTATTTCTATTTTGCATGCAGGTTCTTCATTTTCTTTTTTTAACGTAGCCCTCAGAATCTAAATTTGCACGGCGTTTTGAAATCCTGTGAAAATTAGTACGGGTTGATGAAACAGGAACAAAGTATGTGTACGAACACGTGTATTGAATGGTGCCCTAAACGTAAACAGTGTTTCTTTCAGAAAATTTTCTTCGGGGGGGTTTCCCAGACATTCGGGGGTGCCGGTATCCAGTGGCGAGCGTAGCGCTCCCTGTACGCCTGGCAGTGGCGTCGGAAAAATGGGAAGCTACTGGGGGGCGGTAGACTTTTTCCGGGGGGCCTCACCCCCCCGGAGAGATACCTGAAAGAAACACTGAACGTAAACTACCGGTGTTAAAACACGTGGACGATCAGTATATGATCACGTGAACGATTCGTGTTTAAACAGGTAAAAATGGGTGTGTAAGCACGTGCATGGTTCGTTTTTAAACACGTGCATGGTACGTATTTTCACACGTAGCGATTGTTGAATATACACGTGGACGGTCAGTTTATGCACACGTGGATGGTCGGTGTATGCACACATGCGAAAAACGTTATCAAATCGTGTTTGAGGGTGACAGGCTCGCCGTTTTCCCCACGTGTACTGCACTATCATATTACTCGTTTTTAACACGTGTTTTTGCTACCTGGGTTGGTATTAAATATTTTGATAATGGTAAATGTTTTCCTTTTAATCGACTACTTTTGATTCGATCTTATTACAATAATTATTTAAACGAATATTTCATGAACATTTTGTGGAAAATTCGCTATACCATTATTAAAATTGAAAACATTTGTAGAAACAGAAGTGCCTTAAAAAGCGGTAAGATTTTCTCCAAAGTGATGATTTCCGGCTTTATAGAATTGTGTCTTTCGTATTGGTCCACGAAGTCGGAACATCCTTTCCCAAACATCATTTTCGCAAATACTCGATAAGGTCCAGTGTGGGAGAATTCATTAATTCTGCCCCACGAAAAAAAAACATTTGTAATTTTATTTTTATTTTTAAGATTTAATATAACTTCAAATACAATTTTTACGGTAGAACACTTGTCAGAAAAGAGTTAGCCCGAATATTGGCTGAGAGTGCCAGCATTACTAGAAGACTCAAAGTTTTATGAATTCAGTCCTTGTTTCTTCGCCTTAAAGTTTTTAGTTAAATTCTCAAAAACTATTTTTAAACAACTTTCATTACAGTCAGCCCTTAAATACTTTTTTTTAATAAGGTGACTACGTATTTAAGATGTAAAACCTTCATATATTAGGAATTCCACCAATGAAGTGGGGTACCGGATTGGTTAGCTCTTTCACCTCGCAGCAAGAGGAGTCAGATTCGATCCCAGCTTTTGGCACGGGGTAACAACTCGGAACAAATCTTTCCGCACACGTTGATGGGGTTTACCCTTTCCATAACAACTTGGGGGAAATAACGATAGTAGTTGTGACGTATTACATTCCAAAATAGTAAGCTTTAATGGGAAAATAGACATTTGTAGGCTAGTAGATCGATTTACAATATTTAAGGGGCAAAGACGACTTTAAAGGGGTAATAGTCATCCGAGGTAACGTGGTGAGGGCGTTATTTGTTAGTAGATGGCGCTCTGATAGCAGCATGACGTCTTAATTTTGATTTTCAACGATTGGTTGAAAGTTTTCAGTTTTTAGTGGAGAATGGTTTAATTTGTCGAGATTTAAAGTACAAAATTATCTTCCCTGATTGGATAGTTTAAAATCGTATTATAGTGCCATCTATGGCGGAGAGTGTTCACTACTGTTAAAATTAATTGTTCATTTAAATTACAAAAATTATATATTTTTAATAAGAATTTAAAGTACTATAGTTTAGTAATTAATTAATAACTTTTTAAAAAAGTTTATCTTTCATAAACTTCATAGTGTCGCCATCTACCTCAAACATTATTAAATAGGAAGGTACCATGGGTGGATTTCGCCCCTTTTTGAATATTTCCCTGTAGGCAATTTGTGAAAGCGTCTTTATTTAATAACGTCAGTATTTGATCTAGTCCCGGGTAACTCGCTTAACTTTTTTACGGTGTCTAGTGGATGTCTAAACTTAGATTTAATACCAAATCAGAAGAGTAAGATTGAGAATTTCCCGATAATTTATTTAAATGAAGTAAAATGATTTTAAATTAAAGTTACCTTAAAGATAATTTTAACAACATTTTGCTCGAAGGACATAAGAGTTATTATTCCACACAAGTGGTCGCCAGAAAGCAAAGGTAATTTTAATAATACTTAGGTGGTATGACAGTCAAGAGTCCATTAGTTCAAATTGTTGGACGGTGTTGCATGAAAGCGCGAGAAAGAGTTGATCATTCAGATCTCTTTTTGATAAAGTTTTAGTATCCACGCACAAATTTAGAGTAAGCTGCCGAAGCAACACATATCTGTGTATTCAGACAGCAATTTTAGTGAGTTACGAACCCAAGGAGGGTATGTAGTATCTCTCTTAAATTCGATGGGCTCTTGGTTTTTAACCAAAGAGTCAGATGATTGTTTTTGATCTGGGTCGCTGGTGATGTCCAGGGGACCCAATCACGTTTTGGCATCCCTTTTTGACTTAGCCCATCGGCCACGTTGGGTTTGACCTGACGTTTATGACACAGGGGCACCAGATATAAGTGACCCCACCCGTTTCGGTCAAAGGTACCTAGAACTTTCTTATTGTTTGGTCTATTTACAAAATCGTACACATCTCGGTCCCGGAATGTGTCCAAATCAGTCGTCATGGCTGTGTGCCACTCATCTGATTCCTTACTACGCATAGCGTCTGCATATGTGTGTGGAATGTCGGCCAGGTTTGCCTCAACATTATCTTCCTTAAATTTTAATTCCGATGGGGCGAAAGTTTTTCCTCTATCTTCCAAGTATTTTGCATTTTTTGTTCGATCTGATTCTGTGAGTAGACTGACCATAATAGTAATAAACATCCCTACGCCCTTCTTATCTTGACTTCTCATCGCCAATTATGTTTGACTTTTGGTACAGGAGGTGTCTCAGTGCTGGTTCGTAGGTTAGGACATCTCGATACATTTGGACTCTCCCCTGAATCATCCTCAGAAACATTCGAACCATCCTGACTTCTATCTGAATCGTCGGTGTTTTCTACTGAATGGTCTTGTCCTTCAGCTTTTATCTGTCCTTCAGGCTCCACCTCATCTGCACTTTCATACTGAGACTCAATTGCATCCAAACTATTCTCAGGCCAGGATTAGTTATAAAAATAAGTCATCCCATCTGTTTTCCGGGTATTTTGATTTCCTCGAATGGCTTCCCACCCTCGTTTCGTTTCGTCAAACGTGACATGCTTCGTTTCTTGAATGAAATTTGAATGTGGAAACCATATCCTATACCAACTGGTCGTTGTGACATACCCGACCAGGATACCAGGACGTGCTCGTCTTTCCAACTTGATTCTTTGAGGTTTATGTAAGTGGAAGAACGCGAGGCAGCCAAAGCCTCTCAGGTGGCGTGCTGATAGTCTCCTTCCAGTCCATCGTTCTTCAGGAACCATATTGGACAATTTCGAATGTGTCAGTCTGTTATTCAGGTATACGAATGTACGCAGCGTTTCAGCCCACATTGTCTGGGGCCGTTCTGAATCTTCTAATAACGTGTGAGTTCCATCAAGTGCCGTCTGGGGAGTACGTATTTGTCCTCTCTATTTGAACTCTATCTTCTTTACAGGATCTTTCAAATGCCTTGGAACAGTACTCCAAGTCATTGTCTGTTCTTTATCTCTTAAGCTTGTTTGCCGTCTGTCTCTCTGCCCCAGACTTAAACCCCCAATAGTCTTCTAAGACATTATTTTTCGATTCCAGGAGATATATCCTTGTTCTTCTTGTAAAGTCATCTACGAAGCTTTTGAAGTATTTTGCCCCGCCACTAGATACAACTGGTAAAGACCCCCAAAGGTCGGTATAAACTAGCTCCAATGATCGTGTTGTTGTTATCTTCTCTATAGCCCCTGAGGGTGCTATTGCTGACTTGGCCAACCAACAGGCTGTGCATGGCGTGAATTGCCCTGTGATTTTTGGTAAACCAAGAACCACGGTATTTCTACTTAACCATTTCATTCTGTCCACATTCGGGTGCCCCAAACGAACCTGCCAAAGTGCTTCCTTATCCGCTATACCAAAATGTCTCATTTCTTTTCTCTACAAATCCATCGACTACGGGTACGTTCAGTAACTGGCCACAAATTCAACGGTTCAAGATTTAGAAACCAGTTTTTTAATGTACGATATTTTAAACTTCCGGTATGACGTTACGCTGCTCAACAAATTGAAATCATTTCAATCGGCTGGGCGAGCCGGTTTATTTGTAGCGTGACGTCGCAACGTTAAGGAAAGAAATGGCGTTTAACCGATTTCCTGAGTACAGAAAAGCGTACAGTAGCTCTTGACGTAACGCTACAAACGATAGGCAACGGTTCGGAACCGCTGCAGGTCCGATTATTCTTACTGAACACAGCCATTACATAGGTAATTTCGCTGCAAACGTGCAGTCATAACTTCATCTGTTTTATCATCGAGGACTGTAACAAGACCATTGATTTTCGGAATTCTGTATCCTTTGTTATCAATTATCCGATATGATAATAAATTTATTTTTTAATTGGGCACGTAGAATACATCCTTCAATGGGACAGACGTATCACCTGACTGTTTTCGTAGAGTTAATTCGACCTCTCCAATAACCTCAGATTGTGAACTCTTATCGGCTGAGTCCACCTTTCTATCAGTCTTCGTAAGAACCGTAAACCAATACTTATTTTTACAGAAATGGTGGGTTGCACCACAGCATCTGTCTTCGTTTCAGTCAACAAAGCTGAAGCAAAAAACTCTCTTCTTACTTTGTTTCTTCCGATCATTGAATTCTGTCTGCTGTCTGCTACCTGAGTCCACTTTACAATCCCTTGCGAAATGGCCTTCTTTGATTCAATTGTAGCATGTAAGATTCTTAGTCTTTCGCTGTTTGGTGTTCGTACGTTTAGCCTGTGCATAAACCCCCGTTGAAAAACCTTCCTTCTCACGAGCCAACTGTCTTTGCCTTTCGAATTTCCCTTTGAGCAACCTTTTAACGTTCGCTGGTGATAAAGAGTGGGCTCTAAAGACAACATTGTCAAATTGACTTGGTAAATGAGGGATCATTTGGTATGCGATCTCATCCGCAGAGAGTGTTTGTCCAGCGAATTCTAGCCGCAGTTACTCTTGCTAAATATCCAGCCATAGACTTAAGTTCCGTGAAAGGAATATTGAGAAATTATCCCCTTAATGCTGAAATTCGTGACCTTGACTCGGGCTTCCAACAATTTCCATGCCTCAGTAGCCGTTTTACATTTTAGCAAAATATTCTTGTGTTGATTATCCACCGCCATTGTGATTATCGATAACACCCTTTGCATGCGCGCGTTATAGCGTTCCTCCTCTTCAGAGGGGGCGTTTCTGACTCATACACAATGTTCCATAATCCCAAATCCAATAAGAGCAAACGTATATCAATCTTCCATTGCCCATAATTTTCATCATTAAGTTTGTTAAAACCAAAAAGAGGCATGTATGAATCCCTATTTTTATTATCATAAGCTGTCGTCATTATCTTAAATAGGCCTCACTTCGTTAGACTTAGCCTCTTTTGCAGGTCTGCCAGGTATAATTACAGTGTAGGACATAATCCTAATATCACAGTCCATTTCCAATAAATAACACGCACTTTTGCACAAAACTTCAATAACAGTCATAAATTATCTAAACCCTTGGTTAAAGATAACGAAACTCCGAAGAGTAAAATACAAATAAAAAAAAAATTACCGAAAATATTCCTTCTTAGATATTAAAGGAAATAAGCCATTACTAGCCTTTTTGGCAATTCTCAAATGTAATCTTAAAAACGAAAGTATGGCAAAGAAAAGGGTTTGTAAATTAAGACTATTTTGAGATTTGAGGGTAGGTTCTTACAAATACCAAAAGTGAAGCACATACGGAACAAGGTCAAAAGTTAAAAAAACGGGGAATAGTGGGCTATGGACATTAGACCCTCTAACCAAATTTAAGAGCGACCCTGCAAATATACCTGAAGGGGATACTCGCCGAGCGTTTGAAGTAAAACCGTCAACCTTAAAAGATGGAGAACGGTTAACGACTGACTGATCGCATTTAAACGAGCATTAGAAGAAATGGAAGTAAAAGTTACTATTCTATTTGTGGAAAATTCTGTAGGTATAAAAAGACGGAGTAGAATTACATGTACATTTAACTAGTAATAAAATAGGGTATATATTAAATGGAAATTAAATTGGAATGTTTAGTGTTATACAGGGTGTTAACTAAAAAATGGAACAGGGCGAATATCCCAAAATGTGTTTTAGCTAGGATTATGAAATTTTAGGTTGTTATAGAGCGCTCAGAGGGTCAACCAACTATGAAAATTTCAATAACCTTGAACCATGTCTTCAAGGTCGTTCGAAAAGCAACTTGAGAACCGTAAGAGTTACGAAGTTGGTTACAGTTAGAAAAGTGTTCCCCATCACATTTTATGGCTAACTAGCTTTGACTCGAGAAGGGACTGTTTAAAGAAAATAAAAGTCACTAGATGACTTGGTCTAATTTGGTGCCTAGCTGATAATTGTGTATTATTATTATTATTATTGATTTGTTTCTATATCTACGATTTCCGTCGTTGAGCTTAGTAGCTGTATCTAAGATTTAACGGAATTTAAGTCGAAAGGATAATAATGATATTCCTTTTATATATTAGGATATTACCTTTTTTATATAAGGATATTACCTTTTTTATATAAAAATCTAAATAAAAACAATGTACTTTTGATTGAACAATTCAAGCGCTACTTGGTATCGCACGGCCTGTTTTGATACGTGGTAGGCTTGATAAGTTCCTAAAATATCGTCCTTCGAGAAATGCAGCTTGACGTTTTTCATGTTTTTGATTTCTTTACTTCTACTACACATGTAGTTCAAGTAGGTTAATGATGATATGTAAATCGACTCACTATCTTGGCTAAATATCTGATCACTCTGTAAATGATCAACTATTCTTTTTTGGATATCAGAAATATACTCTGCCGGTATAACCTGGAAAGAAACAAACATCGATATAACCATTAGTAACATAATGAACGTAAGTTTGACACTTCCTATTTTCACGACGCTAAGTTATTTAATGATAGTCTATTTCGCCAATGGCCATATACATCATTATGTGTCTAAGGACTGACAAAGCAAATTACTATTAAATTTACGATTATATTATTTATTTATTTTGAGTTGCTAAACTTAGTTTGTTCGAAAGCGTCAGTTTAAAATTTGCCACGTTTTACGAATTTTTATTAATTATTAGTAATAAATTAATTAATTAGATTTTGAAGCCTTACGATAAAAGTTAACTCTTATTATAACATTTCATAAATTCGTTTAAAGTTATCCCTTCATGACAAATAATTTCTTCTCGGTAATGGATTTCGTGTTATGATCGAAGAATCTTCAATTAGCATCTACGCCAAAGGCCTTTATAACGATGCGACTTTTAGTTTTTTAAAACGAGCTGTTTTTAAAACATCTTTTCATCCCAATCGCTTATAAGTTATTATCTTCCTGGATTTCGTAGTCGTCTATGGAGCTTTCAGCAGTGTTTCTAGGTAAGCCTTTAGATACGGAACTTTAAGACGGTGTTGAACGACTGATTGTGAAGAAATTTGTCCACTTAAATGGCTCTTTAGCTATTTTCTTTATTTCCACACGTGGTAAATCTTTGGTTATTAGTCCAGGTTCTGTTGGTGACGGGATATGAAGATGATTGCTTTCGTTAAGCATCTTGATTTCTACTTCAATTATTATGGCCTGGAAAGCTACTTTCTCCATAAAATCCGTTTTTGTGGTTATCCGAAAATGTTTTTCTATTCATAAGTGACTTAACTGAAATTCTAGGAACACGAGAGTGTAGTCTCGCGAAAAGAGCTTCAAGTTTTTCAATAATAATCGTTAGTTGCGATCTATTAATCGTTTTCAGCTGAATTGAATTTTTTAATTTTAAGATTTTACTTCATGCCACTAACCTTCAATATTTTAAAAAATGTTAAACTATAATAATTAAAAGGCTAGACGAATACCCAAGGCAAGACCCTAGGCCCAAGTCACCCAGGGAATTTAGTACCTCTTATTGAGTAAGAGGGGGTAGAAATACAATCCCTTCACTCTGTACGACCGTTGACCTCTTGATAGAAAAGGGAAAACAAGGGCTCGGTTATAAACGCCTTTAAACAGTGATGAGATCCGGAAAACTCAATGCAGAAGAAATAGTTTAGAACTTTTACTTCGTTCCTACTGAAACATAGGAGCAACAACCACAGCACCCCACACAAGGAGAACGCAAATCGTCAAAAGTCATGCATTTTCTAGTTTACATTTTTCATTGGTTACACGCGTTAGCGCCTGCTGCCATCGGAAGGGAAAAATTTGGAAATTGTCTTCCCCGCCTCCCGTAATACGTTCAGCGTAAAGGCTGAAATTTGTAAACAACACTCCGTTAGCGTGTTTAAAGGCTAGCTGCGTTCTCCTTGTCTATGTTGCACCTAGCTGAAACAATAGCAACATCGATTGCTTGTTTTTACCTAATAAAAAATTATTTATCTTGCGCGGCAATTTTCTGCGTTCTAAAGAAGCTTAATCCAATTGTAACTTAAATTTAATTTAGAAAAAAGCACAAATTTTTGCCATTGATTTTTCTGCATTTTACGAGAGGAGCAAATAAAGCTATAATCATCAATAAGGCCACTTCTTGAAATAGATAGTTTCCAAATAGTGTATTTCCTTATTTTGCTATTTTTGTTTGCTAATTTTGAGTATATATTAACAAGTTGGCAAGCCAAAATAAACCTCTCCTCGGAAGAATTGTCCCTAGTGGTATTAATTTCTCGAGATGACCCTTAAAGATATCTCTGCAATTCACGCAATTAGTTATTTACTAAAACGTAATCCCGGTTCAATCCCGCCCGGTATAAAATTTTAATTTTAATTAAAATAATTGAGACAAAACAATTCAGAATACTATAAATTAAGTAGTTACAACAACGAGTTAGACGTACTACAGCAATGCACAATTGAATTTAACCCTATTTACAGAACCAGTCTATCAGTTAAATATATTATGAAGCAAATTTTAATTAAATAAATATCTACAGAGGGTATTTGTATTTTTCTCGCTTAAAAAATACTTGCCGCATCTTTAACGCTTATGTTATTTCAACACTCGCACTAAGATTAGCTATATTCGACATCTGGTAGTGGACGACTCGTAGACTTACTGTTGACGTTGTGACACATACCGCATGAAATAGACCAATACCGTCCAATTTCCAATATCATATAATGACTCGCACACCCATGAAATCAATGACTGCATTAGGAATCGTAGATGTCCAAATATCCACACCAATAAAAAAAGTATTAACAAGAAGCGAAAAACTTACCATCACAAAGCACAGAAAGCCACCTGACTAAACCATAGCTCGTATATCAAAATATGACCGTAGACGGAATAGTTAGTGCGACACCTTACCATTAACAAACAGGAATTTTCGACGATATAATCATGAAACCGGATAAGCTAAACAACACGACCTACACACTATAAAGTCTCGTCCAAAACTGGACTTTTTCGTGGAAAAAAAATTCAACATTATCTCGATCATTAAAAATAACATACGACCCTTCCTTTGCGTAAACCCCAGATACATATTATATTAAAAAAAGCGTATCCGAAAAAATAAACCTACTGACAATTAAAGAGTTTAACAACGTCATTGAATAATATATAACAGATTTATAACACAACATAAAAGGAAACAATAACACAGCGACAACGAATCCAAAACACAGAGGCGACGAATCAATGTCCTAAAACCGCGCTCCCTGTTCAATTCCCGACGAAATAAAAACAAGTTCACAAAAATAAAAAAAAAACCAAGTTCAATAAAAAAATATCCACAGATATTGTATTCATCCGTTTAGTAAAAAAAACCGCCTTATCATAATGGTTCCTTTACTTTAACATTTCCCTAAGGAAGTCAATGGCTCGGCGGTGAACTATCCGCGTGGTAACAATGCGACCCGAGTTCAATTATTGATCACGATCAACTTTTACATTAAAATACTTAATTATTCAATAAAATAAAAGATATATTTAATTAAATATTAATAAATTATATTCATCTTATATTTAATTAAATATTTATAAATTATATTCATATTATATTTCATTAAATATAAGATTAATATAATTTATAAATATTTAATTAAATATAAGATTAATATAATTTATAAATATTTAATTAAATATAAGATTAATATAATTTATAAATATTTAATTAATTATAAGATTAATATAATTTATAAATATTTAATTAAATATAAGATTAATATAATTTATAAATGTTTAATTAAATATAAGATTAATATAATTTATAAATATTTAATTAAATATTAGATTAATATAATTTGTAAATATAAAATTAAATATAAGATTAATATAATTTATAAATATTTAAAATGATGTAGAATAAATTATAGTACCTAACGTTGTAGGTTTGTAAAGGACATTCGCCAAAGCTGTTTTTTAGAAAAACACCGTAACTTAACAAGCGTTGGTGGCTGAGGGGTTAGAGTAAATCTCTTGCACGAGGCAGACCCAGGTTCGATTACCGGCCGGCGCCAATAAATCGCAAATTGATACTTAGACGAATACCGTGTACAATTGGTGGAAACCCTACCATTGGACGTTGAGAGGTTGCATAACACTCAGCACTCGGTCCGTCATAAAGAAGAAATTGGAGAGAAAACGCCCGTACAAACACAACAGACTCAACATCCACAACCATCATGACACAAACACAATCAATTCAACACCCACAACCATCATAACACGAACTCAACATTGTCAACCATCATAACACAACAAACTAAACATCCACAACCGTCATAACACAAACTCAACAACAACACCCTACACATAAACATTACAATAACCAAGGAGGCTAAGACTAAAGGACCGATGTATCGCAATGCAAAAGCATATTGCTTTATATCCGCCCGGGGGGAAACGGTCTTCATTTTCACAATTGGCAAGTAGACTAGCGACATCTAGTAATCAAATCGCGTTTGTGGCTTATTTGTTTATTTATTATTTATTTATTATATTTGGTTATGGATAAGAATAGAATTATTCAGGATCATACCTACTGCAAAAGAACACCAAACATCAAACATCAAAACTATTTGAAAATTTCAAAAGGTTGGAAAATTATACTTTTTTAATTCAGTTCATTAACTTGCACTATATAAGTATAAGCTTATAGTAATTGTTTCTTTTATAATAAAGATGTTCTCAACAATTGCAAATTGTTAAAAGACGATTCGAGGATAATTATTATTTAAAGAACTTTAAAAAATATGACTTCAATATAACAGGTTGGGCGTTCTGAGGGTCTAAGGCTAAGCTTTGATAATTTTAGACAAATAATAAAAACTGTAATGTATTGTATTTGTGTAGAAGTGTATACAGGATCTGAATGAATCCTACCCAGACATTTTACTTAGTGATGAAACTAAAAAGTCCCTTACGATATTAATGAATACAAAAAATCAGTCTTTAGATAAGCTCAATTTTACAGCCAATAGGCACAACTTAATGAGCGATGAAGTTTTCATAACCCATATGAAGTCATCTTTCTCACACCTGAAGGTAAGAAAACAATTCATACATAAATTTTCATTCTATATATTTATATTTATATTTAAGTTAATTTTAGGGGTATCAAGACCTATCAGAAAAAGAACAGGATGAATTTATTCGAATATTCACCTTTAAATTTTTGATGAGCTATTTGTTAAATGGATTTAAACAGAAAATGTTAAACAATGTGACAAGTCAAATACTATTTTAGAATCGGTTGAAGATCAAAATAAAATTAACTCACTTCACCATATTAGCGGTTACATAGTACACAAATTGATTAAAAAGTTTGGAAATGAAACGTTTCAAGACAATAGCCTAGAAAAGAAATGTGAAGCTATTGAAGCATACCATGATTCAATCCAAAAAAATTGACAATGGCAGTCTTTTTTATCTAAAAGAAAACTGCTTCATGTTTTTTAAAGAACTTGAAAAAGTCAGCAAGCCATTTTTCAATGAAAATAACGTTTTAAAAGAAAACGCCAACAGGTACAAAATAATTGAGTGTGCTGTGATTAACAACGCTACATTAATTGAAATGTGGCAAAAACTTTGGGGTGAACCCTTTGATAAGGTAAAAAAGCAGTTTCACGTTTGCGTGAGGACCTTTTCAAATTTATATTTGAAGGTTTTGTGCAACAAGTTAAAAATGAAAGTGCAATATTTAAAAAAAAATCCCTAGCTTCCAATAGCTTAAGAAAGAGTCTACGAGAAGCAAAAAAATCCAAAAATCCACCCAAAAACAGAAAAAAAACCTATTTTTGAATAATGTGATAATTCATTTATATGATAAAATTTTCAAAATAAAACATTTTTATTTACTTCTGAATTTCTTAAATTTTTAATAACACAAACTTTTTAAATAGTTATAAATTATTTACATAAGTATCCTTTTTTTGCTTGAATTCTGTTTTCAATTCCCTTATTAATTTTAACAGTTACTGCACTTCTAGTATGACGTATTGCTAAAGAGTTTATAGTTTTAATATTCTTATCTCCATGCTCAACTTGTGATAATGTTGGGTTGTCTGCACAACCTTGGGACGCTCGTAATTTTCCAAAGTGTATTTCTATAGGGTCTTGATTAAACTTTGCAGAGAACACAAATTTCGCTTCCTTGTTTATCAAGAATTTAGTTGCTCCAATCAGTGAATAAACTACAATATTGCTTTAATCAATTATTAGGTACCTCAAACAACTATTAAAACTAATTACCAGTCATTCTAAGTCCATCCAGCGTTGCTCTACTAGGAATCATCAGAGTTTCATCAATGTCATCTGGCAATTGCAAATTCTGCACTCCTTCCTCCCATTCATCAAAATACTTTAAAAACACATCTTCAAGCCACTGAAATGCATTTTATATTGTTAGTCACCATTTGCAAAATTATTTAAAAAAAAATACCTTGAATCTCCAATCATCAACACATTGATATGGTTCTAATGTTCTTTTATTAGTTCGTTTACCTTCAGTTAAATTTCTCGTGTTGGCCATGTCAAAAAAATCATCCATCAACCTAATTAATTTAACAGTTTCAGACGCTTTATCATCCAAGAGACTTTCCATCGCTGCTGCCACTGTGGAGCTTAGTATTTGAGTGGGAAATTTAACCATCATCAAGTCACTTGGTGGTGGATAGATGTGGCTGTAAGTCAGCTTTGGTGCTAGTCGTATTAGGGAAGTAGTGTCTTTCTGAAACAATTCCATAACATGCTTCCATGTTATGTTTTTTGAATTTTTACGAAACATCTTGTATTTTTGTTGGAACCACTATTCAGAATGTTGTTTCTAAACGTTTTAACTAAATGGAATACGTCTGATATAAAATAAACACGTTATGTAGGATTGAAAATGTTCACACAACGATAGCCAATTTTATCTCCACGTATTAGTCTTTCAGCTTCTGTGCACTGTTTGATAAATCTCATATTTATTGCAGCCTTGTCACAAACTACAGTTAGTACGTTGAAGCCCGCAGCACCAAGATTTGAAATTGCTTCCCAAACCAAAGAATATAAATCATTACATTTTAGAGTTTTACATGGAAATAACGCATACGCAAACTTGAAATCAGTTGTAAGGCCACGAACCATAAATTCTAATATGTGAGTTGCTAGTGGTACTTCTTTTTCAATATCATTCTGTTTGCCTTGGATATTAGCCTCAATTTCTCTCACTCTGTTTCTAAAACTATTTAGATTTTGAAAACCGACCAGCTCACCTGTGTTACTACGAAACACCAAATCCTACTTAATCTGCATCTCATCCAAAATCAATAAAAAATATAAATTTTGATCTTTTAGATTTTCTTAGCCAATTTTCTTTTGCATTTCAATGAGAGTTTTGTCACTAAAGCCGCTCCTAGAATTTAAATCCCTTAAATAATCTATAAGGGTGCTTTCCGAAGGTAATGGCAATGCTATCTTCAATGCTTTATAGGTCGTGTTAGATTTAGCTTTCATATATATGCACCAATGAATTATGGCAGGGTGCCATTTTTTTGGTCGGTTGGTCTTACATTTCAGAATTCGTAATTGTTCTTGTAAAAGAATTTTTCGAAAGTTACCAGGAGTTTCAAACGGCTTATTTAAAAGTTCATTTTTAAAATATTCAGTATCACTGTCAGTCAGCACTAATCCGTTTTTGTTTATGTGGTTTAAAACTTTACGTGCAGAGTTTTAAATATTTTTCCTAACAGTCGATATTTCTTTTTAAGAGTTGAAACCTTCTTATTAATTTCGTTTGAATTCATATATCGATGATTTGTACTTCTCTGAACATTAATATTCTTCTTAATTCTTTTAATCCTTGCTTTTAAAATATTTTTGGACAAGCGACACGGTGTGCCAATTTTCCTAGTTGACGCCTGGAACAGGAAACAGCATTTCCTTGATCGAAACGCACTCGTGTATTTACACAAATATAAAGATGATTATGACACATCATTTTCAATCACAATGTCCCTTTCAATGCCTTCACAAACTGACCAACTGTCAAGCAAAGTCATGATGTTCAGTAGGTCACCGAGTGATGAAATAAATCGTTCCGTTAACAAAAAAATGGGATGATCTTCCTTTAAGACTTGATTGCATGGTAATATTTGAAAATACAACGAAGATTGAATCTCAATCATAATGTACTTTCCAAAGCTTGCAGTTTACAAAAATTAAATTCGGATTATCTTGAACTACCTTATGATACCAGAAGAGGGTTTTAGGTGCTTGCTTTAGCTTGTATTGTAAAAAAATTACAAGTAAATCTTCAGTTGTAGAGATTTTGCGAGTTTCAATCACCTCAACTACGTCACTTTCATAAAGTAGCTAAAAAAAATATCACAAGTTACTATTAAACTTGTTTACTAAAAACTGAACACTAAACTTGCTGGTTCATGTTCATCTCTAATTGGACCTGGACAGTCACTGGAAGGCCTTTTCGCTCCTTGAAAATTTAATAGCTCATTAGATTTCATGGTAGAGGTGAAATCTTCAATGCTTTGAGGAATATTACCACCAACGTCACTTTCAGAATGGCACTAACACAATATCAAAAGAAATTATAATACGTGTTTACCAAAAAACCATTAAAACATTAAAATTACCTGATCATGATGACCTTCTGATATAGCCGTATCTTCATCTCGAATTGGATCAGGATATTCACTAGAAGGCCCTTCACCTCCTTGGAAATGTTTCGAACACACGTAATGGTTTTTGTTTACTGAGGCTATAGTAAATTCCTCTGTATTTACTGCAGAAACCCATATTTTACACTTTTCAAACTCCCGACTTGGTTTAGGAAAGGGTATGAAAAAAATGTTTTGCAGACTTGGATCCTTTTTTACTTTCCTTTCCGTAATTTTACAGGACTTAAAGCAACAAGCTTTCCACATTATAAGGGGTGAGTATCGTAAAATTATAAAATGAATACAATGAAAGATAAAATGCAAAAAAATCACTAGTTTACTGAATTAAATTGATCTTTTGAAATTAGGGTAAATGAAGTAGAGTAGCAGACTACGAAAAGGTTTAAAAAAAGCTGGCAGACCGTTTCCCCCAAGTCCCCCCCCCCCAGTGACGTTTGCTGTTCGAAGGGGTTGGCTCGCAAGGCCGCCAGACCGGTCCTCCATTCTTAACCTCCTTGCAATAACGAAATATCCAATCAAACTGAGTCAAAACTCTCGCGACAGTGAGCGTTAACCACCATCCAAAACCAACCTAATCGCAAATTAATCCGTTAACGCTCACCGTCGCACCGTGGTTTTGCCAACCCTTCGACAGGCCTAGCAACTGTAAAAGCAGAGATTACTGCATACGCAATGATTAACCTTTGCACGGAAAATGCGAACGCGTTCGCAGGACAGACAGACACACAGACAAACACACAGACACGGTGATTTTATAACCCCGGATAGGTAAAAATCCATTGAAAAAGACCAATGATTTTCTAAGACACGAGGTAATGAAAAAATAGGAGTTGTTCATGTGGGGCAATAGCCAGTTTTGTGCACAAATTAAAAAAATATCTTAAAATAGGTTTTGTCTGTGATTTATATTAGAAAATAAACACTTCAAATTGCTTTTACGTAAAGGGCGTTGTCTGGTACTATTTAAAGGGAAATATTTCAGTTATTAACCGTTCTCTACATTTATTGGGACTTATCAACCACTATGCCAAACTATTCTCGTGAGAAGCGCGCTTTTATGGTCTAGTTATTTTACGGAGATGCCAATCGTAACGCTCATAGAGCAAGTCAAATGTTTAGTATTCGCCATCCTGACCAAAGACCAAGCCACAAAACCGCTCTCGGAGCTGTTCGAAACTTCAACAACTACGGAAACGTCACTCCCAGGCCCTGTGGACAAGGTTGTCAAAACCTTAACATGGTAGAAATCGTGAGAGCCTACTTTGCTGCGTACCCTCGAGCAAGTATTAGAAGGTGCAAACGACGATCTAAGGTTATCAATGAAATACGTTTGGACAACTCTTCACAAGCAACACTTTTATCCGTATCGAGCTACCCTCCACCAAGCTCTGCACGAAGGAGAAATGAAACGACTATTTGATTTCTGCAACTGGCTAATAAAGTTTAATTACTGAAGAGATACCAACAATGTAGTAGAGACACGTTCCCATCGGAATCTTCCAGTGACAATATTGCGCCAAGTCCCACACGGCTAGCGTCCACTGTCAGATATGAACTGAACTACTGTTTGAAATACCTAAGGATTGGTTTATTCGTTATAGCTTTCTTAGCTGCATTGAAGGCTGACTCTTCCGAGCTGGTTAATAATCGAAGGGGCTTAACGATGGTGGTCAAGTTAGGAATGTAGCGAGAGCAGTAGTTGAGCATTCCGGGAAAACTCCGGACATCCTTGGCGCAAGTTGGCGGTGACGCATCGCGAATGGCTTTCACTTTCTGATCTTCGGGGGCGCAACCATTTTGGCCAAATGTGTGGCCGAAGAACGTTATACTTGTTTTTCCAAATTCGCCTTTCTTTTTATTAAGGGTAAATCCAGACTCTTTCAAACGATTTAAAACTTGTCTTAGAGCCGCATCGTCTTCCTCTGGGCTCACTTCAAAGACGATGAGGTCATCACTTATATTTTCGGCATTCTCGATATCGCTGATAACTTGTTCGATTACATTTTGGAAAATTTCGGCAGCTGAACAAACTCCAAAGTTCAAACGTGCCTCGGCTATCAGGATGAAGCTCCAGTTGGTGATAGCCATTTTTAAGATCAATTTTGGAAAAATATTTAGCGCCACAGAGTTTGATAAAGATATTTTCGAATGTCGGCGTGACGTGTCTTTCTCGAGCAATTGCTTCATTCGAACAGCGCATGTCGATGCATAATCGAAGTGCACCCGGCTTGTCAGCTTTAGGGCGAGGGAAAATAACAGGTGGAGATATCCAAGGTGTTGGTCCGGTAGCTGTTTCAATGATATATTGGTCCACGAGAGACTGTAACTCCTCTTCGAGCAGTTTCCGCATGTGTAAGGGTATACGTCGATGACGTTGAGCCACTAGCTTAACCGCTGGATCGATGTGCAATTTAACTTGAAAATTTATCTTTTTACCGATGCCAATGAAAAGGTCTTTGTATTCCTCAAAGATATAAGAATCAGCGCTAATTGTGTTAATCGTTTGCAAAAGGTGAAGATCTGAGCTATTTGTATAGCTTGTTGTATAGCTTAATGCTGCTAAAGGTTGTCCGTGTCTGGAATTTATGACATAAACATCTGCTTTAAGACGTGTCGTGTTAAACTGAAGGGCAGCTTCGAACTTGCCATCTAATTTCAAGGGCACATCAGAAACATAAGTAAAAATTCTCTTAGATGTGTTCTTAAGGTTCGGCAGTGGCTCTATTTTCAGAATACTTTCTTCGGGTAAAAGGTTGATATCAGCTCCAGAATCAATGAGGCCCGTAATAACGGTGTGATTATTTTTTATATCGACCTGAGGTCTGCCACTAGGTGACGTGGACAGCGTAGACAACGTAATCGTAGAAGAATCTGAATCATTAGTATATTTTGTGCGAGTGTTTGACTTTGACTCGTTACTGCTTACGGTGGAGCCTTTTTTCTCGGCTTTATTCTTATTCCACCTTTTAGCCTTGTGTCTACGGCGACCATTTCGGTTACGACCTCGATTGCCGTTTTTGTTGCCCTGTTTTTTACCGCTAGCATCCGTAATTTTTTTCTTCCCGCACAGTTTTCCGTAGTGGCCCTTAAGACCGCAAAAATTTCAATGCCTGTTTTTCGCTGGACATTCGCTATCGTGTGGGTATGGATTGCCACAATTGTAACAGGAACGGGAATTATGTCCAGATTGAGTTGTTACTCTGTTCACGATAGGGTGTGATATTGGGTTAGTCGCGTACGGTGTATGAAGTTTCAGTGACTGGATTTGTTTCTCCATCGAAGCGGCATGGGCATCTGCCAAGGACAAAGATCGAGCTAAATCAAGTAGACCAGTTAACGTGAGGGTTGGATCACGAAGAGCTCGGCGTCGAATCGAGGAGAATCGGCAAGTTTGTATAACACGCGCTTTAAGTTCAGCATCCAAATCAGTAAACGAGCAGTCGGAAAGAGAGAAGGGTGTCTATCCGGTGATTGAGAATTTCATTCTCAATCACCGGATAGACACAAAGAGCTTGGCTCCCGCCGTTCACCCGCGCCTCTCCCGTTCCTCCCCCACCCGCGCCCCCATCTCAATCACCAGAATTTCCAATCACCAGAATTTCTAATCACCAGAATTTCTATTCACCAGATTCTCCCGTTCACGGGTTGCTTTCCCCCAACCCCCCATTCACTGGATACTTTATCTCTCGTTCACCAGCTCCTTTCCCCCATTGCGTTCACCCCTTCTAATCACCAGTTGCTTTCCCCCATCCCCATTCTCCAGAATTTGTTTTCCTAGCGCAGATATCTGGAGATTAGATTTTTACCCGTTTGCTTATCGCTTCAGAACTCCTTAATTTCTAATCTCTAGGCAATAATAACAAGTTATTTTCAATTTAATTAATTTCCAATTTTATTTTACTTTTAATTACATGATTGCGTAAAACAGGTTCTAATATTAGACCGACATTATAAATAACGCGTTTAAATCGCATTTTATCAATATAAAAAAAATTAACTCGATCTTCGTAAGGAATATGTACAATTTCATTTAATGGGCTGAAACGAACTACCTTCTGCAAGTGCGGATTGTATAAATAATTTTAATAAAAGTTCTACCTCACCACGTCTGACCGGAATAGATATGAAATCGTCATCCTCCAGTGCCGCTGCCCTTGGTGGTGCCGGGATCTCCCATTCTTGCGAAAGGTACTTTTTTTCCGATGGTGAATTATCCCTCGACGGACAGTGTGGAAAGAATCTAGCATGTTCCCATTCTGGTACGTCTCCTGATTCCCATCCTTCTAATACGCCATGGCACTTGTAACATCGTACTTCATCGCCCCGCTGAATATAGTAGAATCCAGCCTTCGCTAGTTGTTCCTTAGTAACGTGGGGGTTTCTCCAGTGACGAAAAGTTTCAAGTCGATACGCTTCGATGTCCATACTGTAAACTGATAGTTTCTATAAGCTATTGTCAACATTCTTAAGCCTAATTGGTTAAGCCTAAATTTCAATAAATGTTTTTTCTATTTATTTTGGTTAGACTCTAAGACTATTTGACTAGAATCTAAGTCTATTTACTTCAATTTAAACAAGGCCTAATTTCCCTCTACAGTAAAATAATAAAGTCACTTACTTTTACGGAAATCCTTAAGCCTTTGCCTGTAAATAGAGTCGAGAAGGCGGGGTACGGAGCGCGAAAATCTACGTGTCTCTTCTCGATGAGGTCCAGGAACTAAAAGAACGCTGAGTCGTATATCTAGAGATCAAATAACACTCGAAACTTCAAGTAAATCCTGATTTCTCATTGGCTGAAACCAATTGACGTCACGGGAGAATGTAAAATGTAACCAAAAATAGAGGTTACTGCTCATCGGTTAGCGAAAAAAATTCGTCACGTGTTAAATTAGGCAAATTAGAATAGCTGAAAATACATTGCGCTTACTTCGCACTAATTTACTTCTGATACAACTTTGATAAAAATTAATCCTGTTTCGGGGGGAACCCCCCAGGAGGAAATCTTAGAGACTATTAACTCGGTAGAATACACTATTTTAGCAATTGCAATTGCATATAATCCTTGTTATTGTAATGTTTGATATATACTGAAATGATTATTGTTGGATAGGAAAATAAAAGAATCGTGATAAATGTTAATTTTTTTATTATAAAATAATTGGGACGATGAGTAGTATCCTACTGGAATGTATTTCGCCCTCATCGTCCCAATATAATTGATGTTCCCAGACTTGAAGAAGCTTCCTGGGCTCTCCAACCTCAAAGCTAACAGAACAATACATAAAATTTTAACTTTAGTACAGTATAAATAATTCGTGAAATTTAATTTATTACCTTATTCTAATCTCAAATTTAATTGTATCATCGCTCGCGCTTTGCAATACAATTCCCTTCAATTCTTCAATTCTACATGAAGAAAATTAAAATCTAAAATTTTTGTTCTAAAAGTTATTTAAATCTTAAAATAATATTTACCTCATTTTGATTTCAATTTAGTTTTTGCTCCAAGCAAAGAAAAAGGTTGAAATAATTTGTTCTAATTGATTTACTCCCTTTTTATACCATTTTCCATCCCCACCAACTCCTAGCCCCTATATCCTATCTCCTTCTTTTCCGTGATGAAATCTAAGTTAGTGATTGAGTGTGGAATCTATTCAGTGTGTAAATAAGTGGGTAAAGTCTGTAAATTTTTCCATTGGTTAAATAGTGTTCGTAGATAATTAATTTCGTGAGACTGGGAATTTCCACCATCTTCCTCTTAGCGTACGTCACGAGAAGATGGTTTAGGTTCGTGCAAAGTCTAACAAATTTACAGATAAGAGTCCGCATTGTAGTACGTTCTTGCATTGGACTGGTTGACTTATCGAAATTCTGGAAAAAAAAGGGTAAGCGATTTTCAATAAAGAGTCTTTTTTTTGTTACGTTTTTTTAAAGTATTTATTAAAAAAGTTACATAGGAAAAATTGTTTACAATTGTTTTTTTCGCGTACATGAGTTTATATTATTAAATAAAATGGCAGAGTCAAATTTCAATCTTTTTTTTTTTATCATTACAAGACCCAAAGCTAACTAAATCCCTGTTAAATTATCTAAGGCAATGTTTTTTTCACCAATCTTATTTTGCGTGTACTAAAGATATTTTGTTAATGACGGGTAGAAAACATATTTCAATGGTTCAAGACGGTCACAGATTTCAATGACTTTTAGAAAGTACTTTAAATAGAACGTACAGGAATAATGCAATAATATATTTCTACCAATGTTTTGTTTTCATGCTAGATTGCGTAAACCACCCACGTTGTCCTAACTAGTTTACCAATACTTTCTGATTCTATTTTAATTTTTTTGTTTTTGGATGGTTTATTTTATTCGAAAGTAAATGGTTTGGCGCCCATAGAAGCGCGCGCATGTTTTCGAGAGAGGTCGGGTCATATCTCTAAAAGATACCAGATAGCGTGGGAATATATTGTTTTATCCTCTGGAACCGGATTTTTTCCAGTCAGTCACCATACCTCTCTCTCTAGCTAATGGATTCGCTAAATTCGATGTGATGATTTTTCTAGCATGATTTGCGAAAGATAAAAATATCTTGCTGTCGTTTTTTTCCCAATTTTTGGAAAACTTTTGGTAGTACGTTTTTGTACTCTGTCCTTTAGTTCTATGCAAAATATACATTACGCAATATTCGCCGCAAACGTTACTAGTTAGTCCTTGCAATCGTCTTTTGCTAAATGTCCACGTCTTACACATTGAATTTAAATATTTTCTGATTGTGGGTAAAAATGGGGGAAGCCCCATTGAATCAAAATAGAATCCCCGTTTTCGGCCATCGACGTAGACGCAAATCCAATGAGAACCTGTTTCGCCCCTTTTATCAAAATTAATGATAAGCGATTGCGGATATTTCACCATGGGTTTTAAATTATCTGAAGAAAACACGCCTAAAAAGTTCGGTGTTTTATACAGTGCCTGAGATAAGTCCACGTTTGTCGTAGTCATTTTAATAGTCTCGAATAATGTTCCTATTTTTATCTATCTGTAAACAAGATTGAAATTCAGCGTACACGATAACGACCGTAGAATCTTTTAAAGGGGTACCAAATCCTAAATCTAAACGTAGTTGCCCTCTCTTTACGGGGTTCCAAAACGTGACGTCACTGGCCGAATTGTCGGGGGTTAAATCAAAAGCATATAGGGCAAAGCCTAGAGGAAAGTGAGCCAACGCAATGTGATTTCCCCCGTCTTGGTAGAGTATCCCAGATCCCGAGAATAGCGAATGATAGGCCAGCGTAAATTGTTTACTATTAAAATTAGGGGTCAACGCTTTCGAAGGGATTTGTTCGTTATCAACGTATAGAGCCAGATAATTTAGGTCGAAATTTTCAAAATTATAAGGATTAGACTTAACGGAGCCCTTATACGCTTTGTTGGTGGCTAAACCAATAATGACTCTGTTGGGCATCGGACCTAAGAATATATTGTCAAAACTATCGTTCTGAATAGAACTAGCTAATGTTTTAACTTTAATTTCAGTACGAGTAAAGGGATATTTGGCATTGCTACGTAATAATCCTTGCTGATGGGCTAATAAAATTTTAGGCATAATTTTAACTTTACGTACAATTAGAGCAGCGTCTATAAATTCGACTTTATACGCGTCGACAGAGTCGCTAAAAAGGGTAAAATTATCGCTATTTCTAGTGAGTGAAACCTTAAGTTGTACGCCATTAATTAAATATTTGTTGAAATTAAAAATGTCACAAAAAATGTTCCCGTAAAGTTCAATTTCTTTTGATTCAGCAGCTAGAACCTGACGTTTTATGAATCCGGCGTTTGTTATCAGATCCATACTTCCAGCCGTGTCATCGTACCATCCAGATGTCGCAAGGTGAGTGTTTTTTGCATCGTACCCAAAGTTGAGCAAGGTTTCGATATAGGCCCTATAGGGGTAATTTGAGGCCGATGGTGAAACCGTCGTATCATTGAGTTTCACTTCGCATTGTTTGAATAGCGAATGCAGAGAATTGTTCACGAGCGAAACGTTAGACCCGGCATCCAAGTTGTCACCGTTGGTTTTGACGATTTTTACTTTACAATATATCATTGTCATTGCCAAATCTGTGTAAGAGTCTCCCGTACCCGGTACCACGAATTCGATGATAGAACTGCTGTCGATAGATGAAATTGGCTTACACCATACCGTTTGACCTTTTTCAACGCTGAGTTGAGTTGGTAGTTCGTTGAAAATATTTAATTCGCTTTTAAGTACTTCCATTTTTTTTAGAGAGCAAAAATATCGCGAACCGTACGCGTGAACTTGCGGCGTTTAACTGAACTCTTTTTCTTCTTCAATGGTTTCTTAGTAGTTTTTCTTCTCTTGCGACGACCCGAACCTTCTTGCGCTGCCATTTCGTCCACAGTTTCTGTCATTCGTTTATTGGCTGACGTTTTTAAGTCCTGACCTTGCAAGACGTCTCCGAGTACTTTCTTTCCTGTAGAAAGAGCCCTTTTTCCCACGTATTTGGCAGACTGTTTTAGGAATGGGAATACAAACCTAGCTAGCCCTGAAAAAAAGCTACCAATTCCGTGTCCTTTTTGTCCCGCAAACCCAGAGAAATAAGGTAAATCTACTCCTCCCCCCGCCTGATTTAAATAATATTGCATGTAGGGACAATTTCTATCAACGTACTGATAAGCCATTCTTTTTTTTTTTACTGAGCTCGTCGTAAATGTACTTTACACGTGACTGAACCAAACTGAAATGGCACGAATTCACCTAAACTAGTTCTTATATTAATGTCGATACAGTCAAAATAATTTCTACTCAGTTTAAGGTAATGCGGAGAATCGAAAGTTTTTGAAACGGTTGATCCATTGGGGGCGTTTTGGTCTACAACAATTGTTCGCAAAAGGGGGGCTAATGTATCCCCAACCATTTCATTTCCTACCAAATCGGAATACACGAACATAAGATCGGGGATGAATAAGTTTAATTGCATAGGGGAATCTGATCTGAATGCTACCTTAGGTGAAATATCAGTAACATTATCTCTAAATCCTAAAATTTTCCTCAACTTTGGCGATAACTCGAGTTGATAATAATGTTTACTATAGGAAGTGTATTGTACGTGTCCACTTTCTAAACTATATTCAAATTTTCCTAATGAATCATTATCGAACTCTGAATTAGCGCTTTCCTTTAAATCAAGGTTCAAACTTTTAATACTTTCATTAAGTACTGCCAAAAGTTCATGAGGATTTTTGTAGTAGCCCTGAGGTATCTCGCGGAAGTCGTAGGTATATTTGTAATCTACTATGTGGGCTGGAGGTTTCGATAGTAATTCCTTAATTTCTATTCCACATCCCATTGGCTCGCTTACGTTATAAAAAGATAAAGGATAAATAATTTCTACCAGAGCAATTTCCCAATCTCCGCGTAAACTAATGGGTTTGGCCAACGTTGTAGAATACGAGGCTAGAGTATTTTCTGAATTATTCTTATTCTTATCTCTAGTATTACTAGGAAGAGTTATGTAAATCCCAGACGTCATCTTGATTAACCCAACTATTAAACGATGGAGGATATCCTAGCCAACTAACGTACAATTGTTTTACTCCGTTTTTAGTTCTCTGACGTAAAATCTTGTTTAACTTGAACGAACGAGGCGCACTGACCTTTTGAAGCTCTCGAAAATAGAACGTTCCTTTTATATCGGTTTCTGCCAAGTCTTTTATTTTATAAACGGGTGGATGTCTTTTAACTATAGCTACGACTTTAAATATTTCTTCGGTATAATTAGCTTCGAAACCCTTTTGAAATATCATTTTAGTTGTATTTATTCTAACCAAATCCCCTACTTGGAATTGCGGTTTCATTTTCAGTTTCTTGGCATAATATTTAGAGTAGATATTATTGTACACACGTAATACGTTATTTTCCGAAACGTCATTAGGGGCCATTTTAATTGAGCTATGATAAGAGGAATTGTACGCTTCGACCAAGTCCTGTAAGACTTCCAAATATCTATTTGTGGAGTGATGGGTAAAATATCTATACATTTTTGTTTTTAACGTTCTATTAAACCTTTCTACGATAGAGGCTTTTATTTCGTCATTTTCGGTACTAAAAAATTTAACTTTATTCTTTTTGAAATATCCTTGTACTTCTTTATTCCTAAATTCCGTGCCCTTGTCCGATTGAAATTTATATGGAATTCCGTCTTTAAAAACAATTTTTATATTTTTCAAAACCTCTTTCCCCGATTTAGTTTTAAGAGGTAACCCCCACGCTTTTCTACTAAAACAGTCTATAATTGTTAAAATGTATTTGTATCCGTCATTATCTGCCTCTAACGAGCGCATATCGTTAATATCAGCCTGGTATTGTTCCCTTATATTACTAATTACTATTTTATTTCGTTGAAACTTTTTATATTTCGGCCTATGCATCGTAAAAGCGTCGATTCCTCTTAACCATTTTTCTACAGTTTCCCTACTTAAGCCGTGAGACTTTACGGACTGGAATAACCTTTCAGCGCCTCCGAAAGAAGCCGGATGCTTCGGGTTAAAATATATTTTTTCTAAAATAGCTTCGCCCATACTTTAGACTTTTGCGCGCGACTCCTTGTTTGTTTATAAGAGTGAAGAGAAGAGTCAGACGTGGAGGAGGAGTGATCTCGGTTAAGGCTACGAGTGGGACGGGGCTTATCTGTCCTGCGCGCACGCCCACTTTGAGGAACCGGATACTCGCGTTTAACGGGAGAACGTCGTTGTCGGGTTCTCGGAGCTAGCGGGGAGGGAAAGCCTTGGATTGCCGGTGAAGAGTTAAATTGGGTTAAATTGGAAATAAACGCGAAATATCCGATAGGTTTTGGGTGGGTTTTAGGATTTAAATACGCTTTGGTAATTTCGCTAATATTGGAACCTTTAATAGGTCGACCGTTTATTACGAGCTCCCCGTTTTCATCCCACCGTATTCTTTCGGGTACAGTTTCCAACTGATCCACCATGCTTTGCGCTTTTTGGTAATATATCAAAGGCAAATCGTCTATCCAGTCCCTACTTAGCGAGTCGAATGCGGGGGCAATTTCGATTTCTTTAGGAGCCGAAGCTTGCTTACGTAGATTTCCGTGTGTCATTAAAGCTTGTTCGTATAAAATCCATTTCGAGGCGTCGTCTAAATCTTTCATATTTAATATTTGGTCCATCTTAACGTCTAATTCAGAGACTGTCAGAGCGAGGGGGTGCGGGAACGGGTCTGGCTTTAAAACGCCGCTAGGGACGAGAATCATTTTTCTGGCGTGTTTCATTGTTTACTACCAAATATAGAACCAAGAAGGGTTGAAACGACGGGTAGAAGAAACGAGAAAAATCCGCCCCCAGACTGAACTAACAATTTCTTTTTACTTTTCCAAGCTACCCGCTTACTAGCTAGTTTTCGAAGGGTATTTTTATGACGAGATAACCTGGTTTTTTGGGTATTTGATAGTTTTACGTTACCAATTAAAGTGTTATGAATACATTCACTGATAGCGTCTATGAGGGATTTGTCGGCTTTAGCTAAAATGGCTTTTCTTTGAACGGGTTTGCAACGACCGAGATATCGGAGAGCGTCTCTCTCGATACGTACTCTACGAGACATGATTCATAACTGATTGAAGTTACGAAATGTAAGTTCTATTTATTTATTTAGGGAGATAACCGTAGCACGTTTCTCCCGGTAAAATATTAGTCAAGACTCTTTGATCTTCGGGACAAGTTTGAGTTAAATTGAATACTAGGTAACCGTGAGGTCTCGAAGTCGCGTCTTCGTAAGCGTCAACTACAAAACGCCACTTATCAGGGAACATTTGTCTAGCGAGATAAGCCACTTGCTGACGGTCTCGGGGACTTTTCAATAAAATTATGTAATGCGAATTCAGGGATATGGATCTGCTATCTTTTGATTGATGGAATAAGTTCTGTGTAATAAAAATAACGCTTAGAGAACGGTGATGGGTGCCTTTCACGAATAAATCACCAATTTGACCTTTACTCTCGCTCATCTGGTCGTCGATAACTAATAATATAGGATCTTTTCCGTCATAATCAGATAAAACAGGCAATCCTTCTTTAAAAACTACCCTGTGCTTCATTTTATCGTATAGAGCTTGCCATTCTCCGTAATACCAATGTATTTCTTTGAAACCCGGAACAAACATTTCCTCTTCGTGATTAATTATAGATTCAATTAAATAGCTTTTGCCACTCTGACTCGGGCCTGCCGTTACGCAATTAAACGGATGAATAAATTGCATGGTTATCTCTCTTCGAGTACTAGCGTACAAATGAAAATGTAAATTAAAATTCGGTTAAATTTATGGGACTCTTCAGCGGAGGAAAAATATAATCGAATAACCTATTTCATCCCTTACCCCGTATAGGTTTGATATTCACATTAGAGTCGCAAGACTATATTTACTTTAGAGTCGTAAGACTGAAACCTATATTCACTTTAGAGTGGAGAGACTAATTTTAAACGAGAATTAGCGATTGGAGGGCTCTACGTCCCCGGCCTCAGGAGCAAATAGATTCGCTTTATAGCCGTAGGGTACCGTAGTGAAGTCGTCCAGTAACCGTACCTTGTCTACGACGGGTCTATAGATTTTAGTACGGTCGACGGAAACGACCGTATGATCGGGTAGACGCAAAATCTGCCTCGGCTGGGGTACGGTTACTGGCTCGTTCGTTTCTCCGTCGACACCTATTAATCTTTTAAGCGTGTCCATATTAACCAAATCTTTAATGCCTTGATTTATACGGAACCCTTTGACTTTCATTTCGTAGGAGACTTTACCGGTCGTAGGGTTCAGTACTTTAAAGGCGTAATTTTTTGCGCCACCTGTTGCCAATTCTTGGATGTACGAGCCTTTTCCGTACTTTGCCAACTCATCGGTCATGTCTCCGAGATAGTTGCCCGTATCAATCTCTATTCCATCTCGTTCTTTTAGATAAATGCAACTATCCGTATCATAATAATACGTAAGCTGGCCTAATCTCCTTAAATAAGAGTATAACTTGATCCTAGCCATTGCGGTCGTATAGGCAGCAATTACTACGTTCGTGTTTGGGTAAACAAGATCAATATCTTTCAAAAACGCCCACTTGATCACGCAATGCGTTTGACTTAAGGGAATAACCGATTTAACTTCTATGTCTGGGTCTAAGAATAAATCGAAAAATTTTTTGGGATCGCTAATAATAGCCGATTGGTCTTTGCGAGGGTTTAAACCAAAACGACCCCAAAAAGAGTTAAGACAAAGCTTCGCGATGGTACGAAGACCAGGGTTCTTTTTAATATTGGTAGGATCAAGTTTTACTCCTTCCTTTTCGTAATATTCGTCAACGTATTTCTTAATCTCTTCATCGGTCTCTATTCCCGCGGGTAAGCCGCTGGATTCCTGTTTGAGTTTAAGAAACGCGTTGACGTACTCGGAGAAAAGACCGCCCTCTTTCGATATCGGGTCGTATTTTACTACCTCGTATTCCCAAATTTCGTGAATAGAAATGACCTTGTAACCCATTTCGATTGCCAACTGTACCTCGTCTGCAACCCAAGTACCAGTTATTTGTCGCTCTGAGTCTTCGTGGGGACAATCCTGCTGGTTTCGAGACTCACTACATTTTTGGCAGTTGGCAAACACTAGTTTCGATCCTATTCTTTGGGGTAAAACGGGATGGTAGAGAGCTTGAGGCGGTAACATTGTGGCTTTTATTAATCCGTTTACGGTAGAAATGTCAGGGAAAGGAGCTTTTACATGTATTTTAGGGTGTCCCACGGGTAACTTGCAATACTTGTTACACCACGGATAGAGTGAACAAATATCAATGTATTTAATTTCCTCCCCCTCTTTACACTTGTGATGTAATTTCAAGGCTGACGTACGTCCTCCGAAAAAGGCTTCGCGGGGGCGGATTGGTTCTTTAATTTTTAATTTTAAATTTTCGGTAGAAAGATATGCGTTGATGGCGGGGTTAGTACTCCGCTCAGCTTTGAAAGTACATCCCCATTTTTCATGGACAGTGTATCCCAATTGTTTCAAGCGGTTAGTGGTAGCAATGGTTGACGCGTATCGCGAATTATGGGTCTGAGTGTTGTCGCCGTATAACGCTAAGTTTCTATTGATAGGAAAATACTTTTTACACCCGTGAAAATAACATCCGTGATATTGAAACACTTCGTTATCGAGAAGTCCGTCCACGTTAATGTTAAGAATTCTAGGTTCAAATCCATTAAAAGCAGACTGAATTTCCTTCCCTCGTAAGTGAGACATCCATTCAAGCCATTCGATCGCTACAAAACTCTGGTTGCAGTTCATACGATAGCCGAAAGGGGGCACTACACCAATCGTATCGGACTGTAAAAAGTGTTTCCTAAAGATAAAACTGCATACTCCCGCAATCGTTATCGCAGTTAAGAACGGGTCTATTTCAAATTTATCCATGAAAATAGAACGATATGATAAACAGCCTTGCAAAAGAATGTTTACGTCCTGGCGACAGTACCGGATTAAATCTCTTTTATAATCAAAATAATTAAAGTTGGGGTCCGAATTTCCGCAAGCTTCGGACCGGGAATCGTTATACCACTGGATAAATTCATCGTAGGCCTTACCGCTTAAACGATTAGGGTCGTACGCGTCCATCGGAGGCATGTCATTATGTAGTACGTAATTGGTTTCGTTCGAACGGGCTGGATCAAATTCATGGTCTACGGTATTAAACAGTAAATGCGGGAAATGTCCCTTATTTAAATTATTATCTAAACCAAATGTGGAAACGAATTGAGAAAGGGCAAAGGGCATAAAATTTAAGGAATCTAAGAATTTTAATTTTTTATACTGTACATTCATGAATTTGGTCCCGTCTGTCAAGACTTTAGGGGTCCACTTTAAATCGACCATTTTACGTACTATAAATTGCGCGTCGTAACCTTTAGCGTTATGGGCAATACATATTATCTTATCAGCCACTCTGTTAAGCGTACGAAGATACTCTAGAAAGTCGCCGACGGGGTCTTTTGAGAGAAATATTTTCTCCCGAGGACCACTACCGCATTTAGCGCATGCGTACTGACTATCTTTTTCTTCGAAACAGAATTTACACGCTTTTTGCGAGACGCATAAAATTGGTTCGTGAATCAAAGCATTGGCGTCAGTACGATTTGTTTGTTTACATTCCAAGTCATAAAAAACAAAGACTTCCGTTTTTGGAGTACTTCTCTTAGTTGGTGGTGATTGTTCATTGTCGGAGTCGTGGACCCGTTTATTATTGCTATTTATTCGAGAACGAGTAGTTTTATCGGCAGAATCTTTACGGTCGGTCGGTCTCTAAAGGTTGCATGTAACATAGATGACCTGCGGGGTTAAACTCACTACACGAAAGACAATAGGTCTCTCCGCAAACGTGTACTGCCTTACGCTTAAACATACTGATAAATTTTCCGCAAAGATTACAAACGTAAATTTTATTACATAAGGGCTCGGGTCCTGATAAATGGTAATCGTAACAATTTTGATTAGGGAAAACTCTTAAACATGTTTGGCAAGTTATTTTATCTACGTCCTTCCTGCAATCTTGTTTTCTACAACAAGCGTGACAGAAAAGAAGGCATTTATGGTCAGCGAGATGATTAAAACCTACTAAACATTTTTCGCAAAAGTAATTAAACGCGAAAAGGGGTTTGGGGTTAGTAATTACGTTGAAATGTGTGTCAATATTTAGAAGATAAAGACGTTTGCGGAGAGGTCCTTCTAGTTCCCTCTCTTCTTCGACGTCGCCGAAAATAACTAAGGGTACGGGATCGCGTAATCGAAAAACGATAATACTGTATTCGGGCAAGATTTCTTGGAACCGAGTTAAAGCGTCCGGACCCGCGCATTCTTCGTCTGTTAATGCAGAATAAGCCAAAAGGGTCCTAGCTTCGCGGGTCTGTAATAGCATTTCAATATTTTTTCCTCTACACTGTCTTATAGTAGTATATTTTCTTTTAAGTTCTCCATCATTTTTATTTTCCATGTATTCTCTATGAGCTATGGCTACTACAAGAGCGCGTGCTAAACAAATTTTATCCTGGTTATTTATCGTTATCGTGCAATGTTTATAAAAAGAAAACTCTTTTTCAAGGGAAATCCCTAACCCAACTGATCTAATTCCTCCTTGCGGTAATCTGACTCGATTAAACGTAACCGTAACTATTCCTTCAAAAAAACTACCATCGTTCTCGGATCTATAGCTTTTTTCATCGATATACGTCATCAACCATTGCAAGTCTAATTGGTCCCGACGCCGGAAACTGACGTTAATTTGAAAACCGGGGTTAGTGACGTTCACGAATGAAACCGAAACCATATCTGAAGGCAAACAGTCCTCTAATAGGGTTTCCATCAATATATAAATACCATTTTCTATATTATTTTCTAACCGGACATTTAAAGTCCGTCCCATTAGTCCAAAATTTGGGAAATTTTGGATATTATTATTCAATATTTTAACAGAACCTGGTAAATTAGGAAAGGACGGAGGCGTTATTGGAACGTCAACCAACCCACCTCCAACTTGAGGAGGAGGAGGAGGAGACGAAGTGGGGGCAGTCAAATTTGCGTTCTCGGGGTTCGCGTTTTTCTCAGCAGTCTGAGACGATGGAGGTGAATACTGCGGAGCTCGTGAGGGGCCTGCGACCGCTATAGGGTCATTATTACGCTGAGGGGAAATATTATGAGGTGGCCTACTACTACTACTACTACTAGCCGTACGAGCAGCTAACAACGCTTTAGCTTCCTCGAACATTTCGGCTGCCCTTGCGGCTGCGGCTGCAAGTTCCTCCGCGTCCCGTCGGGCAACTTGTACGTTCTCAGCTAAGCGCTGAATGCTGTCCGTACTGAGGGACGACATGATAAAATTATCTTCCAAAGATAAAGAGTGGCATGTGTCATCTGATTCTAGAAAGGGTGAGGGAGCATCCATAGGCGTATACGAGGGCGAAAAACGTACTTCGGCATGTGGAATAGAACTAGGTCTTAAAAGGGGTGAAGGTAAATTATCGATAGGGGGCGAACAGATTTGATGGGTTAGTTGATATTCTCTAAGATAATCTCGTACCATTGTCATTTCTTTTAAACGTTCCAATTGCGAATCAGTTACTGTAGTTAAGGAAAGGGTAGGGTCTTGGGTATCAGTTAAATCTATTATTTCCATTTCTGGAGAATCGGGTAAAGTTACTATGGGTACTTCCGGGAACTCGTTATCAGTTATATCAATCAATTCAGGGGAGTCGATTATAATCATTTCCGGGGTATCAACTAAATTAATTTCTGGGTATTGTACACCTTTCATTTTAATGCCGATTTACTTAAACCTTATTCAAAAAATTACGATAAAAAAAATCAAAATAAACTTACGTAGAGAGAGAGAGAGCGCGCTTCAAAAATCCTGGTACTAGACGCACAAAGAACAACAATAGAGTGACGTTCCCCCGGTTCAGGCGCCCCCCTTATATAGGGCCTAGGGGAAGATAGTAAGCTTATCTCTTATTCCCAAAGAACTTGTTCAGTTCTCGAGAATATATTAGGGTTATGCTAAAATTTATACTTATTTTCGCAAAATATTCCATTTAACTTCATTTCCGATATGGACACTGAAGTACAAACATCTGCCATAATCACCGTCCTGAAACAACCTTCTAAAATTATAGCCGTAGTGATTATTTTAATTACAATTTTCTTATTTGAGTTCATTTTGTGGTATTTTGAAAACGTTTCTACCGTAAAATTGTAACTTTTTTCACTGTAGCTCACAAAATGGTATTAAAAGTATACTAATTTTATGTTAATTTCTATTAATTGTATTGTTTTCTAGGATATGATTGCATCACAAGCTCTCGAAAGGAAACTACAATGGGTTTTTTTTCTTCTTCCAAGTGGATTAATATGTGACGTCAATGGGGATAATTAGAGGCAGTTTCGAGCACGGGACGGTTTAATTTCGAGTGTCTAGAACTGTTATCTCAGAGAGAGAGAGCCGATAGAATTTGAGGGTTATTTGAAGTTTAGATCACGTGATGAATTAATCTCAACAAGATAGGAACTGATTAATCTCCCATGCGTCATTTCTCTCTGAGACGCTGAACTGAAAAGAAGTGCATCCGCTTTGCTCTCGTCATCTACCGTAAACATGGAAAAACGATCTATTGGTAAGCATTATTTTATTAATACTATTACTATTTCAATGGACAAAGGCTTAACATTTTCATTTTCTATAGCCGAGACGCATACCGTATCCAAACGCAGGGGCCAAGAAAGACGTATCAACATAAAAATCACGTTAGGAGGATCAGTCTACATTTCTTTTGGTTTCGACGGATCAAAATTACAAGTTCTCTTCTTCAAAAAATCGAACGAAAATATTCTGTTCCTGACCTCCGAAGCTTTCACCAATCTACTCTCTCTTTGGGGAGAGCTTTTCGCCGCTACGCAAACCGGAGCATCGTCTCTAACCCACAACATCATCGACTATCACGACAACAACGTATCCATCGTCGCCACTACCAACAACATCAAATTGAACTCTGCCTACGGTCATGTTCTGGATCTGGGAGCTCGCGAAATCGGTGAGTTCCAAAAAAAAATTGATTTTATTCGGTTTCAAATAAATCTTTTAAACGAACATAAAAATGTTATCGAATGCATGTACTTAGCTATTGTTAAAAACCTTAAAAAAATTCACGAATTATTATATGGAAAACCTTTCGAGGGTTTATTTTTGTACCCAGATCAATTTAATTCGTACCATCAAGTAAAATCTTATTTTGGCTGTTTTAAATCACCCTCGGAAGTACTACAAGATTTTACTAATTTACTCGTAGATAATCAATTAACCTGTAAACTTAGCTACTTTAATTTGTTTTCATTGTGTAATGCACAAGATAACCATCTAATGGAATATCTGATAGTACCTACTAACATGTAAACAAAGTTCTAAAATAAAATAAAAAATTAATTAAATTGAAAATAACTTGTTATTATTGCCTAGAGATTAGAAATTAAGGAGTTCTGAAGCGATAAGCAAACGGGTAAAAATCTAATCTCCAGATATCTGCGCGAGGAAAACTAATTTTGGAGAATGGGGATGGGGGGAAAGCAACTGGTGATTAGAAGGGGTGAACGCAATGGGGGAAAGGAGCTGGTGAACGAGAGATAAAGTATCCAGTGAATGGGGGGTTGGGGGAAAGCAACCCGTGAACGGGAGAATCTGGTGAATAGAAATTCTGGTGATTGAGATGGGGGCGCGGGTGGGGGAGGAACGGGAGAGGCGCGGGTGAACGGCGGGAGCCAAGCTCTTTGTGTCTATCCGGTGATTGAGAATGAAATTCTCAATCACCGGATAGACACCCTTCTCTCTTCGGAAGCTTATATACCTAAACGTGTACACTAATCATCTATTGTCTCATTTTAAATTTCTACGGCTTGCCAAAATACAAATATAACGTGATTGATATTTACCAACAGCGTAAAATATTTGTAGAGTGCCGCTTTAGCCTTTGCATATTCCGCAGCAGTGGCAGTATCAGGCAATGTATAAAAAATATTGCATACCTCTTCTCCGGCATAGTGCAATAGGGCTGCACGTTTCACGGAATCGTCGTGGACAGCCGCTACGATGAGAAAACTCTCAAAACGAGTGAGCCACTTCTTCCAACAAAGACCAACGTTAAGCGGCTCCAAGTGGACCGAAAACTGGGGAAATGTTTGCAGGGCGACCGCCATTAAAATACCGTCTCGTAAATGCGGTAAAAAGAATGTCCGTCACCAGTGTTATGTCTTAACTTTGTTTGAAATAATTCAAAACCATCACACAAGTTAAAGTAAGAACATAATAAAGTTTAATAACTAAAGAGATAACAACAATGTAGTGAATTATTGTTCCCGTGCCGTCCGCCTGACTACCTCTACCTTCAAGCACCCTCATGCGGCTCTCTTGTTGAGCACATGATGCCATGTTTCCATATTTCGTGTTGTTCTTTCTTCACAGTTGCTCCAGGGATTCCATATGGCTTTATCAAACCTAGCATCGAAGTCATTAAGCCAGGTTTCAACCAAGTAGTTCAGAAAAGCATTTTCTTTAAGATTTTTAGTTGGCTTCTCTTCGTTTATTTTACCCACACCTGGTCCAGTTCTTCAATTTTTACAAGAGGTAGCGCTAAAAGACGTCGAACTACTTTCTTGTTATTAGGATCCTCAGGTACGTTGTTATACTGACGAAATGAAATGCCGCGAAGCGAATTAGTGGCGGAATGCCTCGACTGGGTAATTTGCAGGTGCCAAATGGCCAGACGGCGAATTGAAATGCGGCGAAACAAACCCAAACAAAAATAACACCTGCTTAAGGCAAACTGTTGATTTGTTTTATTAAAATCGGTTGATCGGTTTGGTTTCACTGATAAATGTTGCGCACTTTTAAGGCGTGACGTTTCTTTTGGTATTACAGACAATGTGAAAACTTACGGTACCTTGATCCGAGTGTGGTTAAGAATTCGATAAGGTACTTTATCACTGGATGATTTACTTTGCAAGACTAAAAGAAAAATTAAATAATTTGTAAACCAGTGGTCAAACTTTCACATAAAAACATTTTAAAGGGCAAGTTGCGAGTTCACTCCCCACGGGTTAGAGGGGGTTCCCCCTATCTCATCGGTTCTTCCTTTCCAAACAAATTGTTGAGGTTAATAGCAGTATTACTTGTAAGTGGACGCCCTTAACCTCAGCAAGTAGATACAATATATCTTCTTCACAATTCGTACCCCAAAGAATTATTGAAGTCTTTTAATTCAACTATCTACGACGACATTTAAATATTCGTACTATATTTGGCAAATAGATGTAAATTAGATCACAGCAATGTATATGATTTCTATTCTTATACAAGACAGTGTACAATGTCAAATAAATACGTGTAAACTTTAGAGGTATACTGTTTAAGTCCATGTATAGTGACGCCGAAAAGAGGATTCATTTGGGCGGATAATTGGGCTGCTTTCTTACGGAGTTTGTCCGAGATCCTTAAAAATAATCTGGCAACTCTGTTGCCTCGCTATTACCCGGTCAACTGAATTAAAGGAATTTAAAATGTCACTGAATAACTTGAGCTAGAGGTGAGAGAGAGGGACTGGCTATTTAGCGGATCCTAGTGACCGCCCTTAAGGTCCTTTTGTGCACAATCTCTATTTTTATTTTTGGAAAATATTTTACGGGTCATGTGAGGCTGCAGGGGCTTCCCGTTTATGCAGATGCCCAATGGCGCCAGAAAGAAAATATTTTACTGGCGCATAATCGTTTTTGCGTTTCAATTGTTTTTTATAAAATTGTGGGCCTATTATACGTTTAAATTTTTGAGTAATGATGTAAAGCTAGAAAAAATTGTTTTCATCTCGATTTACTCCCATCGAGTACAAATTGAAAATTAAGAAATTAATTAACTAATTCTATACCAAACTATACGCCGCCAAAACCAATTATTGAAACTGATTTCCCTCCAAGGCAAGTTTTTAATATTCAGGAGATGACATCACACATGAGTGAATTGAGATATCATCGCTTTTAGAAAACTATGAAAATGAAAATGTTAAGACGTGGGAACCAGGGCCGGAGCTATCACCGCCAATTATTAGCCGTTGGCCAAACTTTGCTAAAATGGGGAATTTAAAATTTGAAGGACTATTTTTGCATTTCTGTTATGTTCGGCATAAAAATCATCGAGCAAAATTGACCTTTATTTCGCGAAATAAGTAAGAAATTAACTAATTATTTTCCGGACTATACTTCGCCAAAAACAATAACAAAAACTGATTGCTCTCCTAGTTTTAAAATTAAGGGGTTGACGACCCACGCGTGAATTGAGATATCATCGCGGTGAGACAACTACGAAATGTGAATAGAATAGGACGACGGAACCAGGATCGTAGATCTGGGAAAGATATTAGAGCTATCCCCGTTATTTTCTAACATTTGGCAAAACATGGTTAAAATGGGGAAATAAAAATTTAGTTAATGTTCCGCACCCAAATCACAGGAAACACCTTTGTTAAGCTCAATTGGAAAATGACTTTTCTGAAAGGGTGTTTGTTGCTAGAAGCACTTTTATCATTGGGTTCGATTTGAATTCTACGTCACTCGACAGATTTAATAATTCTGCTAATCGATACACTCATGGAATATAATTTTAATATTTTGTTTTAGCTTACTTATTTCAGTTGTTTGTGTATCTACTGTTCTTATCGATATCTTCAAAGTTGATAAAATTAAATACGGCAGTAAACTTTAAGCGAGGATATATTATTTTAAAGGTGAATTGTTACAAACACTTAATGAACAAATAGTTCTTTCGTTTTCAATAAATTTGTTTTATAAAAGTAAATTTTACCTTTCTAGGAAACTCACCATTATATTTACTAGTTTTATTTTGTAAAATTGACAAAGTAAAATTTAAGTTGTTAACAACAGTTTTTCAGGAAGGCGAAGCCAATGTGTCACCCTTGTAACATTTCCCAATATAAAGCCTTCAAAAATGTGTAGCAGTTATATTTGCATGATAACTTCCTTACCTTAAGCGGTAGGTTGAATGTGATATTCATTGGAGACATAGCTGGCAGCCTTCAGAAACAAAATTTTAATTTTCAAAATTTATATATATCTCATCGTCTACATTGATTCACTTATATAAATTCATAATACTTAAATTTAAAAAATTCTAAAAATAAAACACCCAATTTCAAGTATGATATCTTAGCAAAATACCCATAAAACATTTTATTTTGAGCAATTAGAATTCTAGAAAAGATATCTAATAAACTAATTAATTTGCCAGAGGAACTTCAGTTGGTAACTAGCTTAAACCATTTGTTCGTCAAATTTTCCACGACTTTAAGTTTCTAAATATTGATCGGAAATTAATTATTTAAAACTTTTCCCATTTTAGTCAATTACATAATAACTAAAGTTAATATTTTTACTGTTAATCGGTTCCAGGTTAGCGTAGTGCAAATGCTCGATTTGACGCCATCAATTTGGAAGGCCGCTTATTTCGACGCTCTTTCCCAGCAACGAAACTAAACCTTTCTCACTCTTCTACCAAATTACTCTTAGCTCAATTTGAAAGTTCTAGCACGTCAAGACTTTTGAAATGTATTGTACCATCATGCAAATTTGCAATTTTGGTATATTGTCAGTTTTCCAATTGGTTTTCCCTAACTATGTATTTTAGAATAATGAGAAACGTGAAAAGTAATCATGCATGTCAATTTGGCTGAGAACGATATATTCGATTGTATTAACAAAACAATCCTGATATTTTCAGTTTGAATAGGTGATGTGATAAACTAATTTACATTTGTATTATATATTATATATTTGTATATTTTGTTTGAGGAAGTAATTTCCGCGAAAACATTATTCTTCTCTCTGATGATTCAACAAGTTTATAATCAATATCTTGATTAACTTTCGGGAACAAAAAAAGCAATTTTTGGTTACAATTGGGAAAACTAACTTTGACGGTACACCGCTTCTACTTCCCAATTTATTATTTACGAATGAATATGTTTTAAAGCAATTGTGGAATGATTGTTCGATAGTTGACGTGTCATTAAATATGTGCGATTGGACTTAGCGTAATTGCATGTCAAATCATCGAACAATGTTGCTCGTTAGTGGCAGACGCATTGTTTCTCGTTGATTTGTCTATTTCTAATATTAGAACTTGCGAAGAGCAACAAGCTTCTTTAAAGAATTATTTGTAGCCTTTAAATTAAGCATATTTATTTAACATTATGTTTAATGTTGTGTTCGGAAAAGTAATTAAAAATATGACATCTTGTATTTCTTAGTTAAAAAAACGTAATTTTTTTTATTATTTTTCAACTCTAGTTCGGCTTTTAAGAAATTAATCGGGGGTAGTACTTATTATTAAATTCACAAAAGAAGTCACTTAGAAAATCGATTAAACAATTAATCTAATTCATTCATATTGGTTTGGAGAAATATTATTTCTATTAAACGGTTTCTTATTGATACACATTTTTAAACTGAATAGATTTTTTAAAGGAGCCTATAATTAGTTAATACTAAACTTTTATTTCAAATCTTCAACGTTTAAAAATAAGCATTTAAAGTCGTCGTCTTTAGCCAATGCTCTGCTACAGCCTTCTGTATTTAAAAGGGCCCCGTGAATAGTGGTTTTAGTTGATCGGGTAACAGAGATGATGATCGAGTGCTCGCGCGGCACTAATTTCTTAACACGAAACCAAATTATTTATATATTTATTACTTTGCGACCCAGATCAGTAACTACAGTTTTGAACCAAACCAAATATGCCTTTCTAAATAGTAACATTGGCCTTCGTGTTTTGAGGTTACTACTGCGTCACGGGGGACGTATCGATGACGATTTACTACGAAAAGACCTGGACATCAGAGTAAATTTGACGAGGCAGCCTGTTTTTAAGCATAAGCTGTACTGAACTTCTGCGTATATCGTGACGAATGAGCTTCATAAAAACCAGTTTAGCAAGCGCAGCTAATTTGATAAAACAGGCTATTGCCTGGTAAAGAGCATTTCAATAAATAACACCATTCGTTCATAAAACAATGAAAAATATTTCATCCAATTTTAACGTCCTAAACACTTTATTCGATAAAACTAGATCATTTCTTAAAAGAGAAAAGACCATTGCTCTGTTTATCAGTTACGTAAATAACATTTAATAGTTCATTTAGACGTAAGCCAATTTTTGATCCGAAGGCATATCTAAAACGTTCTTGTTTTACAAAAGCTAACAACTCGTAAAATAAAGTGTCTTTCACACTCAGCAATTGATGTTGATCAACAATTTAATTTCCCTTCCAACTAACTTGTCAGTGTGTAAAACGAAAATTTGCGTTGCAGAAACAATAGTTGTCTCACTTCCCGTTTTCACATTGCGCAAATTGTTTGGCCGAATAAAAGTGAGTAAAGAAATTGGCCGACAAAAATTGTATAATATGAACGGAGCTTAAATATAATTGAATAATCGATGGAGAGAGTTGACCCTTGTGAACTCTGAATTAAAAGAATATATTTGCGAGAAAACCCATGCAACAAAAATGGACCAATAAGTGTGCCCCTCGTGTAAACCCATTTTACCAGGCCAAAATAATGAAGCCACAAAGGTGGACTCAAGTGGAATAAATTGATGTAGGAAGGCAGGCCAAATAAGCTTCCTATTTTAAAGAAATTTTCGGTCCCGTGAAATAGAGGCCAAATAGCACTAAGACATTCGTGTGATATTTCTTTTTTCGACCTAAATAGCATCAAAGTATTAAAAATTGTCTAAAGCAATTTAGCTCATATTACATACCAACACTGTATTAAGGGGTTTTCCCCGAGCTCTTCGGTTTCCCCTTCAATAAAAACTTGTTGAGGTTAACGTTAATAGTTAGTGTAGGGAGCTGTTGGCTCGATCGCGTGGCATGCAGGGCTTGCCACCACCTTTCTACGCATTGTAACCCGGTCATCTGAATTAATGGCATCAAAAGTCGCTTGATGACTTAGGCCTCAGGTCTTGCCTTGGGTATTAGCCTAGCTGATTATTAACACTGTAGGTATATCTCATTTAAGGAGGATTTTATTTAATTGTGAGTAGCATAACACTTATTTTACGATAGTTTTCCCGTCAGGTAATGTTTCATTTATTTTATCGTTAATTGGAAATGCTCATATTACTGTTCAATTACTGTTATTTCTTAGAGTGTATGCTAGATAAAACTAGACCATGATTCCCTCTTATCGTGCCAATATTACATATACTAACTTTACTACTTGAAACCAAAGATAATGTAAACCTCGAAATAACTACCTCGCGTGTACTTTATAGCGTTTACCCACTTCCTGCCGGAACTCGACAAATTTGCTCCAAAGTTACCATTGTAACTAATTATAGATAGGGCCACGACCAACTTTGATAACGTGCAGTTCGTGCAACGGCGCGTCATCAAAGTTGGCCATGATAGGATCGCCCTGTTCCAAAAGGGTGTCGAAGACGGCATCAATAAGAACCTTAAACCTCCGATTTTTCGGAGGTCACGGGCCGGAAGTGGGTAATCGCTTCGTTGCAAAAGCGTCAATCAGAAAACTATCAGAATTTAATACTAGGGTATGGAGTTCTATATTATCTTTGCTGAAAAAAAGAAAACACAATAATCACAAAAATCAAGTCACAATTGACCTACTCCACAATATTTTTTTTTTCCAAATACGGTATTGCGATAGTTGTTGTTATGGAGCCATATTAGTATATTCGGAAAAATAACTAAAGCGGATGCAATAAAGCATATTTCCCAGCCTCCCAATCGATATTAAGTAGAGCACACGAAAAAACCTATCTATTTTTTATCTAAGAAAACCTTATTGCTTAGACATGGAAAAGTTTTATTGTTGGGACTAATGAAAAAGGGTAATTTCTGTTCGTACAATACTTACAGCAAAGGCTTGGTTAAATATGGACCGCTGGCCTATCAAAACCTAACCTAGCCAGCAAGTACCTAAATTTTTTGATAATATTTACTTCGGTTGCAAATAATACAGAAGTTACTTCGTGTGGTGTATTCTATCTCCATTTCGGTGTAGAGCAATACTTAAGTGGCACCATTAAAACTCAGCCTAATTTAAAATTACATAGACATTACGGTAAAGCACGATACGTGTCGAGAAAAAATTTACTTTAAAAAAAACTAAGCAATAACTTATCTAAAAGTAAAATACTGTTAAAGCGAACTAAACACTTCGAGTTTTGAAACCTATAGGTAAATCTTTAAATAACGTTAAAAAAAAGGTTTACAATTCCAGATATTAGTTTGGTACCTTATCTCCACGTTTTTGGCGCCTCTTTCAAAACAATTTAGCACCCCATTCCAATTTGAAGAGTGGTACCCCCGTTCTTACGCCACGGCCAAAATGGCCCTCCCCCTTAACAGAAAATGGACCATTCGCCGAAAAAAGATATCATATATACTATAATAAGGTCCCCATAAGCAAAAGTCTACCATAGGGGCCCATGTTACCGGAATTGTCCTAAAGAGATAAAAATTAACGTACGACGATAGAGCAGTAGCACCATCTTTGTTTTCAAAATTTCTACATCTAAAATATTCTCGTACTTGGTAGAGCAGCCACGCTCGGGTTGATAAATGCCACACAAAACTCATCAAAATCTCAAATTTTAAAAATATATACCTTCAGAAACAAATTATCCTATTTCTAAAAGCCAGTTTTAGGTTCGGATGAATCATTTTACAACGATAAGCGTTAATTTTAAGTTTTAAAGCGATAAAATTGTGAATACGCCCTGGTTACGGTGATATAAGGCCTGGCGCCGGAGATTTCTCCCGCGTGATTCTAAGTTAAAAAACGTTCGCGCATGCATTCTGCGCATGCATCATGCAATGCGTGAAATTAAATTGGGGAAATGCCTAGTTGAGAACATAAACACTAAGAGGTGCAGATTTTGAGAACCTTCCTCTTAATAACGGGTATGTGATCGTCAAACATTTGGCCTAGACTTTTGCTTATTGGGACCTTATGATAGGCTTATGATACTATAAATAGTTTTACCTAGTACTAAAACTAATGAAATAAGTTTCATTCAACCTTTGATAGTGTCATCATTAAGGCTATTTCGAGTTTCAGGCGTCCAGTGACAACGTCGTTCGTTCGTCCTGATTGATCATCAGCACGGAAGGAGGATTTGATTCGCCACAGAAGAACTCACACGGGTTAAAAGCCTTTTATATGTTACAAGTGTAACTACGCATCTGCAGATAAGGGGGATTTTTTTTTGCCACAGGACAGAAGAACTCAAACGGGCAAGAAACCCTTCCAGTGTTACCAGTGTAAGTAACTAAGTACGCGGCTGCTCAGAAGTGTGCTTTGTTCAGTTAAAAAAAAACTTACAAATGCCCCACTAGGGACCTACCAAGAAAACCCTCCAAGCTCACCATTGAATTCATGGTCGATCCGGAAACCAAATTGTCGTCGCGAGCAGTCATCACAAAGAAACAGTGCGCCAGTCAAAGTCACGTCAATCTGACTCTGATTGTTAAACGGGAGATAAATATTGTTTGTTTCGGCTGCGACGTTTAACGAAGAAACAGATTGAAGCCCTAACTGAAAAGCGCCACTGCGCCTTCACCGTGAAAACGGAATTTGCCTGACCTGACGCAGACAGCACACCCAACGACAGAGAAAGGGTGTTTGGTTCCGATTGGGTCAAACTCGATGTCAGTTGCGTCAAACAAGATCCTTTTTATTTTCACATCGAATATATATTCGAAGTGACACTATTGCTATGGACCGAATTAGACCCCGACGCCGCCGAAGTACGCGCCAGCGCGCCGCCGAAGCTGATTTTTTTTCAACGCCGCCGCCGATTATTTTCCAGCGCGACGCCCATTAAATCTGTCTAAAATGCTGCCACGCGGTTTTTGCGGTTTTCAGCAGTAGCGAAGCTTGGAATTACTTTGGACATTTGCAACGTTATGAAGACGGAATTATTATATGCTGTTAACACATGTAACATAATTACTCATAAGTATGCGACTAGCTCTATTTCTTCACTAATGGTTTGTTTCTCAAATATTGCGTCATCCGTATCCTACGAAATATTTTACGTTATATATGATGTCATATTTGACGTCATTGATAAACCGACGGCCATTATTTTAGTAAACAAACAGGTTTGAACAACCAAGGCTTAAGAGCTAAAAAGAACTACAATATACTGTCAAGTGCAGTTCATGCAATTAATATGCAAATTAATGAAGTTTTCGGAAACTCAGGTTCTAAAATAAATTTGCATTGTCAAATCTTGGATTAATAATCCAAGGTCAAATAAAAGAAGCAGGTTTACTGGAAAAAATAGTAGAATTTCAGGTTGAGCTTTTCTGAGGCATCTACAAGGTTGGGGTCAATGAGGTAGAATAAATAGAGATCCAAACCAATCTGGGATTCATGGGACACGTTTTATTTGAGTCGGAGAATTAGGCTTAAGTTTAAACTTTATCCAATCGTGTTGGCACCATTGACCATCTGATTCTTTAAGCAGACACTTTTGCAAAATAAATTAAGGTTTAGTTTTCCAAAAACACAATCGATGCGATGGCGCCAACATGACTTTAAGTTCATTTACTAGACCTAACTCTCCAACTCAACAAATACTGTCCCGCGAAACGGTAGGTCCTGGAAGGCGGATTTGGATCTCTATTTATTCTACCTCATTCGTTGGGGTCTTTGCAGGCCTAACTCTTCTAGGCTTAGTATGGGTTTTAATAAAGATAGTGGAATATCCATCCCACTTCAAGATCGATTTGTTCCGTTTTCGGAAAGCGATCTCTGAACCGCACCGTATTGGTAAGTTTCCCCAACCTTTTCTTTTTCTAAACTACTCATTATTTAACTTCATCCGCACAAACCGAGCGAGTTTATAAATTTCAATAAAGCTACATTGGGCCTAGGAATATAATACTCGTACCATCCTCCCATGGGCCAAATAACATTATTTGGCCCATGATCCTCCTAATAACTTCCATCCTCCTAGATTGGGCTGACTAAATTCCCGACACCAAAAATTCCTTCTCAATTAAGAGGTTTTCCATTGGCTTAAATACGTATGTCAGTAGCCAATAGTGTGACTCCCAAATTACTAGGATGAATAAAAAGGTTAAAATCTAACGTAGTCCACCTTTTTAATGGTTCGTGATGAAACAAACCGTTAGTGAAGATTTTTTAATGGAATAAAGGTTCAGTGGCATATGATTAATTATGTTACATATGCTGTTATTATTATTCTAAACTAGCGTAAATAAAATAAGCCTATACTCGGAATAAATTAAACCAGGAGCAGGACCACAGGTAGGTTGATTTCTACTTTCTAGTATAAAAATATTTTACTTTTATAAAGAAACGCCGGCTCACGCCGCCGCCGCCGACAAAAAAATCGGCGCATGCCATTTGCGCCACCGCCACCGACAAAAATTCCGCGGCGTCGGGGTCTAGACCGAATGTCGTTAAGTGTTGTTTGTTTGTTTGGCGTCGGCGTGGAAAGCGACGAAACGGGAGATGCAGCTGCGAAAAATTATCTCTAATATCGACGACCGCGGGACTGGAACCCAGATTTCTGACCGCGTAGTCTCCAAACCCGACGCCTTTATCAAGTCCTCTTTGACAATCTTGCTTGAACTTATAGTCTCGAACACTTTTATAGTTTGTATAGTTGGTCCAGAGATGTCGCTCTTGTGCGAAAGCTTCAGCGCATTTTTTGTTTGAATATTTCATCTAGCAGTTAGTTTGGTGGGAAGTTTCAATCAGGGAGCACTAAACCCCTGGAGAGGTCTTGTTGGGTAGAATTGCTGTGAAACCGGCGATAGGAAGTTACCTCATGCATCCCCAAATTATCTTCCCTCGTTTTCCTGGTATAGGGACGGAAATCCTAAATGCGCATGCTTGTCACGTCATCATTGTAGTTCCGTTAAAAGGGTAAAGGGTTAATCCATTTTTGACACTTTTCTAGATATCTTTTCGGTTTAGGAAAAGGCACAAATTTAATACCACTCATGAAACGTTCACCCTCGTATCTAGAATTACTTTCACATTCCTTAAAACAGCATTTTCTATGAAAAACCATTTTTAAACTTGCCACCGTCAGGGAGCACACCATTTAAAAAGATTTCCGTAAACCTCGCTCGTCTTTAATATTCTGCGGCACATGCGCAGTTTCCACCCACGTCCCTGAAAACAAAGAGGAGGAAAAGAATTTGGGGGAAATTATAAAACTATCCCGGCCGGTAGCTTCTACCCAACAGGACCTCTCCAGGGGTTTAGTGCTCCCTGTTTCAATTAAACTTTGGTCTCTCTTTTTTCCGCCCCCTCCGATCAACCCCCTTAAAGGGAGAGTGACCGAAAAAACAAGTTGGTCTCATTCGATAGAACTCTTTGACGCGCACGCAGTGCCATTAATTGCCGCCCCCTCCGACCAACCCCCTTAAAGGGAGAGTCACCGAAAGGTACGGTACCGTACGGCACGAAAATTGTAATACGCCCTAAAAATTTCGATGAAATCATCGCACTGACGCGTCTTTACCTGATTTCCTTTTTCCTATAAAACAAATCCGTCGCCAGTATGGTGCTAATTAAAGTATTTCCTCTTTATGGCCCAATCGAAAGCACATTTGCCCCCGCTTATAGCCAATGTCAAGGGCAGAGTTTTATCCCCTGATGTTTCCTCCAAAAAGAAACTAAAAGTGGACAAAAAACCTTTGACCCCCCGCAAACACGTGGAGCCAACGAAAGGCGACCTTTCTGACGCGTGAATCTCGTCATCATAGCTTCCACAGGCTGGACATCTTCTTTCCTCCAAGGGGCAAGTCTCATTTTTCGCGCCGAACGATACACTTCCGCATCTTTATTTCAAAAATTACTACACCTTTATTACTTCTGTACCTCTAATGTGTGTCTAAGTTTCAGCTCTGTCAGGTAAACATGGCTAGAGCTTTTGCAACAGGCCCTTAAGCTGCAAAGTACGCGACCATGGGGACAGAATATCCGTCTCGTCATATTCCTAGTACATAAATACATTCTTGCAATAATATGATTTATGCAGTTGTTAATAATCCATATTAAATATCTGCTCTAAGAAAATACCAATTTAATCACCGAGATAATGTAAAATTCGATAATGACATATTCTATTAATTTATGTTCGGAAAAATTACATTCATGGGTATTATTTTATGAATTTGCGAATTTACATGTTTTTTGGTGCCTTAACTACCCAAATGTTCGATATAAATTTCCTAAAATAAACACATTTGAATCCCAGCTTAAGAATTTCTTTAAATCATATTTCCACTAATTTCAATAATTTAAAGGAATTAGGTTTGTCGTGTTTTGCAAATTTGATATATTTATTTTCATTCTTGGTTATGGCAAAGTAAGTGGTATATACAGTTGTAACTCATCCAGTAGGTGTACCTTTCGCCTATGTACTGGAATTTACTACTAATTGGAAATTATAAAAATCGGGGTTAACTCTGTTTTGCTCGATTTAGATTTAAACTAAATGAAATCTATTAACCGAGGAGCAGTTCATTTCGATGATTACGTTTTTCACCCTAGAAATATTAAATCCTATTAATATGATTAAATCCATAAATAATAATAATAATAATAATCAGCTAGGCTAATACCCTGATTATTATTATTATTATTATTGTAATTATTATTATTAAATTTATTAAATCAAGATTAAGATTATTAAATTGTTTAAAGCACGTTTAAATAGAGTTAGTTATTAATCAAATTAAATCACGATTAATGTGATCAAATCAAGATTAAGGTGATTAAATTGCAATAAATAATAATAATAATTTCCAGAAATTAAATCCCACATTTGTTATTAAAATTCTAAAATTAAACTCATTTAAGTCTAATATAATAAAGAGCTTGTCATGTTTCCTACTTTACATGATATATTGTTCGTTCCGTAAAAACTACGCCGAGAGGACCACCCGGTTACAAGATTCTTCCGGGTGCTTTGTTCGAGCACGTCTGATAAATGTTCGACTGTTTGTTCCAATTGTTTGTCGTTTATTTTGGTAAGTTTTATGTAGTAGTTAATTTATCTTGTTATTTTTATAGCGAGGCGTTTTACGATAAACATGGTTTATATTTGTTTTAGTAGCGAATGTTAGTTATAGTCTTTAAGTTGGTTTTGTATGAATCGTATCTGAAATTTTAGATATTTTGGGCCTTGGCGAGCGCGTCGTCGCCGCGGTTTGGCGAAGGTCTTTATTTTAAAGTGACGTGAACCCGCTGAAAATGAAGCTATAAACGTTACTAAGGAAAATTACCAATACACGCGTACTTCCATCCCTAGAATCTATTTCACACTCGGAAGCCACAGCCAAATCCATGTATTGGCGCGAACAGGGTGACCAGACTTCCTATATTTCCTATATTTTCCTATATTTTTAATGCCTTCCTATAATTTCCTATTTTCCTATAATTTCACGGTCTTTTGAAAGTGAAAGAACTTTTTTGTACGTGTCATCATCTACTGTAAATACTGCCATTTTCGAACAATATCTTGAAATATACGAGCTTTGTAAATCCGCTAAGTGATCCAATAACGCAAGAAAGCAGTGTACAAAACATTGTCAATATTCTAGGTGATTCGAGTCAAAGTATACCGATATGCAATAATTACCTTATTATTTTTCCCATATTTTTCTTAGCCTATTTAGTTTCCTATAATTCGCCTATTTAGTTTCCTGTATTTTCCTATAATTCGCACCTAAAATTCCTATTTTTCCTATAAAATTTTCAAAGCTTTTCCCTGGTCATCCTGCGCGAAACAAAAGTTTGGTTTTTACTATCTTCGACGGCCGTCGGGAGCGCCACTTCCGGACCTTAAAGTCGGCTCCTTTTACGATATAAAAATCATGGTTTTCTATGGCGCGAAACTTGACCATAATGAGTACATAGTACTGGAAATTATTTAAATATCGCAAAATTATAGTTATTTTATACTTAGGCTATAACTTAAAAGTTCAATTTCCATATATAACCGCTCAAATACTTCATTACTTAGGTAATTTTTAAATAGTTTGTGTCAATAGTTAAGCCTTGTCGGATTTTAGATTTGTTGTCTTTTAAAACAATTTTCGCGGCGGGAAATTCGAACACTTGATAATTACTTAATGCTGAATGATATTTGATTAATGTAAAAAGATATTCATTTCATTTTTCATTTATTATTTAAAGTTGTTACATATCAATAATTTTTGTAGAAATTACCCAAAAATGCCTTCGTGTTGTGTTCCCTATTGCCCTTCGGTAAAAGGCAGTTTCTTTCCACGAGTTTCTTTCGGATGGGGCATTGAGAAGCATGTGGATAGAAAATATATCTAGGGATAATTTCGAGTGTTGTATGTAGTTTACACTTTTGTGAAACAGATTACCTTAAAGGTCTTAAATTAAGAAAGCCGGAAAAAAACGGCAAAACCTACGGTATTCCCACAGTATCCAACTTATATGATACCAAATGCGTTGAGTAAAGAGCCCAACACGCAACGAACCACTTTAAAATGGAGCAAGCTGAATTTTGTAGCTTGTGTCTCGAGTGCATTTCCGGACCCTGCTCAAATTCACCACTTTTAGACTTAATTAAAACATCCGATCGAGGAGGCCTTAGTTACCCAAATAAGGATTTGGTAATGGTTCCTTCTGTAGTGTTGAGCTTCGAGGAGGCAGCAGTTCTTTATTTACGAGAATCACCAAGAATTAGCGAAAAAATTGTAGCTCACGTGTTGCTGAAACTTACCAGGTGTCCAATTTTGCAGTGCAATTTTAATGTCACTCATGCCTCAATATCTGCCAAATTTATCTGTGACAAAATAATACCACCCGTAGTTGATAACATAACTAGGTCAAACTATGGTTATAAAGAAAGACTTCGTTAAATTTGCATATATTTAAAATATATATATATATGCAAATTTAACGAAGTCTTTCTTTATAACCATAGTTCATCTACGTATATAGTACGGCGAAACTAAATATAAATACATTATAACTAGGACAATTTGATTTGATAAAGTAAAGGAACTAGTTTACAAACCTCAATCGAGAAAACTTCTGAAAATGCTAAGGACTTTCATTTTCATTGTTTTCCTGAAATTTTCCAGGGTTCTTTCATATCTACCATTCATAATTACCAGTTTTCATTCGTATCTACATATTTACCGGTGTCAATTCATATCTACCAGTATTCATATTTACCAGTGTTCATTAATAACAACCAGTATTCATACTTATTTACCAGTGTTCATTCATAACAACCAGTATTCATACTTATTTACCAATGTTAATTCATGTTTTCGTTCATTATCACTGTTATTCCAACTATATATGTCTCTAAAATTTAATGAAAAAATTAAATTATTTACTTTTACGTCAAACAAATTATTTCATAAAGATATTAAAAGTGTTATTTATGTTCGTTACACTAAAATTTTAGTTGCATCACTTTAAATATCAGTTTAATAGTTTATTTGGAAATAGTCGATCTCGGCGGGAAAAATGAATTAGAAAATTTTGAAAAGGGTTGTACCTCTGACATCGCCGAATATATCGAATAGCTTTCAATAAATTCCTTAAAATAACGAAAAACCATAATCGTTCCATTCGATTCTATAATAATAGTTAGGTTCAGAGGTGGCGCCAGCGCCTCCGTAGCGGCAAAAAGCGAATTTCGCTATTTTGGATCTTTTGGGCAGGCCGCCTGGTGCGAGCGTAGTGAGCGCGCAAAGTTGGCCATGATCCTACACAAGACGCACGTTCGCTGCACTTCGTCTTTTAATAAAATAACGCCTCTTGGTGACGTTTAACATTGCCGATAAAATTATGAAAGTTACACTTTTTAATAAGTAAAAAGTTTTGTTCAATAAAATATTTAATATCTTTTATAAAAGGAAAGAGTGAGAATGGAAAATGTTTTTCAAAACATGGCGGGTAAATAATGGTGTTGTTTTATAGAAACTGCTGAAATTTCTAAACACCAAAGAACCATAAGTAAATGAAAGAATGGACGACGTGAATAATTCAAGATTTAAATATGAAGACATAATCAGCTGGATAGAAATATGCAGCTGATAAAATTATTTTAATTATGAGATGAATTATATATTTTAAAACACTCTTAGTTTGTATGTATGTATGTAAAAAAGCCCCAGATGACTTTAAACATAGGATTTCATACCTTACTAATTATAATTGTGTTCATTTTATTATGTAAATACATTAGTAATAATTTTAATTAACACAAAAATACATTTTTTACTTAAAACATATAAACTTTAGCTGATCTTTCGCATGACCATAATAATATTGATTTCTGTTCCTTAAAAGTTTCATCCGTAGTGACTAAAATGTGCATAGCCTTCAAAACAGCTTTGTTATGATTATGCCCTAATAGAATATTTCATAGAAAATAAATCTTAAAAGCTTTAACCATTATCAGGAGACATGTATCCTGCCATGATATACAGTTAGCTAACCATTTGTGCGTTCAACATTTTTTCAACAAAAAACCAAATAGTCCCCACCTGCGAGGAAGTCGAGACACACGACTTTTGTAAAATATTTGAAGAATACTTCAGTGTTTGTACATTACTTGAAATCCATAACTAATTTTTATATTATTTGAATTAATGTTTTTAAATGTATATCCACTATTAGATTATTTTTGTCATTGTTCTGGATGTAAAACCGAAACAGAACACGGCCTTTGGAATGCTAATACTGTAGCACCTAGTATCATAGAGTACTATCCGATAGTTAATCCATGATTAGATAGTCTGACTTCATAACGTTGGTCAAACATTGAAAACGGTTTTTCTTGCCAAGATTTTACGCGAATTTATTGAACAAAATTAGATATTTAAATGAAAAATTTATTAACCAAGTTATGTTGTTTAGTTACGCCTAACACTTTATTTAAAATGTTTTTTTACGAAGCTAATCCTACTTCATCGACGAAATTATTCTGGCAATTTGTGACAAATAAACGGCTTTCGCACTGGAGATGTAAATGCTTAAATTAGTCATAATTTTTAAAAATTCCTCTACAAATACAAAAAAATTAATGAAGGTAGACAAAATTCGTTTATTGATATTGATTTGTTCAATGAAAAGAAGGTGTTCAAAATAACCCTAGGCCATGAAATAAATTTTTTCAAAACGTCCGCGTCAGAACCTCCTCTTTAACAGAAAGTTATAAATTCGTTCTGATTGATTTTCGCTAATATTGGGATTTTAATTTGTTTTAGGCCTTTGAATAAGCAACACCAATTCATAAATCCAAAGATCCTTTGATTCAGAGTGAAACTGACAAAAATGAGCAGCAGAGAAGAGAAGATGCACAAGTGCTCAGAGTGCGCCTACGCAACGAACTATAAGAGAAATCTCATTCTCCACACAAGAACTCACACAGGCGAGAAACCCTTCGAGTGTGACCAATGTAACTTCTCGTCTGCACACAAGGGTGCATTGATTTACCACAGAAGAAATCACACGGGTGAGAAACCCTTCCAGTGTGACCAGTGTGACTACGCGTCTGCACACAAGGGTGCATTTATTTGCCACAGAAGAACTCACACGGGCGAGAAACCTTTCCAGTGTGACCAGTGTAACTTCGCATCTGCACAAAAGGGTGCATTGATTTGCCACAGAAGAACTCACTCGGGCGAGAAACCTTTCCAGTGTGACCAGTGTAACTTCGCATCTGCACAAAAGGGTGCATTGATTTGCCACAGAAGAACTCACACCGGCGAGAAACCTTTCCAGTGTGATAAGTGTAACTTCGCATCTGCACGAAAGAGTGCATTGATTTGCCACATAAGAACTCACACTGGCGAGAAACCCTTCCAGTGTGACCAGTGTTACTTCGCATCTGCACAAAAGGGTGCATTGATTTGCCACAGAAGAACTCACACCGGCGAGAAACCCTTCCAGTGTGACCAGTGTAACTTCGCGTCTGCACACAAGAGTGCATTTATTTGCCACAGAAGAACTCACACGGGTGAGAAACCCTTCCAGTGTGACCAGTGTAACTTCGCGTCTGCACACAAGGGTGCATTTATTTCTCACAGAAGAACTCACACTGGCGAGAAACCCTTCCAGTGTGACCAGTGTTACTTCGCATCTGCACAAAAGGGTGCATTGATTTGCCACAGAAGAACTCACACCGGCGAGAAACCCTTCCATTGTGATAAGTGTAACTTCGCATCTGCAGAAAAGGGTTGTTTGATTCGCCATAAAAAAACACATACGGGCGAGAAACCCTTCCAGTGTGACCAGTGTATCTTCGCATCTGCACACAAGAGTTCATTGATTTACCACAGAAGAACACACACTGGCGAGAAACCCTTCCAGTGTGACCAGTGCAATTACGCGTCGGCACTAAAGAGTGTTTTGACTCGCCACCGAAGAACTCACACGGGCGAAAAACCTTTTAAATGTTACCAGTGTAACTACGCATCTGCACAAAAGAGTGCATTGATTTTCCACATTAGAACACATACGGGTGAGAAACCCTTCCATTGTGACCAGTGTAACTTCGCGTCCGTACAAATGAGTGGTTTGATTTGCCACCGAAGAACTCACACGGGCGAAAAACCCTTTCAGTGTGACCAGTGTATCTTCACAACTGCACACAAGAGTGCATTGATTTACCACAGAAGAACTCACACGGGCGAAAAACCTTTCCAGTGTGACCACTGTAACTACGCGTCTGCAAAAAAGAGTGAATTTATTTGCCACAGAAGAATTCACACGGGTGAGAAACTCTTCCAGTGTGATCAGTGTAGCTACGCATCTGCACGGAAGAAGAGTTTGATAAGTCACAAAAGAAGGCACTCGGGTGTTAAGCCTGTTGAATGTACAAAGGGCGGTTACCGGACCAGACATAAGAACAACCTACTTCTCCGCGAAAGAAGACTACACTCTCAGGGTAAAACGGCCCACAAAAGACCCAGCTGTGACCGGAACTTCTTTACCAATAAAACCCTCCAATCGCATCGTCGAATTCATGGTCCATCTGGCATCCAAATTGGCGACTCAAATGGTCACTACAAAGAACCAGAACGGCGATCACAGCCACGTCAATCTGATGCCTTTGGTCGTCAAACGGGAGGTAGATATTGTTTGGTGCAACTGCAACGTTTGACGAAGGAACATATTGATGCTCTAACTGAAAAGCCCCACTGCGGCCACGCCGTGAAAGCGGAAGATGACCAACCTGGCGCGGACACCGCAACCGTCAAAATTGATGTCAGTTGCGTCAAACAAGAGCCTTTTTATGACTTCATCGACCGAGTACCGATTGCGACAGTCGTAACGAGAGGAGAGTTGGAATATCGCCCAATTGGGGACAGTAAGGAGGGTGTCCCAATTAACCCAGGCACCCCGATCAAGATCGAGTTCCCTTTTGATGAAAATCTCTGAATTGTTGGGACGAATATGACGAAAGCCGTTGTTCATTTTAATTTCATATTTTAATTTTAGTGAAGTTGAGCAAGCAAAATGCATTTTTATGAAAGGAACGCATGCAAATTAAGTATTTTGTAGTGTTAGCGAGTGCCGTAAAAAGATTGATTTAGTAGACGCAAGGAACTCTTTTTCTTTTATGTCTCTTGGTAGACGTCTTCAACGACCTTTAAACTTTTTTAGATATTGTTCCTAAATTAAATATTTAAATTGAGTTTCTTTTTTGATTAAACATTATTTCTTATGGTAACTTATTCATGCAGGAATTGTTGAAACTTTTAAAGTAGGTGTACCATTAGCCTTATACTGGAATATACTACCAACTTGAAATTTTCAGAATTGGCGTTTACTTTGTTTTTTTTTCATGAGACAGGCTAAAAGAGCAAAGTTATTTAAGGCCTCAGCTCGCTTTGCTATAGGGAAATTAGTGAATAAAAAATGAAACATTTATTCTCACATATAGTCAAAGTAAGTAAAAAAAATCAATAAAAAAATCCTATTAACATATTATATTTAGTAAAGTCCAACTGTCCAATCTTTATTATTTAATTTCGTGTACCTTACTTTATTAATATCACTTCTACCATTTGAAGTTGAAAGCTCTAGCTATAGCAGAAACAGTAATATGTCACTCAATCTAGGGCAAATATTGATTGGACTAAATTCACTAAAGTTAATTTCCCATAGTAGTCTATATGTATTATACGGTGTGATCGTTTATTAATTTTTACCCAAGCATATTAACTGCTTATTTCCCTCCGTGTAGTGACGTCCTAGGTTTAGAATAATAGAAAGTTACCTATTGACGCTATTCCTATTTCTCTCAAGCGGTGGGTTTCGGAAGCTTTCGTGTAGAACATTGTGAAGCAGACGCTATTTAACAAGGTTTCCGTGCATTTTTCGTTCAAAATAAATAATTTAGAATGAAAAATACATGGCAACCCTGTTCCAAACAAAAGCTTTCGAAAACCGCTGCTTGAGGAAAATAGGAATAACCCACTATGCACCGTTTAAGTTTCGCTATCGTCATTGTAATTCCAGATATGGATAACACCAACTAAGATGATTTGAAATTTACTTTAGATTAACGTTTTACATAAATTTAATTTATATTTATTTAAACCACTCGTTTCAACGCCGAACGCCAGTGTGACCCGTGTGGACCCTTAAGCTAATTTAAAGTAGTTAACCTCATAGGTGTTTGGAAACAAATTGATTGATTTTGCTGGGTCCCTGACCTGAAAATGTTGGCTACGTGCCTGTTTATTCTAGACTAGTCTAGAGGTTTAGTTTTAATTTGTATTCGAAAAAAATTGGGCGAAAATGCCGCGAAATTTAAATTTGCTAACAAATAGTAACAATGAGAACCTTTTTTTTTTAAAATACGGAAATGTTTCTGACTTATAACCTTTGCTTCAAATTCCAACGAAGTGGAATTTTTTTTTCCTTCTTTACATAATTCTATGTTAAAAAATTTATAAGAGTTAATTTGTAAAATACAATAATGAATGCAACGAGTGTTTCGTAATTTATTTTTTATGCAATAACAAAAATGCAAAAGTATCAATAAATGGAAACATTTCATTAGAAATTGATTGATGATCACCCATATGTTTTCATATAAAGGAAAAGCGTTTAACATAATAGGATGAAGCTAGAGGTAAAATACAAAACACCAATTAATTTGTAACATGTTTTTCGAAATTAAACATAAAAATATGAAGCAAACGATATATAAATTATTTAAATGTTCTAGACGTTTAAAATGAACTTCATAACTTCAACACATACCTAAATTTAAATATTAAATAATTAATCAACTTAAGGACGAAAATTCATTCGCGTAAACCATTTCAAACTCCTTAACAGTATAATTATACACAATTTCAATTTAATACATAATGAACCCATGCTATTTATGTTATGAAATCCTATTAAATGTTAAAAACTTATTACACCAAACTGCTGGCCAGTCCTCAATTGGGTGACGACAGTGTAGTGGAAGACGATTTCCCGAATGTCATTTAAGACCATTTATATCTGTACTTCAATGCCAACGGTATAACCAGAGGTGGGAAAATCCTCTCGAAAATAACAATAATTTAACATTCAAAGTTCTGCACACTCACTTCGCTCGAGCGCTGGAGGCGCGCGGTGTCACCCCAGCCCCATTCTTGCTAATCAAGCTGTGCCATCTATAACGCGACCTAGAGGACAGTACCTAGTATAGTCTCTTGTGGTGCGAAATAAGCAAGGGAGAGCGACTGAGAGATGAATCGATCCCACACGAAGGAGTTTTCCCTCCTCCTGGATGCATATATTAACCCAACCTACGGACATCGTTTCCAGTGAAATCGTAACTAGTATCAGAAGGAGATAAAGGGGAAGGATGACACAAGGGTTCTCTTCTGTAACGGTAGTCCGACCAACCTCAAAAAGACGCGAAAATATGGCGGGAGTACACACTTTTTCAAATCAATTTACTCGAAAAAAAAACGTAGTCCCGAGAGATCTCCGCGGTACAATTCCGCCTTGTTGTCTGCTTAAGTCGACTCGAGTAACTGGACGATGTAGATTTTGTTTGTTTGGAAACCTGGAGGTATGTATTTTTTCTCAGATTTTAATTAAAACTATTAATAGTTTTGACTATTACTTTTTAAAGTAGTATTTGTTTATAATTAAATTATTAAAACCGAATCGTTTAGTTTCCTCTTTTTACTATCGCTTTCCTGAACTTTAAAGCCGTCTGTTTGCATGTATTTACTTAAACACCCTAGTAGCACAGTCCTACCGATTTGGTGATGGGAATACGCCGGGGGTGTTGGGAGACTGATGGTGCTGGAATTGGTGTTGGCCAACCTCATTATCCCATCACTTAAAGAAATTTGCCTACAGAAATACCGTCGTAATCCCAACAGCTAATATATTTTATCAATTATAATAAAAAATTAAGTTTTTTAACCAATCTTAAGCATAATATAATTAATAATAATTCTATTTGAAACATTTTAAAATGTTTATTTATTTTAAATATTCGTAAATTTTATGAAGTCAGATAAGTGATGGTTAAGTGTCGCAACGCCTACAGAAACACCGACGGAATTCCAACAGATAATAGCGAGGCTAATATATTTTATCAATTTTTATGAACCATTAAATAATTTAAACACTCTTAGGTACATTATAATTAATATTAATGTTATTTCCAACTTCATTTATTTTAATTTAAATATAAGAATTTTTAATGACGTCAGATACATGGTGGCTACGTGTAGGTGAAGTCAAACACATTTCCAGCCTAAAAAGTGAAGTGGTACTCTCGAGAGATCACATGGCCTGTGACGCGTTTAGCGGCGGCTGTCTAGCATAGTTCTGCGATGTTCTAGCCAGATTTGGCTTCTTTGTTTATTTAAAAAAGTTAGAGGTATTTTTACCTCTCCGAGGGGACAGGGTCCCCTAGGAGGGGTTATACAATCACCGTGTCTGTCTGTCTGTATGTCTGTCTGTCAGGCCTGCGAACGCGTTCGAATTTTCGGGGCAAAGGGTACGCAGTTTCTTGAAGGGTTGGCAAAACCACCGTGTGACGGTGAGCGTTAACGGACTGCTTTGCGGTTGGGTTGGGTTGGGTTTGGTTGGTCTTTTTTCGTCAACGCTCACCGTCGCGACAGTTTTGACTCAGTTTGATTGGATATTTCGTTATTGTATTGCATTTGTTGAGTTCGTGTTGTGATGGTTGTGGGTGTTGAGTTTGTTGTGTTTGTATGGGCGTTTTCTCTCCAACTTCTTCTTAATGACTTTGCGACGGACCGAGTGCTGAGTGTTATGCAACCTCTCAACGTCCAATGGCAGGGTTTCCACCAGTTGTACACGGTATTCGCCTTAGTATCAATTTCCGATTTTTTGGCGCCGGCCGGGAATCGAACCCGGGTCTGCCTCGTGCAAGAGATGAACTCTAACCACTCAGCCACCAACGCTTGTTACTTTACGGTGTTTTTCTAAAAAATAGCTTTGGCGAATGTCCTTTACAAAGTTATAACGTTAGGTACTATAATTTATTATACATCATTTTAAATATTTATAAATTAAATTAATCTTATATTTAATTAAATATTTATAAATTATATTAATCTTATATTTAATTAACTATTTATAAATTATATTAATCTTATATTTAATTAAATATTTATAAATTATATTAATCTTATATTTAATTAAATACTTATAAATTATATTAATCTTATATTTAATTAAATATTTATAAATTATATTAATCTTATATTTAATTAAATATTTATAGATTATATTAATCTTATATTTAATTAATTATTTTAGTATTTTAATGTAAAATTTGATCGTGATTGAACTCGGGTCGCATTGAAACAATGCGGATAGTTCACCGCCGAGCCATTGACTTCCTTAGGGAAAAAATTAAAGTAAAGGAACAATTATGATAAGGCGGGTTTTTTTCTAAACGGATTAATACAATATCTGTATATATTGTTTATTGAACTTAGTTTGTTTATTCTTTGGTACGGTTTTTTGTTTTTTTTTAAATTTTTGTTAAATTCTTAACAAAATTTCGTTAAAACACAAAAAGTAGTTCATTGTTACCTTTTAATATCGCTTAGAAGAAGGATAATTATTCAAAACTCCCGCGGAAACTATATCAAAGTAATATTATAGCGCCACCGTTTGGAGAACTATCAATCAAACCGGGTAAAAAATATAATATCTTAAATTTTTCGAACTTTAGTCAAATCTCGACGAGTAAAAAAAACACAAAATAACAGTATAGAAGGCCGTTGCCGTCAATATAGAAGATTAGTCTTTCTTAGTTCTTGGCTCTCAGACGAACTACTACAGGACGGGGTCCTGGTGTCGGTCAAAAGTTATGAGGTAACTTTGCGGTTTAATTAGTATAATTGATCTTCGGTCAAGAAAAGAGATAAATTGTGTTTCGCGTTTGGAACGTGAGTGAATGGACTTCAGTGTATGAACAGTGCGTGTTTAAGACTGAAAGTGTTAAAGTAATTGTGAACTAACTCAAGTCAGCTGTAAGATAAAATTGATTGTTATTATTTTTTTAATTGGAATAACCTAATTATACCCTTGAAATTATCAATTCAACCTGTGAGGGTAATTAAGTAGATGGGAAGTTATTAGTAGCGAACAGCTCTCAGCTGTTAATTAAGACAGAGTTTATAGTTAGGTAGTATGAATTTAGTTAAAATTACTCAGTATAATATATGATATTTACTTAAGTGTAAGTGTGTTTTGGTTTATTTTTCAATCACGATGAACTAAGACAAATCTAGTTTTAGACACTTGAGTACCAGTTCTGTACAATTACGTAGAAGGGATATATATTGTTGGGTTTCTGATGAAAGTTAAATCTAGAACGTTCCATAGACTGTTCTGAATAAAAATAAACATTTATAATTTTGCATAATTCTGGTTGCCATTTTATTTTCTAATCACTCGCCCACAACATTACAGTTCTGGCAATCCCGAATCAAATAAATTTTCGATATAATGGCGGAAATTATTCTCGTAAATTTATCGCGCGGCCTTAGAGAATATTCTTTAAACGAAATTTCGATAATCTATCGTTTAATTAAAATCGGCCCGATTCCGTTAAAATTATAAACCAAAAAGCGAACGGTCGTTATAATACCCTCTGTAGATATTTCTTTCATTAAAATTTGCTTCGTATTATATTTAACTGATAAACTTGTTTTGTAAAAAGGGTTTAATTCAATTGTGCATTGTTATAGTACGTCTAACTCACTGTTGTAACTACTTAAGTTATGATATTCTGAATAAATTAAAATTGGTCGTTTCATCTCAATTATTTTAAATGAAATAAAATTTTTATACCGGGCGGGATTGAACCGGGATTAAGTTTTTAGTAAAAACTTTGAAATGCGGAAATATCTTTAAGGGTCGTCTCGAGAAATTAATACCACTAGGGACAATTCTTCCGAGGAGAGGTATATTTTGGCTTGCCAACTTGTTTTTTATCTTATTTAGGATGGAGGGTTAGTACTCGAGTGGCAAACTTCTTAAATTATAAAATTATACTTTTAATTGACTAGTTGGCCGATTACTAGGTCTATTTCAAACAATATAATTATCATCGGCGTGGTTTTATTTGGGATAGTTTTATTTCCAATTAAGCTCCGTGACCTCACAAACTGGAGAAGCCGACCTTTCTCCGATTTTCTACGGACCTTGGACCTTTCTCTATCGTGTTTTAACAAAGTTATATATTTGTAAATTTCAACGTGGTCACTCGAGCGTTAGACGCCATTACGAATCGTTGTAGTTTAATGAAAAACATTTGGTGGAATTCATAGGTAAGCAAACTAAATATTCCATGCTTTATTTAAAATTTAATTTTAATATTTTTATTGATTTATTATAATCCTATTTTAATAGATTTATGCAAAATCCGCAGTGGCAAGGCCCATTTGGAATGGATAACGAGCGTGAAGGCAATGAAAAAGTCAGTGATTATTAATTACTTTGTTCTTTTGTAATTTGAATACGTTAATTGGGTAGTATTTTTGCTGTATTTGTGATCGTAATATTTCTAGTTTTAATTTAAGTTAATTTTAGTAAAATGGCACTTCTATTATATCAATATTAGGAATTTTTGGTGTTAAATATTGATCAGTCTTATTATGGATAAAGCTGTGGTTTTATGTAAGCGGCAGATGAGGAGAAAAAGAGCTACATATTTGAGAAGCGTAATAAATATAGTATCCCAAGAGTCCCAGGTTAACGATGATACCAACAATATGGTGATTGTTGATGTTCAACCTGAAGCGAATAGCGTTATTGAAGAGAGCGCTGATGGTATCGGACACTGCGATATTGACAGTGATATAGCTGATAATGGGGAAATGGGTGGGATATCTGATATTTCAGGTGTAACAGAATCTATTAGCTCTGATTGCGTATCGGGTGGAACTTCCCCTTTAAGTTCCAGTTCTTCTGATGATGAACCTGCTGATTTAGCCCAAGATCTTCGAAATTATATCGTTAACTATAACGTTGATACTGTAAAAGTTAATGCCTTACTTAAAATTCTTAGGGCTCATGGCCATAATGAATTACCGAAAGATTCTCGAACTATTTTAAAAACATTGAGGCATACAACAGGTATTTCACAAGTGGGAAACGGGGAGTACCGGCACATTGGTCTTAAAATTGGTTTAACAAACTTTCTTGATTTACATCATGATTATTCAGAGTATATCTCATTTGCAACGAACATCGATGGTATCCCTTTATTTGAAAGCTCTAACAAAAATTTTTGGCCAATTTTAGTGGGAATCTACAGTTTTAAAAATGGGGTTATTGGTGATGTTTTCCCAGTGGGTGTGTTTTGCGGTGATCGTAAGCCAGGTTCCCTTGCCGAGTATTTAGACCCATTTATTGAAGAACTATTGACTCTAAGTATGTATGGGTTTTCTTATGGGGAAAGGACTTTAGTATGTAATGTGGATGGACCCTTTATTTTGGACACACCAGCGAAATCATATGCTAAAAACATAAAGGGCCATACATTATATCGCTCATGTGATAAATGCACAATACCGGGTTATATGCTAGACCACAACATGATTTTCTTAGAGGATGATTCAGATAAGGTGGTATCATTTCGCACTAACATCTCGTTCAGAAATCAAGGTAACGAAGAGCACCACCTACGTGGTGATCCGTCCCCCCTTGAAAAGCTAGACATGGACATGGTGGCTCAGTTTCCTTCTGATTACATGCACGTGGTCTGTTTAGGAGTAACAAAAAGGTTTTTGAAGGCTTGGGTGAAAAAAAGGAAAGTATTTAGTTCGCCTCAGTAGCCATCAGATGACTGAATTATCCTCGAGGTTAGAAAAATGTGCAAAGCATATTCCTAGCGAGTTTGCTCGAAAACCTAGATCCCTTAAACACGTATATAGGTGGAAAGCGATGGAATTTCGTCAGTTTCTCCTTTACACGGGTCCTATCATTTGTAAAGGAATTGTTCGTCGTGATGTTTTGGACCACTTCAGGTTGCTTCAATGTGCAATTTATATCTTAGCTTCGCCTACCTTAAGTAAAACGCTAGATGATTACGCTGCAAAACTTTTAGCATTGTACGTTTTGGCTTGCCCAGATTTTAATGGCGAAAAATTTGTTAGTTTGAATGTCCACGCTCTGACCCATTTAGTTGCAGATGTAAAAAGGTTTGGCCCTTTGGATTCATTTAGCGCATTTCCATTCGAAAATCACTTACAACTGTTGAAGAAAAAATTGCGTTCCCCAAATAGGCCACTGCAACAATTGTGCAAGCGATTAAATGAAGGTCAAAGAATTTGCCCAAAAAATACTAAGACAGCCATTTAAAGACAATAGTAGGCATATACCAAAGGGAGTTCAGTCGTTTAAAAAGCTTCAGACTCCCCATTATTGTTTAACGACCGCTTTGCTAACAGCTGTGTTAAGTTAACTACTGGGGACGTCATTGTAGTGAAACACATCTATCGGACTAGAGAAACGGAAATAATGTTAGCGGGAAGCCTATGTAAATATCATGACAACATTTTTAATTATCCTTTAAAGTCATCTGATCCGGGTATGTTTATTGCTAGAATTTCAAAGAGCGTTAAGTCATATCCTTTAAGTGCTTTTGAAGCCAAATGTTTCCTTTATTTAAATGGAAACGATTCTTTAGCAACAATTGTTCCAATTCTTCACTACTCTTAATTTTTTTAAAGCTAACCAATATTTTTCAAATAGTCGTTTTATCAGAAGTAAATAAACCAAAGTTATTGGAGAGGACCGAAATTTTAAAAAGCTATTTTCCTTAACATGGGGATATGAAAATTCATTGGACACTCGCCCCCTTTAGTTCCTACCAAAAATTGCACTATTGAATGGTGGGTACCTACTAGTCGCGATGTCGATAGTGGAGTCAGTCAATCAAAAATCAAAATCAATAATCAGCTAGGCTAATACCCAAGGCACCACCTTAGGCCTAAATCATCATGCGACTTTTGAAGCCCTTAATTCAGGTGGCCGGGTTACAATGCGTAGGAGGGTGGTGGCAAGCCCTGCATGCCACGAGATCGAGCCAACAGCTCCCTACACTAACTATTACCGTTAACCTAGACAAGTTTTTTATGGAAGGGGAAACCGAAGAACTCGCGGGAAAACCCCTTAAACTTTAAATCGGCGATTAAGAAAGGTACGATATGGAAAAATGCATTTAGTAAAAGAGGCCTATAGCGGTCTTGTAACTTCGGTTCATTTACTTCTGGTTTTAATTAAGTTTATAAATTTAAAATTAAGTGTAAGTATTTACAGGTTTTCCAGTTTAGTAGTAAAAACTTTATTTGTTGTAACCTTAAAAACATCTATATATTAAACCAAAAAGATATGCAATAATACTCAGTTGACTTAGCACTAACCAGAGAAATTAGAAATTTAATGGTAATATCTTTGGTTAATGTATTTGCAGGAATTATTTCGGGTTGTTTCTTAGGTTGCAACTAGGAATTCAGATATTTTTTGGTTGGTTTTTCTTTTCTTTTAAGATGTTTGTGATATTCAGCTTTCCCGAGGGCACAGTTGAAGCTGTTCCTAAAGTGTGGTGCCAAACGGATACCTCCTGTTTTTGGCCACCTTCTCGAATAAACAATGAGATACCGAAATTAATTAAAGAAATGGCAAAACCAGAAATGGATTGGCAGTTATATGATGGAAAAATTATATATAAGACCAGTAAGTTTTCTACTCTGATTTTTTTTTAAATATATTTTCAATTTAATTTCTTTTTTTAGCTGATTATGGTCGAACTCGTGAGAAACTAAAGAAGTCGGAGTTCACCTCTGATTTAGGAAGTGAATTAGAGCCAAGGAAACACAAGCGACGAAGGCTCACAATACAAAAGTACAGTCCTTCACCTGAAATAACAGCAAGTACTGATGGTTTGTTTATTTCCTTATATACTCAAGAGAATTATGAAATGGTGTGCTAACTAATATTTATTTTATCTCCTCAATATATATCTAGATGAGCCCTTGGTGTCCGTAAAAAAACGTAAAATCAGTAAAGCAAGGAAGTTAATAAAACTGCCAACGCCTCCCCCAGTGCCTTTAAATAAAGGTATGTTTATTTGATCTGTTCAATGTGCTTGGCTAGCATGGCACCAATGTTATCTTGTTTGATGAACATTTGTGTTACCTCCTTTAATTACAATTTTTAAACTCTAGCTTAGATCTGAGTAGGGCATGTTTTATGTGTTTCGCGTTGGTGCTGTCTAGCTAGTCATTGCGGTTAGTATTAAATATCAATATTTTAATAGTAAATCTAGCAAATTCATTGCCAAAACCTAAGACGGATGAAGGAATAACTTCAGCTGGAGGCCGCGATGAAGCAATTACAGCCTCAAAAGATTGAGATGATTTTAACTTAAAGGTTACTGGCGATATTTCACCTTCAGATGACATACGGATTTGGCCTGCAAAAAATTATGACGCTCGCCATTGTTAAATGAAGAAAGTAATGTTTCTACTATTTTAACTGAAAAAAGAAACGAGGCGTCAACTAAGTCCAATGATAATGGATGTGATGTGTCAACAAAGTACAATGAACAACTAGGATGCCATTTATCCCCCAAGTCCAATGAACAGCTTTCAACTTCTTCGGAAATTGAAGATTCCATCTACTTTTCCGATTCCGAAGATATTTTAAGACATGATCGTGACGACAAAGCTAAACGACGAAACCCTGTAAACACGTCCAATAGAGGAAACGGTGCCATTAACAAAACCAAAGCTAGACAAGTGTCTTTGAAGAAAAGTGTTAAACATAGTTTATCAAATAAAATTGGTGCTTTTAAAACTCTTAACTCCAAAGCTAGAACACTTAAAATTCGTGGCCAAAACTGTATGATAAAAAATGCAATAGAGAAAAGAGGTAACAAGCCCTTCTCACCTTCAAAAGTGAGGAAAAATAAAAGTCTCAATGATTTTTCACCATCAAAAGATAGAAGTCTTAGGATGACTTCTCCATCGAAGGAAAGGAATCAGCCCAAAAGTTTCTATAATGTTTCACCATTTGACCATTTAAGTAAAGATTCCGGGATAAATTCTTCAAGCAATTACACAAGGAGACTGGAATTATCAAAACCAGGGTCAGGTAACAATAAACATAATCTCGAGTCGTCAAATATCAACCACCAACCCCGAAATTTTGAATTAGGTAACTTTAAATAAAAATAAGTTTAAAAAAGCATTGCTTAAAAAATTAAATTTTTTCAGAGTTTACAACTGCAACCTCTAACAATCTATTTCCAAGTAGAAGTGTACTTTCAAAAGGTAGTAATATGCCTTTGGAATTTTTACTATATTATAATTGTATTAAGGTTTTTAAACTACACAAATGCTACAAAGTTTTACCCACGGATAAAAAATTTATCAGAGGAGCACCGGATAGGAAAGGAGGACGTGCAAGACGAGGAAAGAAGACTCATAGCGACAACGACAGTGATGAACTTGTATAGAGATTGTTATTTTCCAAATAAATACATTTAATAACTTTTATATTTATTTTAAAAATGTAACTAAGACTTGGGCAATATATGTTTTAATGCAGAGTTTTTAAATGTGCGGTTAAAAGCAGGGTAAAGGTAGGCGAAAAGCAGGGTAAATGTAGGCCTAAATGACGGCGAAAAGCTGGGTAAATGAAGGCCCAAATGACGATTAAAAGCAGGGTAAATGTTAGCCCAAATGACGGTTAAAAGCAGGCCCAAATGACGGTTAAAAGCAGGCCCAAATAACGGTTTAAAGCAGGGAAAAGATAGGCCCAAATGACGGTTAAATGCAAGGTAAGTAAAGGTTCAATGGACGTTTAAATGTTGGGTAATTGTAGGCACAAAGGACGGATAAATGTTGAGTAATTGTAGGCAAAAAGGACGGATAAACGTAGGTTTCTTTATTGGGAATATACTGGCTGCTTAAAGGAAGCCCAACACTTTATCCACCTGTCGGCCAGGTAGGACACGCCCAGCTGCTAACCGCTGTCGCCCCAACACTGCCGGCCAACACCATTTCACCAGCTACCGATGATTTTGTGCTACTAGGGCATTTAACTTGACTTGGCTTTATATTAACTAGGGTAGATTTAAACCTTTTACCCCGCGAAATTAAATCAACTTGAACAGATTTACTAAGATTCGCCGCCATAGCAATCTATTTTCGCGTCTTTCGCGACGTCAGTGAGTCACGTGAGCTGACGATTCTGACGACATCGTATGTCATCATTACGGCATACGCTTGTCAGCCAATTAGAAAAAATCATGAAATTCGAGGTTGGTCGAACTGTTGTTACACTCGTAAAGCATTATAGCATATGGGCAGTGCCATCCTTTCCCTTTATCTCCATCTGCTAGTATCTATCGATTTGAAATCACTATATAAAAAAACATTTTAGGTTAAATGTAATTCGTCATCAGTCCTACCTTATCCAACACGTACAAAAATCTCGTATTTCCCGAGAAAATCTCAAAATAAGTCGTATTTTACGAGGTAAAAATTGCTGGCAAGTTACAATTTTATATATTTATTATATCTTTCTAAATAATAAAGTGCGGTTAAAACTTTTTGGATTACTGTAATCCTTAACAAATAATACACCTTGAAAAAATAATAAAAAACCATCCTTGACAAATAATGCACCTTAAAAAATAAACAAAAACCAAAAGTACCTATAGTTAAAAATAGCCTTAGAGTCAAGTCCTTGCTTAGAATCTTCCGAACTTGCGGAACTACGCGAAGTCCCGGTATCGGGCATGGTTAGCGGAAAATGAATACGATTGGTGAAATGTATCTGTATAGTAGCACACCGTCCTTTAATAAAAGCTTTGTTTCGGTCACCATCATTTTAATCCCTAGACCCCACGTCTACTACAGCTAAAGTGGGGATAAATTATTATATAAACAATAGGGAAAATCTAAATTATGAATTTACACACTACAATACACATAAATGTTAAAATAAAATAATCACTATATAAGTAGGGGAAGAATGACAGTCATATACCAATTATATACCATATGATGGTATTTTTGGTGGTATGATGGTATAATCGTATTTCATTAATTTGGTGGTATGGTGGTATAATCGTATTTCATTAATTTGGTGGTATATTTTTACTCAATTTCGGCTATGGAGGTAGAAATATTTGAACGGGTAATCAAATTTAAAATCTTTAAAACACCTCTATAAATCTTACTTCGGTCCCATCACAACTCCAACAATGGAAATGTAAGTATCATCAAGCTAATACCTAAAATGTTATTTAACAATTATAATATATTAATTTGTTATAGCAACGAGAGTAACACATGCTTTGTTGAAGCTAGTTTCCTTAGAGCTCGTGGAGAATATTACGTTAAAGAATTAGCCTTCATAGTTCCAAACAATGGAGAAAAGGGGATATTTACATTTAAGGGACCGTACCCTTATAATGATTTATCCATAAAAGATAAACAGCTGTGTTCATGGGTCACGCGAAACATATGTAACATTCATTGGAATGACGGAGATATGGATTTTATCAATTTACAAGATGTATGCTCCGATATATCAAAAAAGGCGACGGTGTTTTATACAAAAGGGTTAGAAAAATCTAAAATTTTGTCAAATTTATTTAAAAAAGAAGTTAGTAATGTGGAAAATTTTGGATGTCCCAAACTTTCCAAGTTATCTAAAAAAAATTCAATGCCATTCGGGGTTTGTAAATACCATTTATACAATGAAATGAATTGTTGTTTTTATAAAACATATCAAATTGTAAAGTAGGTAAATGATGATAAATAAAATTGTCTCGGAAAATAACCGCATTAGTATTTCATTTGTTGATTTTACTCTACAGACAATTAACGTCATTCGAGTGGAATGTCAGAATTTTTCCTTTATGGGAAATAACCACTTTACATCGATACTTGTTAACTATTCACTCAATTCAATTAACTGACGTTAATGCGAATATAGTTGTTTTCACATTCATCACAAATTGATAGTCTATTGTTTACTATTTACTCGTTTTGATTAACTGACATAAATATGAAGGTAGTGGTTTTAATATTCAACACTTTTCAAATTGATAGTCTATTAGAGTTGCTTTCAATTAACCCACGATAAGAATTCTAAATCGTATAAAAGCCCAGAACATGGATGGTTTGAACTATATTCGCAAGTTCCAGCCATTTCGATAGAGATGGAAAACCAAAGACCTTCGAAGGTAAAAGTGGAAATGTCTCGCACCCTCGCCATCATCAGGTATCGGGGGACCTTCGGGCCCGTACCCAACCGTCCAGATTTACCCCTGTTCACATTTCGAATTATGGACATTATGGTACGAAAGTACCATAAGGGATTCATTGTAAAAATGGTTCGAAATGAAGAATTGGGGGTAATTGACGTGCATCTGCCATATCACCCAAATGTCCGTAACATTTTCAATGCGTTAGGTAATGGAGCACGAGAGTACATTAGTGTGAGTATGCTTTATACATATATTATTTATTAAAAATCACTTTTAGATTGATTTTACATTTCAATTTATGTAGATTGAACACCGCGACGTCGAAATTAGCGAGGCGGAAGAGCTCGAGGCCAATCAATTTATTAACTTTTTCCAAGCTCCGGAACAGCCCGTGGTTGCGCAACAACATCTCCCAGTAAATCAACAAGCGCAGGCTATTCATCAAGAAGCGTCCGTCATTCAGCAACAAGCACCCGCCGCCCATCAGCAAGTTCACCAAATGGCACCGCCAACTCAGCCAATAGCCGGACCATCCGGTACCATTCAGCAACAAGCACCCGCCGCCATCAGCAAGTTCACCAAATGGCACCGCCAACTCAGCCAATAGCCGGACCATCCGGTACCATTCAGCAACAAGCACCCGCCGCCCATCAGCAAGTTCACCAAATGGCACCGCCAACTCAGCCAATAGCCGGACCATCCGGTACCATTCAGCAACAAGCACCCGCCGCCCATCAGCAAGTTCACCAAATGGCACCGCCAAACCAGTCAATAGCCGGACCATCCGAAACAGTACCGGGGTGCAGGCGCAGGAGAGTGGTGGAAGAGAAAAGAAAAAGTAGTGGTGAAGACGAAAAGGAGAGAAAAAAGAAAATAAAAAAAACTTTCGTGAATAATGATTTAGAGGAAATTTTAGCCCTCGAGGGTATATTAAAAAGGGCGGAAATGGCGGATGACGATGATGATAATTAAATGTATATTCAAAGATTGTCAATAAATAAAAACTTCATTTATCGTTATTATTGTTTCTAATTAAAATAGGCATTATTAAAAGAATATCAAATAGACTTCAATTTTAATTAATGATTGTCAATAAATAAAAACTTCATTTATCGTTATTATTTCAAATAGGCATAGTTAAAAGAATATCAAATAGACTTCAATTTTAAGTACATTGTAAATAAGAGACCCTACATTTCAGTAATCTTCCAACTAATATGTAAATATACGCAAGTGGTATATTATCATATATATATATATATATATATATATATATATATATATATATATATATATATATATATATATATATATATATACGGCGAACCGACGAAGTAAATCACGGAAAACCTCGGTTATGTCGCATTCGCTTAGAAGCTGCCACAAAGTCGAGTCAACGTCGTGAATATAGGGTATTATAATGTTTACGTGTAGTACATGTGGGAAATCGTATCCGAAGAAATTTTCTTTAAATCGTCACGTACGTGAAACGCATGATGGAGAAAAGCATACATGTGAAATTTGCGGGAAAAGTTTTGTGCGAAAAAACATGTTAGTGAAGCATTCTCGCACACATCGCGGATTTAATGCGCAATCCGCTAATGTAACTGTGGGTAATCATTCGTCTGCCGAGAGAAAACGGCCAGAAACTTTTGATCGGGACTGTACCTTTCCAGTTGAAGATTTAAAAAAACGAGCAGTCAAATTAGGCGAAAAATATCCAGGTGACATAGATCTAATAGAAATATCAGCAGAAATTGAAAGTTTTAAATATCAATTTAGTTCTTTAATGAACAATCTTGAAAGCGCAAATTCTTTAGATTTATTTATTGGAACACTCGCTGACAAATGTATATCCAAATATAACAATTGTCATTCAATTTTTTTACAAATCTCTCAATTTTATCGATAGAATACGAAATGTTCAAAAAAAAATTAAAATTGTAAAAATAAATATCATATGTATGGGTATGTAAAAATAAAAAAATAAATGTTATTTTAAAATAAATATTTTTCTCTGAGTATTAGTTTTTCGGAAAATATTTCTACCTAAGGTTATGAGGGCCCCATTTGGATGTTTTGCCCAGGGCGCCATTTGGTCTAGGTACGGCTCTGGGTCGACATCTCAAGATCAATATCCTGAGTATTTACCTGCGTCTCAGTTGGCGGTGTTTCTGACGCCTTATCAGCCAGAGAATAATTGTAAGAAGCCAAGAAATTGGTGTCCCCTTGGGATTGACGTTGACGAAAAATTAAAACCTTATTCTTATAATCTGGCTGCTTACGTCTCAATTTGAGCGACTCAAGGGTTTTATGCGGAAAGAATTGTCGTAGATTCACATTTATCTGCTTGATATTCGTGGGAGCAATTATTTAATGTATAGCTAGGTCAGTCAGCTCCGCATCAGACCAGTAACGTTTTAAATCTTTAATCTCATTGTCTTTGAAATAGACCTCTGGATGTTTAGATCGCATATAGACGGACATGCCTCTTATCGTCGGAATTACGTTTACATACCGTACTGGAAGTCAGCGATATTTGTAATGGATCAATTTCAGTCGAGTCCATTGTGGGCATTGTGGACGATAAAACATCCAAATTACTTGCGGCTTGGTTATTGTTGGCTTTTAAACAATAAAAATAATGGCCAGCAACACTTCAAAGGGTATCATGTTTCTTGCCACATATTCGGCAAAAGTACTCTAAGTTATCAGCCGAAAAACCATGTTTACTTGCATCCATCTTCCAAGAGGCGTGGTCCATGAAAGTCTTATAGCAAATGGAGCAAACAATACCAGAGACAACTTCAATAGGGTAAATGAAAACTGGATTCTCCCTCCGAACCCGACTCGCATTACTGATTGCTTCTTTATTGCGCTGAAGTTGCTTATCTTCAAGGTTGTTCAATTTCTCCAAACGCATAGCGTTATTGATGTCCTCAATTCCAACCCCGGTACCCGTAAACCAGTTACTCGCAACTTGCTGTGGCAAACTGGCCAAATGATTTATCTCCCCGGGTGCCGAAAAATCTTCAACTGAAATAGCGAGAGACGGTTCATTATAATAATAATCAGCTAGGCTAATACCCAAGGCACCACCTTAGGCCTAAGTCATCGAGTGACTTTTAAAGCTTTTTAATTCAGGTGGCCGGGTTACAATGCGTAGGAGGGTGGTGACAAGCCCTGCAAGCCTCGCGAGCCAACAGCTCCCTACACTAACAATTACCGTTAACCTCAACAAGTTTTTATGGATGGGGAAACTGAAGATCACGGGGGAAAACCCCTAAAACCAGTGGGGAGAGAGCTCGCAAACTCAACGCAGAATGAGTTGTTCCGAGTTTTCACCCAGTGCCACAAGTTGGGATCGGACCCGGATTCTCTTGTTGCGAGGCGAAAGTGCTAACCACTCCGCCACCCCTCATATCTGATTGAACTTCGTTTAGATGGGCAAGTCCATCTCAATTCTAATACGATCCTCGTTCGCAGCCAGCAACTCCACAGTATCATTAAGAATAGTACTATCATATTGAGCCTGGAATGCAGCGGACTTTTTATAGAACGCCTCGTACGACTAAGCCTGGGTTTGAAACGTTTTAGTTCGAATTGTGCTGATAACACAGGACTTTCCACAGATAAGGAATCCCTACATGGCTAAATCGTAGAATCAATTGGTTCTACACAAGAAGTAATGGGGTTTGAATGATCATTCGTAGTTTTAATACTTGATACATAAGATAAATAATCTTGTTGACCCCTTTCCTGCCGGATGGCTTCCAAGCTTCGACATGAAAACACCTTTGAAAGCGCCAGTGCGACATCTTCTTTATTTGAAGGCAAACCCACCTCAAGGCTAGCTAGCTTTTTCCAATGCTCATGGTCCCAATGCTTACCAACTTCTACATTCCCCACTAACTGATCCCTATAGGCAAGTATTTTCGGGTTGGTTGTCTTATAATTACATTTGGTTTTATCCTTCCTCATAAACGCACATTAAAGATAGGGGCTAGCAGACGCAATCGAGCTCCTAAACATCAGGTTCGTTAATGTAATTAAATTAACCTTTTAAACAGTGTTCCGAAGTGGTAAGTGTCAGTTGTCAAGTGGTAAATACCGACATGCCAAATAAAACTTTTACTGGAAAATATGCGAAATAGTGACAATGAATAAATTTTAATAAAAATATAAAACAAACCAAAAAATATATTTGTGATATTTTAAACAAATATACTGGATTAGTTGCCAGGTTTTGGGCTAGAAACTCCGTATCTAGTTATTTCTTTTCGAATTTTTCGACGATTTTTCCTGAGTTTGAATTCGTCGGCTATAAATCTTTAAGGTATTTTCAATGATTCTTTTGTGAAAAACTGAAACATTAGCTCACATGTAAGTGATGCTACATATATGAAAGAGTTAATTCAATATTTCAATTAAATTTAATGTGATTTTACAAGGAAAAGCTTAAGTTACTTCTTTCAGTCAAGTTACTTTCCTAAGTTGTGACAGATATTTTTACCTTCAGTGTTTAGTAGTGATATTAACTATTTATCATCAATCAAGTCTAGATAAATAAAAAAAAAATTAAACTGTTGAATTTGCAATATTGAATACTTTTGATGATAATTAAATCGAGGAGTAAGACACTCTTCAAACTCGGTGTATACACTGCCGTACCTTTGACAGTGCTAAATGGAACTCGCTAACTCTTGAAAATATGTACCTTTAACAGTGCTAAATGCACGAACTCGGTGTACAGATTATCTGAGACTGTCTTACCCCTCGAATAAAATAAACTTGTAATTACTTATTTCGGCTTATTTACATCATTTAAAGGCATTCACTTTTTGTCACTTTTTGCCACTGACATGGTCTTTATTCTAAAAAAGTGTCATTTTGGTAACACTCCTTTTAATGATAAGTTTTAACTACGAAAAAAACCGTCGAGACGGTGAGCTGTAACTTTTGAAAATCCTTGTTAGACCTAATATTTTTTTGCGGCCACGATCGCATTGCCACGCTTCCGCTAAGCTCAAATCTAGCAAAATAAGATTTTATGCAGGTTAGGGACCCTACATGTAGCGCTCCCCGTCCTGAAAGTGTGGTATCTTCAACGAAATGCTTTACTTGGATGTGAGAAATGTATGGGTCCAACATCCCGCTTGTTTCACAAGTGTCAGTTAACTGTTTCCCTAAGGATAAACCTCCACTACTAGGGCTATGTTGAGAAAACCAGTTTTAGAGAGGATAGCTGTCTTGGATAAAACTATATTTGTCTATGGCTTTAAGGTTAAAAGTTCTAACCTTCTTTTTAATTGTCGTAATCAAATTCCAATTTTTAAGTTGTAATGGGCCAAACAGACTCTTACGTCGGAGAAGAATCCCAAAGCGAAAGGGGTATCCTCACCTTGAAATACCCGATCGAACACGGCATCGTCACGAACTGGGATGACATGGAGAAGATCTGGCATCACACTTTCTACAACGAATTGAGAGTAGCTCCCGAAGAACACCCCGTCCTCTTGACCGAGGACCCCTTGAACCCCAAGGTTAACATCGAGAAGATGACGCAGATCATGTTCGAAACTTTCAACACCCCAGCCATGTACGTTTCCATCCCAGGGGTTCTATCCTTGTACGCTTCTGGTCGTATCACCGGTATCGTCATGGATTTCGGTGACGGCGTGTCTCACACCGTACCAATCTACGAAGGATACACCCTCTCCTACGCCACCCTGCGATTGGATCTTGCTGGACAAGACTTGACTGATTATCTCATGAAGATCCTTAGCGAGCGTGGATACTCTTTCACCACAACCGGTAAATACTGGCATTGTTTAAGGAACAACTGGTTATCGATATCGTGATCTTAACCGATTTAACCCGTCTACCGGTAATTGGCTTTGCAAGCCTTCAGTTGACTGAGGCCTGTGTGGTTCCTTGGGTATTAGTTAAGTTGATTATTACCAATTCGCGTCTAAATAAAAAGTTTGAATGATTTTAAACGGTAGAAATTTACCGCACGGGCTCACGTCTGGGTTACCGGTTGTTACGATTAATAAGTACAAAATAACCGATTTTTGAGTCACTATATAACCGTTTTAACGGTTTATTATAAAAACTGACAGATTTACTAATTTGTGTCTAAATAACCGGTTTTTACGATCAATTGGTGATATAACCGATTGGCCGTTTCTTAATCGATATGCGAAACCCGTTTTTGACAAAGATGAGGTAATAGATGGTGCTTTTAAAAATTCTAGAAGTTACGATATGACGAACGTGAACTGCTACGCCAGGTTTTATCGGTAAAGATAGGTATCCATACAATCGCTTATTTGGTCCAACACTCCCTTACAAAAACTTTCTTAAGACCTCTTAAGAAAAATTGTAAATACAATTAAAAGGAATTTCTTAAGGGAAGTCTTTGAACCTTCTTAAGAAATTTGGCACTTTTTCATAAAGAATTTCCAAAGAATTTACTTAAGATAGTATTGTAATCTTCCCTTAAATTTTCTTAAATGATTCTCAAGATTTTCCTTAAAAATCTCTACAAAGGGTTCTTAAGTTTTTCGTTAGAAAGATTTAAAAAATTCCTTAAATTATCGTTAACAAGTTATATATATTTTCTAAATATCCTCTTTAGACACCCCAAAGAAAAGCCATACCAATTCCATACACTTTCCTTTAAAATTATTTAACCTTTTCATAGGATATTCCTAAAAATTACTAAAGCCACCCTAAAATATTTTGAGGTTTCCATACGTTTTATATTATTTTTCCATTCAATTTCTTTTTAAATTCCTTTACGTTTCAGCATCCACCGGGAATCGAACCCGGGACGCGGCGTTAAACCCCAACGCCTATAACAAATCGTATCGAAACGAGCTGAAACATTCTCCATTTATAGTTAATTCAAGAGCATTATTCAAGTGTATTCTATTATTTTTATATTTATATTCATATTTATATTTATTTATACATATATTATATATTAATATAATATTTATACATAATATATAATATATATATATAACTAATATATATATATATATATATATATATATATATATATATATATCGTCCACTCCCTTAACCCTTACAAAAACTTTCTCATGAATTCTTAAGAAAAACCTAACGAGCTTGAAGTAGTTTCTGAGAGTTTTAACTATGGGAAAAATTTTCTCAAGAACTCTTTGGGGAGAGATAATCGTATACGGACATTGTTTGACAGTATAATTTTTTTAGAAACTTTAAATTAATTTATGTTATATTACGAAACCTTAATTTCCATCCAAAACCACATTTAGTTTAATTAGAAATTGTTTATTACCTTTAAATACCAAGATTCACCATTCGCCCAAGCTACGGTTCTAAACGGCGGGCATTCCGCCATCAGAAAAATCGTTCTAGTAGTGAAACACCTAAACATGTCTGGTAGCCCTGTTATATTATCGTCTGCTTCTTCCAAACCGCCGCTTAGAAGAAATATGAAAAACGCGCGTTGTTGGTTCCGAGGGGGTAACCACTAGGTTTTTTAGTGTACACCGGGCTACAGATTACTTGGTACTACAGAAATATTACTTGTACTACACGTATTACTGAATATTGATTGTATTACCAATTATTACACCGTACTGCAATATATTACACATTGTATTACACGGTACTAGGCGGAATTACACGGTACTACGCCGTATTACAGCTACTGCCTAGTATTACACTATACCACAATTTCTAAAAGGAATTTAACGGTATTACGCAGTACTACAAGTTTTTAAAGGTATTACATAGTAATACCAAGAATGTATTTATTTATACGTAGGGATAATATCTATGTCGAGACGTTTTTTAGCGTTTTTCTCAATCCACCCGTTGGTCCCCCCAGTACGCTCCTCCGCTTAAAATAAATCCAAAAGTCCTGGTATTTCTATGGTGGGTAATATTTACGTCACTCGACGAACGGACAACTTTGATCACGCGCTGTTCGCGCTACAGCGGCCAACCAATTCGTTGAAGTTTCTATGTTAACCTATGTACAAAAGATATGTGTATGGTTTGAGCACCCCTAGCGGAATATTATTTTTAGAATAGTTTTTGCATTGAAGCCAATATAAAAACGAGTGTGGCGCTGAACTCCTACAGGTTATAGTACAGTTTATAGGGGAAATTTTTTGTTCACGGAATTTCGACGAATGGGTTCGCCGCTGTAGCGCGAGAGATCAAAGTTGGCCGTGCTCGACGCGATGGAATCAAACGCTGGTGACGTTTGCTTTGCCTCCCACCCCACGCGACGGGCGGTAAGGCGTTCTACGTGCCCGCCGATTATAGCGACATAATCAATCTGCCTAATATAAATAATTACATTCTTGGTAATACCATAAATAAATAATGTTATTGTAAAACAAGATGGCACATACAAAATAGTAGACTCCTCCTCTTAAGACCTAATTTTACCACTAGCGTTATTTAAAATAACATTTATTCGAATATCGAAATAGCAATGATAGCAACCTATACGCCGAAATTACCAATCGGGGAGAGAAAACCCCTTTGATTAAAATCCGCGGCTCAGCACTTGCATAGATAGATAGAGATAACTAATCAAATGACGCCTGAAAAGGACCCCGAGCCTCGGATTAACCCGAGGAAATAACACGAATTATAACTTACTGAGTTTACAGCACACATTGCTGCAATCGGACGATACGACGATACCTTCGCTCGACTTGCACTCTCAGTTTCTTTGAAGAAAAACAACGAGAAAAAGCCTCGGAAAAGCGCCAACCGAGGAATTAACGCGAGCGAACCGTCGGAGTGAACTACCGTCGGGAACTAACCCATTCCCATTTCTAATTTTTCCATAAAATGGGGGATGATGGGTTGTTGTCTCAGTTGTTGTCGGAACTTGTTGTACTCGGGCTATGCGAGTAAACGTCGGCGTCCCCTCCGCACCGTTCCCTCTTCACTTTCGCCTGGAATTTCACCTTCACCCTTGCCTCCGAGTTCCACTCGTTCCCTCCTATGTTCCCTCTTTCTTTCTTTAATCGAATTTGAAAAGTATTTTCCTCTATTTTTCCAATATTCCTTAGGTTATACACAAATTCATTTGGTAATACATGAGTTTAAAATATTATGCGATAATGCACTGTTCTATATAATAATACATATTAATGGACAACGAACTTCACTTACTACGCAAAATATTACTAGTAGAAGGAAAGTGATGGCGAGACGCCACCCCCGGGGACGGGGTCAGGTTCGGGATCGGGGTCCGGGATTTAAGGGGTGAAATGAGGGTAAAATCATCGAAAAGTCAATGTATTTAGGGTATTTCTCGCGACGATTTGTTTTCCCGTATATCAACATATTGTGTCCAGGCCAACTTGTTCATTTATCTACGCTTATCTCGAAAGATACTTGAACGTATATCTTATCAAGTTTTATCGTACGGAATAAGTTGAAATGATGTAAAAATTGATAACCTAGGCGACGCGTGCGCAGATTACCCCGGGGGACGCGGTTAATTTGAATTTAAGAGTGTTTTGACGTCATGGAATATTCGTTGTTAAAGTAGAATGGAAATATTTTTAAACTTCATTTTAATATCATTGTAGTACTTAAATATGCTTGACACTTGAACCAATCTCACGAGTATTTCTTAAAACGAATATCTCGATCGCGTTTTATCGTACGAAATAAGTGGAAATTATGTAAAAAGTGATAACCTAGGAGATAGCACGCGTGCGCGGATTACCTGGGAGGCGCGGATTGCCCGGGCGCGCGGTTAATTTGAATTTAAAACATGGATTCCCTCTCCGAAATAATTCATGTACCCAAAATTGGACCGCAAGTTTTTTTTTTCTTTTAGGGGAATCTCTATGGGAGTTTAACATTACACTAAAGCTAATAGGTCCAGTTGGGGTACTTTTGGTCCGAAATGGGGTACATAGGGCCGAAAATGGTGACTTTGGTCGTTTTAAGGGTACTTTTGGTCTATTTTGGTCCATTTTTGGGTACATCAGAAAAGCAGTTGGAAAAACGAAGAGCCTTATTTTTTTTCCACCCATCTCCAAACTCCAAAAATTTATTGCTTTAATTTATTAATCCCTTCCGTAGGTATAAAATAAGATAAAAACTACTTACCTATATTTTATTTACGGTAAATTAAAAATACTTAATTAGTGTACTAAGTTACGTTTAAAAGAACCTTTTGTAACAATTCCAATATGTAAATATAGGTATAAGGATTGAAAAAATACTTAAAGTGGTTTTACTGATAAACTCTAAAGGAATTTAACTTTAAAGGGTGTCTTAGATTATTGTTTTTAATTTTATTCAAGTTGAAAACGTATTAAGAGTCCTTCAAAGTACTATAAAAGGATTTTATTTACGAACTTAATTCATATTTTCTTCAAACTTTCAATTCGCTTTTATTACTATTTAAATACGGTAAAATATAATTCTTATACACAAATTTAGTCAGAAAGATACTATAAAACACTAAAATTAAAATTAAATTAAATTTGTGTGGATAAGATTTGTAAATATCATTTTGAAACTAATAACTTTCACGCTTTATTTAAGTCAAGCCAATAAAAACAATTACCTATATTTTAAATACGGTAAAATATAAATACATTTCCGATATGTAAATAGGTTGAATAACACTATGAAAAGTTCCTTTTTCTTCTTTTAATACGACAACACACAACTCTGATACGCAAATATATAAAGAAAATATAAACAAATTTACTCTACGTTCGATACGTTAAAATACATTTCCGATACACAAATATAGATAAAGAAATACTATAAAATGTAAAAAGGTAGAAAAATACTACACATTAACCATTATGAATTTAAGCTTACAACATCCTTCACGTATAGAGCATAACATATATGTTCAGAGTTAACTTGTTTCCTCGTTATCTTTATCGCATGTGTTTTAAATAGCGTATGGAATAAGTTAAGAATGTACTGAAATGTTGTATGTTTAAACCTCGTAGAATAAATAGTAAAACATATGTTCAGAGTCGGCTTGATTACTAAAGCGAATAACACAGAGACGTTTCCGGTGTAGTCACGTAGGAAGAAAAATACTACAACACTCTCTATACTCTACATTCAACACGTTAAAATATACTTCCGAAATGCCAATATAGGTAGTAAAATACTACAAAATCTCTATACTTTACCTTCAATACGTTAAATTACATTCCAATATGTAAATATAGGAGGAAAAATACTACAAAAGCCTCTTTTCTTGGCGTTCAATATGTTAAAATAGATTTCTGAAATGCAAATGTAGGTAGTAAATACTACAAAATCTCTATACTCTACCTTCAATACGTTAAATTACATTCCAATATGTAAATATAGGTAGTAAATACTACAAAAGCCTCTTTTCTTGGCGTTCAATATGTTAAAATAGATTTCTGAAATGCAAATATAGGTAGTAAATACTACAAAAGCCTCTTTTCTTGGCGTTCAATATGTTAAAATAGATTTCTGAAATGCAAATATAGGTAGTAATTACTACAAAAGCCTCTTACTCTACGTTCAATACGTTAAATTAATGATATGCCTCCGATCGAATCGTTCATTTTTTCCTATTTAAATATACGCATTTAAATTAGAATTGCTTCTAGTGTTCGGCAGTCGATTAATTTTTATCCACAAATTTTCCGATTTATTTAAAAATCGTTGGTAAAAAGAATATCATTTTAACTTATTTAATTGTGTTTTTACCCAACCAAGCATTTATTTGAATAAAAGTGGTATTTATTTAAATAACCAATAGTTAAATAAAAATTGTTAAATATTTAAATAATCGAAAGTGAACAAGCCTATTTTTTAAATAAAACAAACAGCCTTTAGAGTTGATAAGATTTGTAAATATCATTTGAAACTAATAATTTTCACGCTTTATTTAAGTCAAGCAATTACATTTTTAAAAATGAAAGAAGTTAAACAATATAAAAATTTGTAAATATTGTAAATATTTTTAGGTAATAAAGAAATTAAGAAATGTTTTAATTAAAATATCTTTCATTTTCTACTACATTTTTAAAAATGAAAGAAGTTTAACAATATAATTATTCTAATATAATTTCAAAATCAGGTATTATTTAAAGTACAAATGCATAATTTAGTGAAGCAATTCTTATTTAAATACTTTTATTTAATTAATTTGTGTATCTGAAATGTATTTATTGAAAAATAAGTGGGTTTTACTATTTATCACGGTTTTTTATTTATTTATATATAAATATATATATATTGGAATTGTTACAAAAGGTTGTTTTAAACGTAACTTAGTACATTAATTTATTTTGGAAGTTCAAAACGTATTAAGAGCCCTTCAGGGTACTATAAAAGGATTTCATTTACAAACTAAATTAATATTTTCTTCAAACTTTCAATTCGTTATAATTTGAATTTAAATGAAAACATCATGGATTATAGGTGCGTAATCTACTATTAGACCGAACGGATTAAAAAATACTTAAAGTAAGTAGTTTTACTGATAAACTAAAGGAATTTAACTTTAAAGGGTATCTTAGATTATTGTTTTTAATATTATTCAAGTTCAAAACGTATAAAGAGTCCTTCAAAGTAATTTAAAAGAATTTTATTTACGAACTAAATCCATATTTTAGAAGTTAGTTTGTATGAAATACTTACTAATACCTGAAAAAATGGACTTTAGAGTTGATAAGATTTGTAAATATCATTCGAAACTAATAATTTTCACGCTTTATTTAAGTCAAGCAATTACATTTTTAAAAATGAAAGAAGTTAAACAATATAAAAATTTGTAAATATTGTAAATATTTTTAGGTAATAAAGAAATTAAGAAATGTTTTAATTAAAATATTTTTCATTTTCTACTACATTTTTAAAAATGAAAGAAGTTTAACAATATAATTATTCTAATATAATTTCAAAATCAGGTATTATTTAAAGTACAAATGCATAATTTAGTGAAGCAATTCTTATTTAAATACTTTTATTTAATTAATTTGTGTATCTGAAATGTATTTATTGAAAAATAAGTGGGTTTTACTATTTAATAATTCGACGTATTTGTTTTTGAAATAACTAAATAGTTTGCATATTTGTCAAAAAAAAAACTAAAAAAGTAATTGAAATTACTATTAATTTTACTTGCAATAGTAAAATACTAAACCAAATGTATAATTTATATTTTATTTTATTTAATAAATTTAAACTATAATACTAAACTTTTTCAAAAAAAACTTTTACAAACAAAATTTAAAATACACATTTTTAAAATTTAACTACACCAGCTCCAAGTCAGCTAGCGACTTTTTTTTTTCATGCTTTGAAAACAATTCATTAAAATCTCGAGTTTTTAAATATATGTAAAACACGAAGGAGCAGATCTTTTATCACAAATTTTCAAAAATTATATTTAATTTAGTTTATAATAATATAGGGAACTCAAAAATTAAAAAACGAAAAATCAAAAAAAAATACTTACTTCAACCTTTCTCCCAGTTATTAGTTTCGTTTTAAACTTGGTTTACGTTTTAGTTTTACTTTGCTATTCTAGAAAATTCCAAAATTCCTTTAGAGTTTATCAGTAAAACCACTTACTTTAAGTATTTTTTTTAATTAGTTCGGTCTAATAGTAGATTACGCACCTATAATCCATGATGTTTTCATTTAAATTCAAATTATAACGAATTGAAAGTTTGAAGAAAATATTAATTTAGTTTGTAAATGAAATCCTTTTATAGTACCCTGAAGGGCTCTTAATACGTTTTGAACTTCCAAAATAAATTAATGTACTAAGTTACGTTTAAAAGAACCTTTTGTAACAATTCCAATATATATATATATATATATAAAAAACCGTGATAAATAGTAAAACCCAATTATTTTTCAATTAATACATTTCAGATACACAAATTAATTAAATAAAAGTATTTAAATAAGAATTGCTTCACTAAATTATGCATTTGTACTTTAAATAATACCTGATTTTGAAATTATATTAGAATAATTATATTGTTAAACTTCTTTCATTTTTAAAAATGTAGTAGAAAATGAAAGATATTTTAATTAAAACATTTCTTAATTTCTTTATTACCTAAAAATAATTACAATATTTACAAATTTTTATATTGTTTAACTTCTTTAATTTTTAAAAATGTATTTGCTTGACTTAAATAAAGCGTGAAAATTATTAGTTTCGAATGATATTTACAAATCTTATCAACTCTAAAGTCCATTTTTTCAGGTATTAGTAAGTATTTCATACAAACTAACTTCTAAAATATGGATTTAGTTCGTAAATAAAATTCTTTTAAATTACTTTGAAGGACTCTTTATACGTTTTGAACTTGAATAATATTAAAAACAATAATCTAAGATACCCTTTAAAGTTAAATTCCTTTAGTTTATCAGTAAAACTACTTACTTTAAGTATTTTTTTATCCGTTCGGTCTAATAGTAGATTACGCACCTATAATCCATGATGTTTTCATTTAAATTCAAATTATAACGAATTGAAAGTTTGAAGAAAATATTAATTTAGTTTGTAAATGAAATCCTTTTATAGTACTCTGAAGGGCTCTTAATACGTTTTGAACTTCCAAAATAAATTAATGTACTAAGTTACGTTTAAAAGAACCTTTTGTAACAATTCCAATATATATATATATATATATATATATAAATAAAAAACCGTGATAAATAGTAAAACCCACTTATTTTTCAATAAATACATTTCAGATACACAAATTAATTAAATAAAAGTATTTAAATAAGAATTGCTTCACTAAATTATGCATTTGTACTTTAAATAATACCTGATTTTGAAATTATATTAGAATAATTATATTGTTAAACTTCTTTCATTTTTAAAAATGTAGTAGAAAATGAAAGATATTTTAATTAAAACATTTCTTAATTTCTTTATTACCTAAAAATATTTACAATATTTACAAATTTTTATATTGTTTAACTTCTTTCGTTTTTAAAAATGTAATTGCTTGACTTAAATAAAGCGTGAAAATTATTAGTTTCAAATGATATTTACAAATCTTATCAACTCTAAAGTCTGTTTGTTTTATTTAAAAAATAGGCTTGTTCACTTTCGATTATTTAAACATTTAACAATTTTTATTTAACTATTGGTTATTTAAATAAATACCACTTTTATTCAAATAAATGCTTGGTTGGGTAAAAAACACAATTAAATAAGTTAAAATGATATTCTTTTTACCAGAGATTTTTAAATAAATCGGAAAATTTGTGGATAAAAATTAATCGACTGCCGAACACTAGAAGCAATTCTAATTTAAATGCGTATGAACGATTCGATCGGAGGCATATCATTAATTTAACGTATTGAACGTAGAGTAAGAGGCTTTTGTAGTAATTACTACCTATATTTGCATTTCAGAAATCTATTTTAACATATTGAACGCCAAGAAAAGAGGCTTTTGTAGTATTTACTACCTATATTTGCATTTCAGAAATCTATTTTAACATATTGAACGCCAAGAAAAGAGGCTTTTGTAGTATTTACTACCTATATTTACATATTGGAATGTAATTTAACGTATTGAAGGTAGAGTATAGAGATTTTGTAGTATTTTACTACCTATATTGGCATTTCGGAAGTATATTTTAACGTGTTGAATGTAGAGTATAGAGAGTGTTGTAGTATTTTTCTTCCTACGTGACTACACCGGAAACGTCTCTGTGTTATTCGCTTTAGTAATCAAGCCGACTCTGAACATATGTTTTACTATTTATTCTACGAGGTTTAAACATACACCATTTCAGTACATTCTTAACTTATTCCATACGCTATTTAAAACACATGCGATAAAGATAACGAGGAAACAAGTTAACTCTGAACATATATGTTATGCTCTATACGTGAAGGATGTTGTAAGCTTAAATTCATAATGGTTAATGTGTAGTATTTTTCTACCTTTTTACATTTTATAGTATTTCTTTATCTATATTTGTGTATCGGAAATGTATTTTAACGTATCGAACGTAGAGTAAATTTGTTTATATTTTCTTTATATATTTGCGTATCAGAGTTGTGTGTTGTCGTATTAAAAGAAGAAAAAGGAACTTTTCATAGTGTTATTCTACCTATTTACATATCGGAAATGTATTTATATTTTACCGTATTTAAAATATAGGTAATTGTTTTTATTGGCTTGACTTAAATAAAGCGTGAAAGTTATTAGTTTCAAAATGATATTTACAAATCTTATCCACACAAATTTAATTTAATTTTAATTTTAGTATTTTATAGTATCTTTCTGACTAAATTTGTGTATAAGAATTATATTTTACCGTATTTAAATAGTAATAAAAGCGAATTGAAAGTTTGAAGAAAATATGAATTAAGTTCGTAAATAAAATCCTTTTATAGTACTTTGAAGAACTCTTAATACGTTTTCAACTTGAATAAAATTAAAAACAATAATCTAAGACACCCTTTAAAGTTAAATTCCTTTAGAGTTTATCAGTAAAACCACTTTAAGTATTTTTTCAATCCTTATACCTATATTTACATATTGGAATTGCTATCTCCTAGGTTATCACTTTTTACATAATTTCCACTTATTTCGTACGATAAAACGCGATCGAGATATTCGTTTTAAGAAATACTCGTGAGATTGGTTCAAGTGTCAAGCATATTTAAGTACTACAATGATATTAAAATGAAGTTTAAAAATATTTCCATTCTACTTTAACAACGAATATTCCATGACGTCAAAACACTCTTAAATTCAAATTAACCGCGTCCCCCGGGGTAATCTGCGCACGCGTCGCCTAGGTTATCAATTTTTACATCATTTCAACTTATTCCGTACGATAAAACTTGATAAGATATACGTTCAAGTATCTTTCGAGATAAACGTAGATAAATGAACAAGTTGGCCTGGACACAATATGTTGATATACGGGAAAACAAATCGTCGCGAGAAATACCCTAAATACATTGACTTTTCGATGATTTTACCCTCATTTCACCCCTTAAATCCCGGACCCCGATCCCGAACCTGACCCCGTCCCCGGGGGTGGCGTCTCGCCATCACTTTCCTTCTACTATTACTTGATATAACGCGATATTACACAGTATTACACGGTATTACAAGGTAGTTCACCGTATTACACAATAATTCACCATATTACAATACTACGCTGTATTACAAACTAATTTGTAGTATTTATTCGTAATACAAATAGAAGTGTACACCTACTGCACGCAGTGGTTACCACCTCGGTTGGTTCGCATTTACTTATACTTTTAGAACGTTCGCAATTAACCTTTTACAGTGGCTAAACCCAAACTAACGGACAAAACGATAAAAGAAAACTTGAAGTCGAAGCAGTCGTTGCTAGCTGGAACGAGTTGAGCGCGTTGAGACTTATTGTTATACAGTGATGTAATACTGCTTTTGGTACCTAAAACGTTAGTTAGAAATTATTAAAATTAATTTACGGAAGCTACGTCTACAAAAGCTACGGAATTAGGGCTATTTGGATGAATAGGTCCCTCTACTATATATTTGTTTTGATTGTGCAAGGAATCTATTGTCGGAAATGAATAGTTAAGGAGATATAAATAATTTAAAATTATATATAACTGGTTGCGTGCGCATGCGCCGAACGTTGTGGAATTTCATTTGAAAATTGTTTTGGAAATCATTTGGCTTTTAAAGACATCCTTGGGAAAACGTGGGAATACTTGGAGAGTTATTTGGGAAATGTCTTGGTAATCTTTGGGAAATTTCTTGGGAATACTTTTGGAAAATGTGGATATGTCTTAGGTATTTCTTTGGGATAACGTGTAAATATCTTGGGAATTTCATGGGAATGACTTGGTTATAGTTTGGGACTTTCTTTGGAAAAACTTGGGAATTTCTTTGGAATACCGTAGGATTGTATTTGGAAAACCTTGGGGATTTCTTGGGAATACTTTGGGAATTTCATGGGAAAAACGTATGATTTTATTTGGAAAACCATGGGAACACCTAGGGGATTTCTTGGGAATACTCTAGGAATTTCTAGGGAGTACTTTGGGAATGTCTTTGCGAAACCTTGCAAATACCTTTGGAAAACCTTGGTAATTTCTTGAGAATTTCTGTGCGAAACCGTGGGAATATCTTTGGAAAACCTTGGGAATATCTTTGGGATTTTCTTGGGTATTTGTCTTAAGAATATCTTAAGAAGTGCTTGGGAAAAAGGTGCCAAACTTCCCAATATTTCCCAAAAAAATCTTTTACGAAATTCTATAGAATTTCCCTTTACAAATTATTAAGAATTCTTAAGAAAGTTTTTGTTAGGGTTATTGAGAGAGGGCTACTTTCAAACACCCTAGTTAAAAGTTGGTTCCCAATTAACTGTTTTTCGATGCGACCTCGGCTTTTAAAGTCACTGAAACGATAGGAACGCCACTTTTTATTGATATAATAAAAAGTCACCTACCAGTATTTGTTTACAATAAACTTGTTTGTTATTTTAGAATAATTTTTAAAAATAAAAGTTAAATTCATAAATATTCTCTTTATGCCGTATATTAATTGTTATTAACTTTCGCATAAAGTAATTCTTTAGGAAATACTAACAATCACCAAAAAAAGTATTTCACACATTTATCTGAAAATGTCAAGGAATGTCTCCCAAGTCATTCCGTAAACGTTCTGTAGTATCCTGAACGAAAACTTTAACCATATTCCTTAGAAAACCTTAAGGAATGCCTCCAAACCAATTCTTAAGACACTCTTAATAAAATTGTTGGTTCATTTTTACCTTAAAAACGTTAAAGAATTGCTGTTTAAGGAAGCTGAAGAATGGCTTAAGAAACTCTAACGAGCATATTCCCTTCAAATACTTAGGAGATGCGTCTTACAAATATCTTAAGATTATCTTAGGAAACCATACTGGGTATTTTTCCTTTAATATTTTAGAGGATTTATCTGTATAGTTTCTCAAGGATTCTTTCAGAAAATGTATGTGAATATTCTCTTTAAAAATTCAAATAATCGAATTTATTATTATTTAAACTTTCTTTAGAATATTTTAAAGATTTTTTTAGAATATTTCCTTTGATTAAGGTTCCTTAGACCCTCTTAAATCTCCATACGGTTTTCTTAAGAGGTCTTAAGAAAAATTTTGTAAGGGCTATCAAAACATGTTAACTGATCTAACAGTATCGGATTTTATAATCGCAGCTGAGCGGGAAATAGTCAAAGGCATCAAAGAGGAGCTCTGCTTCGTAGCCTTGGACTTGGAACAGGAAATGGCTACCACGGCATCATCCTCATCGTTGGAGAAATCTTACGAGTTACCCGACGGGCCAGTCATCACCCTCGGTAACGAAAGGTTACGCTGCCCGGATGCTCTGTTCCAGCCATCTTTTTTGGATATGGAGTCATGCGGCATCCACGAAACCACTTACTACTCAATCATGAAATGCGACGTCGATATTCATAAGGAATTGTACGCTAACACCAAGGGGTCGGACACTTGCCATTATTTTGTACGGGATTTCGGGATTTCGTAGATATTTTGGCGATTTTATCAATACTTTTTGAAGTGATTTTTTGATTTCAATGTTAATTTACCATAGAGAGAGTTAAAAGATTTTGCGATTTTATACAAAGTGTACGGGATTTTGGTAACACCGTCCTCTCCGGAGGAACCACCATGTACCCCGGAATCGCCGATAGGATGTTAAAGTAATTAACCTCGTTAGCTCCGAGCACCGTGGAAATTAAGATCATCGCGCCACCCTAGAGGAAATACTCCGTCTGGATCGGAGGATCAATCCAGGCGTCGTTGTCCACTTTCCAACATATGTGGAACAAGTAAGAGTACGACGAATCCGGACCAAGCATCGTCCATCGCAAATGCTTCTAAACATTCTTTTAACTTCCCTTTTCCTTAGGGTCAACTCTATTTGTAATTTGTTTTAGGGTAATAACCAAATATTTTTTTGGGCTTTCTCGTTGTCTGCCCACCGAAGTAAAATAAAAAAAAATATATATTTTTTTAATATTCTTAGCGGTATTGCTCAGGACGCTTCGTATAAAATACAAAACATTCCCAAGACTTCTTCATTAGAATTTAAAGGTGTAACAGTATGAAAATGAATTCACTGTTTTTTCTTCAATCATTCCACTTAATGCAAACCAAATTCTGGAATGACATTTAAACACTGCCGCAGTTGTATAACAAAACTAAAACAAATGGAAAAAAACTGAATTCATTTATTCTGAAGTAAAGGGCCAGTTTTTACGTTGCTCAACGGTCACGTGACGTCAAAGCAAAGCTAGCTGCAGACGCCGCGACGGACAATTTTTTACAAAATTAACAACAACCGTAAAAAGCGTTACCACAATACTCGATATATTTTCATCTACGATAGCAGCAGCGTTGGTGGTACCAGATATAGTTGCTGAGATTTCATCCGTTATAACCCTCTAAAAGGCGCCATTGAAAACCTCAAAAAGTCCATACGCTGGCTGTCAAACGTTAATAGGCCTACCGTCTGTTAATACGTTACTTAACTAGTTTTCGACGACAAACAAAAGAAGGCGTAGTGATAGTTTTCGTTCGTTTTAAGCAAGTTTTTGGATGGAGTGCGATCCGATTATGCCCCCCCTCACTTGCCCCTAATTTAAAAATATTTTTTCATTAATTTTTCTTTACCACTGAGGTACCCTCTGAGACTTGGCACTAGGAGCGGACGCTCCGTTCGCCCTATGGTAGGGCCGGCCATGACCCCAAAAGTTATAATACATATCTTACGAGATAAGTGATGTACCTTCGGAGGTGTGACCCACTTTCCGTTGGCCGCCAATTTTCTGAGGGGCTAGTGACTGTACTAATGAAATGACGCGTAATCTTTAGAGTATGCACCTTTATCAGTGTTGAGTACTCGTAATCGGTGTACAGGCCATCTGCCAGTGATTAACCCGAGGGTCTGATCACTGTCCGTAATTGGTGTACAGGACATCTGACAGTGATTAACCTGAGGGTCTGATCACTATCCGTAATCGGTGTACAAGCTGGTACCTTTGACTGCACTAGAGTGATTACGTAATCGATTAGAGACTTTGCACTACCAAAGGCTGTACTCGCTTTAATCAGTATAAAAAACTCGGAATTTCCGCCAAATCGCCGATGTGTACACAGCTCAAAAATGACTGAAATTCAAACTTTAACAAGTTGGCAAGCCAAAATATACCTCTCCTCGGAAGAATTGTCCCTAGTGGTATTAATTTCTCGAGATAACCCTTAAAGATATATCTCCGCAATTTAGAGTTATTTGTTAAAAATATTAACCCATTTCTATCCCGCCCGGTATAAAATTTTAATTATAATTAAAATAATTGAGACGAAACGACCAATTTTAATTTATTCAGAATATCATAAGTTAAGTAGTTACAACAGTAAGTTAGACGTACTATAACAATGCACAATTGAATTAAACCCTTTTACAGAACAAGTTTATCAGTTAAATATAATACGAAGCAAATTTTAATGAAATATCTACAGAGGCTTTTTGGAATTACTCGCTTACGAAATACTTGCCGCATCTTTAACGCTCATTTTATTTCAACACTCGCCCTTGATGAAGATACCGTAGATATCTGGTAGTGGACGACTCGTTCACTTCCTGTTGCCGTTGTGACGCATACCACATGAAAAAGACCAATGCCGTCCAATTTCCAATATCATATAATGACTCGCACACCCAAGAAATCATTGACTGCGTTAGAAATCGTAGATATCCAAATATCCACACCAAATGTATTTACAAGAAGCAAAAACCTTACCATCAACAAAGCAAAGAGAGCCACTTGACTAACCGCCAGCTTTTAAAGCAATTAACGTTAAATTATCTCCTTTGAATTAACAGAACTATATATAGGTCGTTAAGAAAGTGGACCACCCACAGGGTCTACCCTTTAACCCTCTAATCTCGGCTGACTGCGCTAAAACAAGATTTAACCTTTAAAAAATACCAGATTAGGCCTTCATAAATTCATTAATAAAAAAAGACTTTATTACCTATTATGCTTACGATGCCTGTCTTAATTTCAGTGAATCTAAGCAGCTATCGGTGGTTCTGTGGTAGAGCGCTCGACTGCCAAGCCGAATGGTCTGGGTTCGAAACCTGGGTGGCGCATTTGTTTTTAATCAATAGAGAAACGCTAAATTAGAATTTCTTCGATGCAATAATTTCAATTTCAATTCTATTTCAATTAAACCAAAATTTCGTACTCTATTAAATACGCTTCCGATAAAGCTGAAGGTCTAATTTTCAATAAGGCGTAACAAGTGTCGGTGGTTCTGTGGTAGAACGTCCGCCTGTCAATCAGGAGGTCTCGGGTTCAAATCCCGCCCGATGCGATCGCAAATTGATACTAAGACGAATACCGTGTACAACTGGTGGAAACCCTGCCATTGGACGTTGAGAGGTAGCATTACACTCAGCACTCGGTCCGTCCCAAAGTCATTAAGAAGAAGTTGGAGAGAAAACGCCCATATAAACACAACAGACTCAACATGCACAACCATCAGAACACAAACACAACAAATTCAACACTCACAACCTACGCATAAACATTACAAAAACGTAAAACACCAAACCGTCACGACGGTGAGCGAAAAAACACCATCCAAGCCAAACCGCAAATGCTTCCGTTAACGCTCACCGTCACACGGTGGTTTTGCCAACCCTTTGAGAAACTGCGTACGCAGTGATTACACTTTGCACCGAAAATGCGAACGCGTTCGCAGTCCTGACAGACAGACACACCCACAGACCCACACACAGACCCACCCACAGACAGACACGGTCGTTGTATAACCCCTCCTAGGGGACTTTGTCCTCTCGGAGAGGTAAAAATTACACTGTGACGAGATATTTATCTATTGATAAACCAAATTTTACCGATGAAATAGTCTTCGCCACGCCCAATTCCTTCTTCCAAACCATTTTTTAAAATCCACGGCAGATAGCGTAGGTACAGGTTAAGCTAGAACTGCGCGAATAGTGATTTTTGGGTATTTGACAAATATCAAATGCTTTGGATTTTGAAAACCAACAGTCAAATCGAATGCAAATTTTGAAAATTTTAACCAAATAGAAATTTTTATCAAATTATTCTATTAAATAGAAATTTTTATCAAAGTATTCTATTCAATAGAAATTTTTATCAAATTATTCTACCAAATAGAAATTTTATCAAATTATTCTACCAAATAGAAATTTTTATCAAATTATTCTACCAAATAAAAATTTTTATCAAGTTATTGTACCAAATACAAATTTGTATTAAATTATTCTACCTTTAATTTTTTTGTGATTGAGATTCTTTCAAATAAGAAAACGGGTTATCAACTTAATATATGTGTAAATAAATTTTTATAACAAAAAAAAATAAAAGCTAATTTAAGCTGAAAGGGGGTAAACAGTCGGTCAAAATAATTGTAGTCCGGTCCGGCCTAGGAATGATGCTTTATTAGTCCCAAAACTGCCACCTGTAGGGGCCACAAACAGCACCCCACACTAGGAGAACGCAATCTGTCAAAAGTCGTACAGTTTTCATTGCTTAGATGCTTTATCTACTGCTGCCGTTGGAAGGGGAAAATTCGAAAATTGTAAAACGCTCAGCATTAAGGCTCGTCCAAAAAAAATTGTACATAACAATGAGTTAGCGTGTTTAAAGGCTAATTGCTTTATCCAATATAGGAGACACTGTCAATAAAGACCCAAAAACTTCTGGAGTTTCGTAAATAAAACTTAATCCAGTACTTATAATTATTTTTCTCTAATGAAAGAAGGCTTCCTTATAATTTACAACAACGAAATAGCAACTGAATTCTCAAAAACGTTCTCAAGTATTGCAAATGACACTTTAGCTCCCTATATTGCCTTTATAAACGACCTGAATAGAACTCCTGATAATTTCTTGAAACTACTCACAACAGAAGAGGACTTTAAGGACTCAATTAACAAACTAAAGCCGACTACTATATTCAGTATAGGTGGCATACCTAACTTTATAATTAAAGGCTGCAGACAGGATCGTAGCCCATGAGGGGGCCTGGCCCCCTCAAAAATAATTTGTGCACCCTCAAAAAAGTCTCGGTGCTTCCTTAAAAAAATTATTGTGCCCCTAGAAAAATTTCAAAGTAAGTAAACAAAATCAATAAAATATGTCCTATTTACATATTATATTTAGTTTAGTCCAACTGTTCAAAATATATTATTACCTTTCGTGTACCTCGCTTTACTATGTTAGCTCCCTTCCACGTGCGCCAAGTTAAAAGTTTAAATGGTAGTAGAAACAATAATATGGGACGTAATCTGGTACAAATATTGATTTGACTATACTAACTAAGGTTAGTTTCCCGTAGCACTGTAGTCTAACTGCTAATGGTGGTCGTCGTCGTGTATTCAGTTGTATCAAAGTTATCCAGCTATTAATGGCGGCTTATTTCCCTTTATTCCTTCCGCGTAGTTCTCAGTTTACAACGGCTTTAAAAAAAACTGTCGTGAACGGACTTATCTTTATTCGATCTCGTTGGCAAATTAATCAGTATATAATATTAAATTATCGGTAGAACAGAACCAACGACGTAAGAAGTAAGGAAGAAAAGCAACTTGTTTGTTGTGAAATTAGTCCAAATCGTCAATTTAGAAGGTAGTCTATCTCTAAAGGCCATATTAAGGAGATTTCTAGTTGTTTAACAGACTTTAACAGAAGGAGTCTCTTTTATAAATAATTTTATTAAGATTTCAGCAGATAATTAAAGGTACTAATCTATTAGGTGTCAGTTTCTGTTACTTAATATTTTTAAAGTTCGTAACAAACAATCAAAACAAAACCCAAATTGGGGCAATCGATTGAAAAGTAAGTTTATATTTGTGCTATTGTTACATGATTATCGTGTATTATAAAAGTTATGATAGCAGAACTATTCATTGTGCCTAACATATTAGTAATTAAAACAAACTAAGCCTTTCACGTTAGTTTTGGTAAAATACAACAAACGGTAAAAGTTAGGAACAGTGTCAGTAAATTCAGTAATAGTCCTATTTATAAAACAAAAGTTACAATTTTTAAAAACAGGACTATTATTGACACAGTTCCTAACTTTAAATAAGTGTTTTAGTAGAAAATGTCTTAACGTAAAGCGAATGGCGATTATTATCGGGAAAGGAAAAGAGATGCCGATGTAGAGGCTTCTAAATCCAGTAAATTCATCGTGTTTAAATCATTTATGTTTCTATATAATTAAAGCAAGTGTTGGCTCTATCATTGTCATTGCCTACGTTATTTTGGATTGGGTCTATGTATCGAAGATGAGTAGATGACTATGGTTGCTCAGATCGCCGGGAAGGTGCTTCCACCTTGGATTAATAATAGTCGCGGATAAATTTGGAAACTCCCGTAACAAACAAACGAAATTTCCGGTGTGGAAAACAAGTGCTTTCAAACCTTTTCATTAGGCTCATAGATCTTCTATTTTGATTCAATTTAAAAAGGTAATTATGATTGAAGCATTATATTTCATGTATTTAAAGTAATTAATTTTGATAGAATTTAGTGACAATGTGGGAAGATTGTTACCAGTTAATTTTTAATGCTCCTGCTACCGCTTTTGTTCCCACTAAATGCTATGAGGATGATGATGAAAGCTCCTTAAGTTCTAATGGCGCTTTAGACAATTTGGATTATGATAAATTTATTGCTGATGAGAACAATTTGTATTCACCAACAAATTCAGGTAAAATAAATGTTACATGAAAATAAAACCCAGTATATTAATATTTTGTTGACAACAGACGAGAGCGTTGAGAACCCATCGAAGAAAAGGAATACTAAAGATAACGAATCTGGTAACATATTTAACTTAAATTCCTAAAGCAATTTCAAGTAAGTGTGCCATTCTTTTGCAGATGTGATTCTTTCTGATGAAGAAGTTGAGAGTTTTCTAAATGCAATTAGCGAAGTCCATCAAAAGCACTATCATCTATAACAAAGTACGTATTTAACTCAACTTTTACGTATGTGATCACATTAATCATTTACCGCTTCTTTTTAGCATTTGTAGTATATGCAGGTCCAAACAATTGGAGGAAGAACCAACAAAGAGTAAAAGAACTGGAAAAGTGACTAGGAAAAGACTCATTAATCGTAAATTTTTTATAACTATAGTGAAAACTAATTTTATGGGAAATAAAAATTATATTTTTGATACAGCTGGAAGTTATGACCATGCTTTTGATGCTTTAGTCGACGAATGTCAAGGTCGTATTAAAGAGACGTACTTAACAGAACTTAACTCAACCAACGAGATGAAAAATCTTTGTAAATGGATGACTTCGCTTACTGTACCTGAACTGTGTGAGTTGAAAAAGAAACTGAAACCTGTGCTTACAAGTACCCCAGAGTCTAAAGTCACGGAAAAAACCAACCACATAAAAGATTTTGATGGTGCACGATAGTGCACAATTTGTGCAATCGATTAGGCATGATTGATATCGAATATGGGGGGTGGTCGTTAGTTTATACTCCACCTTTCCCTGATGGTGCATAAATTATATTTGGTGGTGCACTATGGTACATGATGGTTGTCATAAGCTGCACTAACTAATTTGAATATTGCATGCTTTTGGCAGGGAGGGGGGTAACTAAATGGCTCGACATACATTTATGTCATTCTACAATGTTCGGAAATATTAGATGAAGACAAAATGAAGGGAAAGTAAATTTACCATTTTTAATTGAGGTGGATATGTTCAAGTAAGACACTTTTGAGAAAAGTTTGGCATATAAGACGTAAGACTCGACGTAAGGGAAAAACATTTATATTGTTATTTGTTTATAAAATCTGCTCGATCAAAAACCTGTCAAAACATTTGAATGATTATATTTGGTATTTTGGCGGAAATGTAAACTTAAATAAAATAAAGAACTTTAGTTGACCTTTTTCACAATAAACCCCCGATGTCAACCGACTCTCGATCGTCTGGTAAGGAGACGCACGCTCGACAGGTAACTCTATTGTCTCATGGATAGTCAAAGCGTCTGCGTTTAAAAGGGCAAAATTAATTTTTTTAATTTAAAACGTAGCGCAGAAGTTTTTTAAGATTAATATAACATATTATAAAAATGAAAGTAAGATCTCGTTAAAGATTCACCAGGGCTGACTTAATATCTGGGGTCCGTTTCTACAACTCTCCCTCTGATTCCTAAGGAGCAAAAATTTGTCCTTAATATGTAAATTATTCTTAACTATAAATTTCGTATTCTACTCCTATCATTGATAAAATTGTCCTTAGTAAGGACCGAAAATAGTCCGTAAGAAAAAGCGAGGATAAAACCTCTCATTAGAGGGGTAAGGACCCATAATTATCCTTATTTAGCACATATTTTAAGATGGCTACCTCGATAAATATTGAAATTTAATATATAGCGGTTATAGCAAATGTCAAAAAAGCACTTAAAGCGATTTTCAGTGTAAAAGAATAATAAGAAATAAATATCATAATCTATTAATCAATTTCAAAGGTATTTTACCGTACATAATTTGTTCGAATATCTCCTAAAGTTATCGAACTTTAAGAATTTCATTATACCCTATATTTATTTTCATAATTTAATGTAATTTTAGTCTAATAAAGAGGCTTACTTTCTAAATGAATAACTAACTAACCTCCGAAATTTATCTGGCAATCTGTCATGGTATTGTGTTTAAGCCTTGTTCCTCGTAACAAAGCTAGGCACGCTTCCTAACAAGTATTTCGGAGATAAGTTCGCGAAACGCCATTGGGTAAGAATAGGCCACGTGGTCAAGTTTTTGCTTTTCTCGTTTAATTACAATGGTAGTAGAATACGAATTTTCGCAAAAAAGTGGTATTGACCTTAGCTTATCCTTACGAACGAAATAATGATTTTTCCTTATGTAAGGAATCCTTTTTTTAAGGAGACTTGTAGAATCGGACCCCTGCATTTCTATAATCCTAGCTTGTGTTTGTTTAAAGCGAACTATATATAGGTTGTTCTACTTGCACTAAAGCCAGTTTACCAATTGGGTTGGGATAAAAGATAAATCCATGAAATATTGAAATTAGATAAACTAACATTGATGCTGGAACAGACCACGTTTAACCAAAGTCGCGGTTACACCAAACCTTAAAACTTGAATTAAGTTCGATAAGATGACATTTATGACCAATAAAAATAAGCTAGTTTCCATCAATAAAGTGATCGTAGTTCAAGTTAAATATATTAAAATATTAAATTGTGGTTGAAACGATCGTGACAATTTGAGCTAAATTCAAGCAAAGCTACTCGATAAAAAGGCCTGGTTCGCACAGTTAAGTAATTTTACCGACTTTGTTTATTTATTAATGTATCACAAAAGAGTCACAAAAAATGCCCACACTGAAATAAAGTAGGCTTAAACTCATGCCGGGAGACGTCTATTAAAGTCAAACTATACTGCCAATTAAATGCAAACTTTAAAATTATATTTTCCTATATAATTTTTATATCTTAAAATTGACATAACAAACTTGCTACTTGTAATAAAATATTTGAATTTAATAAATACATTTCTAATTAATTACTTAATTATTAGCTTTAAAAGTTACTAAATTGTTAGTGTAATAAATAAATTGCCTATTTTATTAAAATTAAATTTTCATGACATAATAAATTAAATAAAATGAATTTCTAAATAATGAAATTCAAAATGGAGTTTCTCCTCCTCTTTCGTACCTCGTGAGAGCAGAACCAACTGATCAAAGCAAACGCCCTTAAATAAAATTAACTATATTTATATTAATTAATCAAATCTTAATACATTTCATCAAGTTTTACGCTTTGACTCTTAATGCTTATTTTATATTTGACTGTACAAGACTTATCCCTTGAAAATCCATATGCCACCGTTTTGGTTTTCATTATCTATTTGATTTTTATTTGAGAAAGTAAACTTATAAACCAGCAGAATTGTTTTAGAAGCCAATGACGTTTAAATTTTAGAAGTGTGTGCGCGATCCATGAAGCAGCTCTGAGCTTACAAGTCTTAAATCAACGCTTACGAACATGAACGCGTCAGATCCAATTAAAATCCGACACGGTTATCCCTGGCTAGAGAATATTTTACAGGTAAGTTGCCCGGGCTGTTGTTTTTTTTTGTAGCATGACGTGTATAATTGCATATTTGTCAAATATTATCATCAGGATGTTTATTTTTTATTTTTCTCGAACTTCAAGAATAAAAAACGATTTTGGAGCGTCAATTCGCAGGAAAATTGTTTATTATCATTTATGGGTTTCGTGTTTCGAAATTTACCCTGTATGAGGTAAGATCTTTCAAATAGTACGCTTAAGCACTTCGAATGAAGTAGTGTTTGACGTTCAATTTAATTCGGCAAACCGTTTTTGGAGGTATAAACTCTGAAAAACGCTTTATAATTCAAAACATTGCATTTCAGACTAATTTTCAAACAAAACAAATTTCGATTATTCGTGTTATATCCCAGGGATGTCATTCACGGTGTAAGTTCTAGCGCAAGAACGGTACCGATAAAATTTGATTTAAATATCGTTATATGCCATTATATTCCTATGTAGGTTTTAGATGTTCAGGTAGCTAGTCCGGTGAGCATTATCCTGCAGAAAATATTAGTAGACCACAGGATTTCGTTAACTCAAGCTTTTGCTTCGGAAGCGGTTCACGTCTACAGCTGTTTGGACGGACAGTTAGAAGGAACCGAGCATGTTCGTCTACTGCATCAAGCTCTGGATCAGAGTAATCGGAATTTACTGCTGCTCTGTTTCGTTTTCATTTCGTTGATCACGGCCTTTTTCTTCGTGCGAGAAAGATCAAGAAGAAGTCGCAAAAGCAACTGGACTAGGTCCATCACGGAGAGCCTCTTCTTTTTCTACTCCCATTTACTCGCCAATCCGGCCACAAGTACGATTTTTTTCAAACAAGTATCATTTTCCGTGAGCTAAAAGTGTCTTTTAATACGCTGGTCAAAGCAGATTTATCTTTTTCCCGTTTTCCAAGCGCACACGGCGTAAATGCGTTAATTGTCAGAGTAAGCCCAAATAGGCAATAACTGCCATACTACATATTCTAGTTTTTAATGTCTTGTATGATAGTCTTAGAATATAATCAAAACCAAACTTAGATTTAAACTCAAATTACCGTCGTAAATGAAAGTCGGCCAAGTACTAAAAATTTTAATATACGGGTACCCGATTACTCGAATAAGCTACTCACTAAACTCGTCGAGTATTAGTTTTTTTTTATCCTCGGTGCTTCAAAGTTCGAAGAGGGATTTTTACAACTTTTTGGGGGCAATAAACGGTACCTATAATGATTTGGAAACTGTGTATCATTTAAGTTAAAGGAATATTTTTCAGCATTGAAAGTTACCTTATACTCTTTTTAAATTTTTAATTACATAATTACTAAAAAAAACCAGATCCTATTCAAGCACTCGATGACACGACTCGTTATATATATTACTCTAGGTTTTTTTTAGTTACTTGATGAAAAAAAATTGATAGTCGATAACCGACTAGATTGCCTAAAACCACTAATCGTGCAGTTTTTATTTGAATAAATATTGGTTTCGTGTATTTCAACGGTATTCAATTTAGATATCATCACTGAGCTACATCGTCGCAATACGTCCTGGAGACTTCTTCTCGCTGGCTGGCTTTTGGGTGCCACTTTGATTCTGCAGAAATGTTACCTTTGCAACATGAAAGGCGAGCTAATGACCAGACAAATAAATTACATTGACACTATGGAGGATGCTTTCAACAGACCCGACATTGAAAAATACTTTATAAGCAGAAGTTTATTATATCTAGAATCTGAGGTAATCTGTCCTCCGCAAAATAAAACTGCCATTGTAGAGTGAGCACGGTTAAAGTTACATATAGTGATTTAGCTGAAGAAATTTCTTCGCAGAGGCTATAGGAAGGAAAATTTGAAAAGGAATTAAGAAAGATAGGTACATGTGGTCGTTTTCGCAGGGGACCTATAGTCAGTTGCAGGCTAAGAAAGACAAAATATATAGTACAGTCAGTGCAAGGATAAATCAGACCACTTTACGGTCAATTTAAAATTTCGTGATTTTCATCGTCTTTTCGCGCCATCTAGGAACCGAAATTGGAATATATTTTTTAATTTCATGTTGTCATAGGTTTAATTACTGAATACAGCCGAATTATTTTGATAAAGAAAGTTCGATAATGGAAGCTCCAAATATTTGAAAGAGCCCAAGAGGTTACTATAAAAAGCTTGATAAAGGTTTATTGTTAACAAGTACAGAGAAAAACATAATTTTAAACGTCTATAGCTCATTAAGACAACGAAAGCCCCAAGAAACCGCGGTAACTATTTTAAAAGAAACTGCTGATTTAACTGGTAAGACGTAAAAATAAATTTACAAAATTAAATAATTATACATAGTATTTTAAATTTAAGAATTATAGTAATGCCTTATCTTTTAAATTTGCTCGCCACCAAAATTATGAAATTTAAAAATAAAGTTTTCAATTTTGGTTTCTAGATGGCGCTAACAGACAAAAAGAGCAAAATTCGAATTTGACCGTAAAATGGCTAAATTCAAATTTCACACGGTGGAATGACCGGAAACAATCTGAGGCATCCTTGCGCCGATTGTACTATATATTTGGTCTTTCTTCGCCTGCAACTGACTATAATATTACCATCTAGCTAATATGACGTTTTTAGCTTGCTTGTCGGAATCATGGGTGTTCGTATCATTGTAACTTTTTTCCGATTTTTTATACGCAATTAATTAATGTGGGACTTTTTATATTTCGTATAAAATAATCAATGAGCCCAAATAAACCAAAGCAAAATTTTGTTAAAAATGAGATCATCATGTCTAGATATTTTCCCCAATACTTTTTGGCAACCCAACCAGCCTAATACACTATTCCCCCCTCTTCAGACGAAGTTCAATTTATTTCAATATTATTTTCGTTAACAAAATCTTCTTTTCCAAAATTAATTGTGGTTGGCGAAGCTAGATGATTTTTAGGGGAAGTACAATTTTTGATGACCAAGAACGACTTATTGGTTTTTTTAGAAGGTGAAATAAATTGATTTATAATAGGACTAGAATGAGATTCCACTATATTGTTTGTAGGTTCTGATTCTTCTTTTCTAAGTTTATCATCACTCACTAAGTCAATACCAAGGTCTTCGTAGTTTACGTCTGATTTTGTAAATAACTGCGTCATTAAATACTCATCAGTTAATTGTACAACCGTTTTGCTATTTTGCTTAACAATTCCTGGGTTTTTACCTAAAATAATCATTCATAGCCTATACATAGCATTAAATGGAGTGGGGTGGTCATGTAACCCTCCCCCGGTTCTTAATTGGGAAACAGGTTGTCTAAGCAGTCTTGGTTTAACCTGGGAGTAAGTATGTATTTTATACCATATTATTAAGATCATTCCACGGGCTAATTAATGACTTCTTGGAAAGGTGTGTAAGCACCCATGCTGGAGAATTTCGCTAAAATTTTAAGACTTTTTCTGTTTGTTCCAAGGGGTAGGACACTTATGATTTTGGTGTACACCGGGAGTTCGAACTCTGCAGAGTTCTCGAGAGTTCTCGGGAGTTCTCAGGAGTTCAGGAGCGTTCGGGAGAATTATCGATGTACAGTGAATTTTGTTATGGAAATTAGAAGGTAACTAGAACGATATTTGCAATGCCCGCTGATTACAACCGTAGCTTTGGCTTTACTAAAACTTGGCGGAATCCGCCAGTGGTGGCCTCTCGTGCTAGTTTTGGATCTAACCAAGTCTACCTTCGTTACGAATAAAGGATATCTTTAAAAGACAGCGTTTGTAATGTAATTATGTCATGTAGATAAATTATTTCTTCATTTAAAAATTGGGGATGGTGCGGAAGCTCGACCCGATGCTCGACCTGCCTAACCTGTTTTTCAAGTTAGACAGGGAATAATACTACCCTTAAGAATTCACGAAGAGTTCGCCAGTAAAGGAAAGAATTCTTGGGAGTTCGAAAAGAGATCGAGGCGAGTTCGATAGAGTTCAAGGAGAGTGCGGGAGAGTTCGCGAGAGTTCGGCTGGAGTTCGTGGAGAGTTCTTGGGAGTTCTCGGGAGTTCGTGGGAGTTCTTTAGAGTTCAGGGGAGTTCATAAGAGTTCCAATAGCAAATGTACACCTGAGTTCTTGAGTGTCTTACCCCTCGGTTTGTTTTGATCACATATTGTTCATAAAAATTGTCCTGATATACAGAGCCTGATTTTACCAAAAGTAAATATTGGGAGAAAGTCTTGGACTTGGGTCGTTTAGCACGACGACTTATTTGAAGGGAAAAATATTTTCAAGAATTTGCTTCCATCCCCCAGTCGTGTTTACTGGGATTTTTATTGAAACTTTGTACTCCGCCTCAGAAAAAATAGTGCCGTTCTTTCTGGGCTTCTTTTTTCAGGAAATACTAAATTTGCAAGTAGTTAAAAAATTATATTATACAGTTTATCAACCAGTTATTCATTTTTTTAATAAGATTAATCAAAGTCCGATGATTGGCTAATTTCACATTATTACCACAACCAACTGTGCCTTGGTTCTTACTTAGCAAAAAGGTGATTTTCATCTTGGATATGGGCAGCCAAGCCTTAGATGTAGAATTAATACTTATAATAAGCTAAAAAATAAAACGTACTATAAACAATGAAATTAATCAACACAACACAGCTAACACGCGATTACCGGACAAACGAAGCCGATGCCGCGAAGAAAATCGCTCGCTTCATATAATTACCCAGAAGCCTCTAGAGGAGCACTATTTTTTGAGAAAGGCGCGAATTTCTAGGAATCGTAATGGCTCTCTGATTCAAATGTTCTCCAGCGCGTTTAAAAGCACAGCAACCACAGTGGAAGCCACAAGAAGGGGGCTGTGCATGACTTTCTCCTCATACCTTAAAGCCTGCCTTGTCTAGTTCTCATATGCAGTCAAATAATATTTATTTTGTCATCTTTTGAACAAAAGCGAAATTAGGTGGTTGTTTCCAATTTGAAAAAAGAACCCTCGCCATTATTATTTATATTTGTCTGTGCATGCTTATAATTCTTTCCCGCTTTGGGTCATATTTATAAGTTGAACGCAGATGTACTTCATCATACCTCGAAACGGTTATTTTTTCTACCAAAGGCATATTTTTTGAACTGGCTCTCATGAGACTGATAACATCATAAAGAATACCCTCTTTAAAATCTAATTTAGCGGCATATCGTTTTAAGGTTGTTAGATTTCGAAAGTCACTGTAAAGACGTTATAATCCTCCACTGTATAGTTTCTTTCGAAAAACTAATTGTGTTTTTCAAATATGGATATAAATACTTCTTTCTAAGAAATCCATTATATTCTTCTGGAACAAGGTTTGATACTAATCGGAACATTTTACAATACGTTCATAGACATTGTGGCTACCAGAAATAATAAAGTTCCAGCAATTAACAAAAGAAGATTATGCATTGCACCTTCGGAACTCAGCATATCTCGAATATTTTTCCTTTTTACCACATGTACGCAATAAATGCCGAGATTGCGGTAATATTTACCGAGGAAAGAAACAATATTTACCAAGAACAAAGCACCTTTTCTTATCGGCCAATCTGCCGCTTTTCATTCAGGAGATAATACAATATCGGTGAGAAACAACTAAAATTGCACGGTGTTGGTTTGGCTTACAGGGTTAAACACTTGCTGGATAAAATCGGCGCGTTAGTTCAATTTGCCATGGCGAGTCCTCTGGTCATTTCGTCAATCAAGCTCCTTGTTATTTATAATAACGTATACTGTTTCTACATATACTTGTCATATACAATCAACTGAAGAAATGACCTTTAATATCCTAATTTGTCTTATACTACATTAGCTGTATTGTTTAAGGTATTGGTAACTTTTGACAATAAGTCCTTTTTTAATCGCAACTTATATGAAAGAGTTTTAAAATCCTATTTTACAAATAAGATTTAGCATGTGTTGCACTATATGTTACTAAGGTAATTACTTCCATTTTTGAAGCTAGTTTTGACTTACTACACCATGACAAAAATTAGTGATTCTATTTGAAAATATTATCTCTTGATATAATTTTAAAATAAAAGCATGTTTCACTAAATTGCTAAATCTCTCAATCAACTCAAGCTTTGTGATTTAAATGCTGCCAATCTGAAAAACGTTAAAGTAGTCTAATATATGCCGATTTGAACATCCAAAAATGATCAATTATTGAGATTTTCTCGCTATATTTCAGCGTAACGAGGTTTGCGGAAACCCGGCAGAGACGGCCATCCGACATGTACATGGGATTTTACCACAACAAAGAGAAGGAGACGGAGTTGAATATCGCGCCGACAGCCATCGCAATGTTCTTCTTAATGCCCATATTCCGCGTGTGGTTCTGGGGAACGGCGCTCTCAATCATCGTCTTCTGCGTCGAACACACCCGATATTACGTCAATAAATTAAAGAAATGAAATATTCTGCGTCAGCAGCGTTAAAACTTTATTCAACGAGTGACAATAAAAACTTTTAAGCGTTAAGAGTTACATGTTCAATTTCCTTTAACCGCTCCGATGAGTAAGTAAATCTACCCGTAATCGGTGCGAAGGCAAATACTCTAACCAGCTCTTCGGGTACAATGCACCGTATTGTTTACTACAGATGAATAGTTTTTGCATGTTTAAAATCTCACCGAAAGTTCTTTCTCTCTCAAACCAACTATTCGTCCGTTGCCATGGTGCTAGTTACTCTAGGGACAGTTCCGATCATTTGGGCTACATTTCGTACTCATATTCCAAAGTAAGAATAAATAAGAAAAATTTGATTTTATTTTCTGTAAAATCTCAGTCTCACTTAACAAATAAGAGATTTAAGCTTGCTTTTATGGTGAGGCGAGTGAAAAATATTTCATATCCGCTTGATCGGTGGGCGAAAACATCATTCACACAGACGACCGAAGCTCCTAAGAGCTGTATCATTTCTCTGGTTTTTAAGGAGAAGTAGCCCGAATGATCTTAGCATGGGGACTTTTCGCGTTTTCTAAAGACACCGTTTTCCCAAGACGTTTCATTGCATTCGAGGAGCTGATCACTATAGTGATGGTTAGGCCATCTCCATTATGGTTCTTTTAGCTTTTTTTCAACATACGAGGGGGGACTTAAACATAAAATACACTCTTGATCTTAAATTTATAAATGAAACAATCTCTTACGGTTTTCTATGGGATAGGTGCCAACACTCTTAACCTCTGGCATCTTGGGCTCAAGGGATGGAAGGGACAGAAATTAATATACGCTTATACTAAATAATAAGAAATACTACAATTAAACTACTACAATTAAAGATTCTACAATTAAACAATGACAATAATTAACTCAAAAATAATAACAATGAGGGCACAACAGACTGAACTCTCAACCTCGAGGGGACCTGCTTTTAACCCCTTTCTCGAACAATAGCGAGGGATTAAGCTTTCTTTCTTAGACTTTTTATCTACTTTCACTGGCTACTTCGTATTTCGACCCTGGGTACTCTACAATGGGGGGGGGGGGGGGAGGGTATGATGGAAATTCTACTCAACATTTTATTTCGGTATCCTCCGCTACGTTGTCGTCTCTCCGTTTACGGGTTTTCTCGTTCCTCGGCTTACGTAAGATGCCCGACACACGCACTTCACAGAACGGGACGTCTTTGGGGGCTGCTTGTTTACGCGTTTTCTTGATTCACACTTTCTCTATTTATATTTATTTACTCGTCTACGGTTTGGCGGCCGGATTGCGGGTTTCTTCCAATATTCTTTTACTTCACAAGCTGAGGGGGTCGTAGGTACTTCGGGTTACGGTCTGAAATGTCCGGCTATGCTGGGGAATCGGTCTCGGTCATCTGGCTTTCTTCTCTCGGAATGGCTAGATATTGGATGATCAACAGGTGATTCGAGGGTGTTGAGGGCATTACGCTTCCCAGACTTTTTACTGCTCGGTTTATGCACTTCCGGTCGGAATGTCCTGGCTGTGGGTCATCTAGGGAATCAGTAAGAGCTATTACGATAATGAGCTTTGCATTGAGGGTTATTTAATATCTAAGCGCGACTTCATCGCTCATTATTTTATATTTATTTCGACATGGTTCTATTTTTGCCCGAGAAGCAGAGTTCTGTCTCCGGGTGGTGAAAGCAGACTTCTCTCCTGGTTGCAAAAGCAGACTTCTCTCCAGTTCTGTCTTTTGGGGCTCTGACTCTTGGTTTTGTTACGGGGATTGTAGGCGGAGTTGAAACAAAAGTAATTGGTGACCTCCCATTTTACGTGGGTCATTGGTGCACCTAAGACTCGTGTCCTATGATGGTACTGATGACGTCGCCTGATCTACGAAAGGTCGCTCGGTGTTGCGGGGGGGGGGGGTTACCAAGGAGTCTCGAGTTTACTTTAATTTTTGTCTCCAAGTGGAAATGTTCAGACTCCTCTGCGACCTTATGGCGGCAGCCTTGGAAAACGTGCGCTTTTCTTGGGATCTTGCTACCTGATGGTGGGCTAGAGGCCTGCGAATATTATAATAATTATATAGGATTGCTGTGATCTGAGGGGATATTAATGATCCAGTTCGTAAAGTTTTTGGGATAAACCTGGGTGGGGACGGCTCGGAATGTATCGCACCATGTTCTTGTGACCGAGAGAAAAACACTTTCATTAGCGAGGGATTAGATTTAGCCTTGCTGAAGGCAGGGATTTAGTTTTTTATTCATATTGAGATAATGGTTTAATTAATTATCTTAATTTTATATTTTATCGTGGGGGTTGATCGAGTTCTATAAACTATAATTAATCTGTATATATGGTTAAAAAATTATTTAAGTTTTTAGTTTATCATTAAATTTAATTTATATTTAACACTGATTAGTTTCATTAAATACAGCTCGGAATTCTAAGATATTTGATGTAGGGGGCTTTAAGAATACTTAACAATAACAGTCAATTTAGAGGGTCAAGAGTGCGGGGAAAAGTGTAATAACAAAATAAAATAAAACACAAAAAAATAAAAAAAGTAAGTATGGGGGGAAAGTGAACCTGAAGGGTTACAATATTTGAATTTCGATGAGGAAACCAAATATTTTCAACGAAGGTTCGCCTCCCGGTGAACGATATTCGAGGAAAAAACCAGGCCGTTGCTCAACGTGATCAAGATTCACCCTCTACTAGTTTTCAAAATTGAACATCTAATTCCGTTAATCGGGAAGATATTTCAAAAGTGGAAAGACGTCTAGCCCGTCGATCGGCCGATCTCGGTCACCACGCCGTGAACTATCAGCCAGTTAAAAAAATATTCTGCGTTCGCCCCGAGCTAGCTTAGTTTATCTCTCTCTTTGAACAAGATCAGCCGACTTTCAAATTTGAGCGCTCGCAATTTTGGCCCATCTCTGAGTTTCGTGGGCGCAGTAAAACATTTAGTTAAAAAAACATAATAATAAAATATAAAAATCTGAAGGCGAAACATACACGAGATATTTTTCTCAAAAAAACAATTGTTAACACATTTTTAAAGTCGAAACATTCGGAGTGCAGAATGCACCATAGAAATCAGAAAGTAACTAGAACGATTTCTGCAATAGTAGACCACGCGCCGATTTGAAACTGGCGGATTAGTCAGTAACGCCGTCTTTTAATAATATCCCTGGCAGACTTTTTAGTTACAAAATTAGCGAGAGAGGGCGCCACCGGCAAATTCCGCCGAGTTTTAGTAAAGCCAAACAGACGGTTCTAATCGCCATTTTAAAAATAGTTCTTGTTACCTTCTGATTTCTACGGAATGAACGGCTGCCCAGGATGTAATGCCAAAATATTATTTTTTTGAATTTATTGCTCTTTCGTTAAGTTTTCTTAGTTACATTTATCCCTCTCACGCTTCTCCCCCCCCTTAAGCTTCGTTTAAAATATCTTTCCTGAGTTTGAATGGCGGCCGTTCACTCTGACGGTTGTCAGGGCCATCTTTACCTAATTGGAGGCCCCTGGGCAAAGCTATGGGCGATCCCCTATAACTCCACCCAAGTTTCCAACCTCCAGTGCGAAGCCCATCGTTGCTCTAATCTACAACTATCGGTTCAAATGGTTTCACTTGTCCTACTAATGGTTACTGAAGAATAAGCTTATTCTGAATTTAAAAATACCAACAACCAAAAGTCTTTATTCGTTTTAGATTTACTCTACGAATTTTAGAACTTATCATAATTTGAAAAATGGGGCCCTCCAGAATCTTGGGGCCCTAGGAGAGTGCCCTTTTTGCCCAATGGGAAAGACGGCACTGACGATTGTATATTCTGCGCTGTAACAGAGTCGTCCCTAAATTGGTTTAGAAGACTAGTGCGCATAGTCTCTATCCCCCGACCCCGTTTTTGTCCCTGGTCCGATAGTCCTTCCCCTGTTTTTCTTTTGAAGCATTGTCATAAGCCGCTCGTTCCCAAATGCTGGTCTCATAAAGTTCCTTAGTTTCATTATTCATTTCGAACTCTTATTCCAAGAATTGAGAATTGCCATGAAACCAGTAATGTGTGCATCGGTATCGATGCTTTCATGTTAAAGTATTTTTTGTTATATTACTTTTAAAAATTGAATGTTTACAAGTTAAAGTGTTTATTTATGGTCTCTGACCTTGGATCTTGCGCGTGGTGTGCGGGATTTAACGACTTACAGCGAAAGTGTCCCGACCTCTGACCCGGGAGAGAAAGGTATAACCATCCGGTGAATGAGAATGAAGGACACAAAGCTGTTGCTTTCCCCCTGGCTCCCGCCGTTCACTGGAACCTTCTCGTTCACTGGATCCTTCTCGTTCACCCGCTCCTTTCCCCCATTGCTTTCATCCCTTCTTAATCACCAGCATTTCTAATCACCAGATTCTCTCTCGTTCACCAGCTGCTTTCCCCCATCCCCATTCTCCAGAATTTGTTTTCCTCGCGCAGATTTCTGAAGGATGGAATTTACCCCTCTCTACTCTTAACCCCTCCCTCGTTAACCATAATTTCCACTATCGCTTCCGAACCCCTTAATTTATAATCTCTAGGCAATTAAAAACAATTTTATTTTACTTTTAATTACATGATAGCGTAAAACAAGTTCTAATATTAGACCGACAATATAAATAACGCGTTTAAATCGTATTTTATCAATATACCCATTCGCTATAAATCGCAGCAGTTTGCCAGAATTAGTTTTAACTCACCGAAATACTTCATGTACCCAAAATTGGACCGCAAATTGTTTCTTTTTAGGGAAATCTCTATGGGAGTTTAACATTACATTAAAGCTAAAAGGTCCAGTTTGGGATACTTTTGGTCCGAAATGGGGTACATAGGGCTGAAAATGGTGACTTTGGTCGTTTATAGGGTACATTTGGTCCATTTTGGTCCATTTTTGGTTACATCAGAAATGCAGTTGGAAAAGCGAAGAGCCGTATTTTTTTCCACCCATCACCAAATTTAAAGTTCTAACTTACGTATTTGTAGTGTCTAACAGCAGTATCGTCTGACATACGAGGGACAGTCACAAACGTCGTCTTCTTCAGATACAGGTGAGAAGCTTTTATCGATGCCAGTAGTTGCTTTTGGCGTAGGTGGAATGTCCCATTCTTGCGTGATATACTTTTTTTCAGTTGGTGAATTATCCCTAGCCGGACAGTTGGGAAAGAATCTAGCATGTTCCAATTCTGGTACGTCTCCTGATTTCCATCCTTCTAATACGCCATGGCATTTGTAGCATCTGACTGCGTCGTCTTGTTGAATATAATAGAATCCAGCGGCTGCGAGCTGTTCTTTGGTAAATTTAGAGTTTCTCCAGTAACGAAATGTTTCAAGTCGAAACGCTTCGATGTCCATAGTGGCTGTAGATAAAATATTTTCTATAGTTTAAAATGAAACTTGCTAAGTATAATTTTTGCACTAACGCTATATGGTAAGCCTAAATTTCTCACTAAGTCTACATGCTAAGCGTAATTTTCTGGTTAGACTCTAAGACTATTTGGCTAGAATCTAAGTCTATTTTCTTCAAATACGCTACATTTTCAATTTAAACAAGGCCTAATTTTCCTCTACAGTAAAAGAATAATAAAGTCACTTACATAAACGGAAATCGTTAAGCCTATGCCTGCAAATATAGTCGAGAGGGTGGCGTACGGAGCGCGAAAATCTACGTGTCTCTTCTCGAGGTGGGTCCAGGAACTAAAAGAACGCTGTGTCGTATATCTAGAGACTAAATAACACTCGAAACTACAAGAAAATCCTGATTTCTCCTTGGCTGAAACTAATTGACGTCACGGGAGATTGTAAAACATAACCAAAAATAGAGGTTACTGCTCATTGGCTGGCGATAAAAAATTCGTCACGTGTTAAATTAGGCAAATTAGAATAGCTGAAAATACATTGCGCTTACTTCGCCCAAATTTACTTCTGATACAACTTTGATAAAAATTAATCCTGTTTCGGGGCTCCAACTAGAGGAAATCTTAGAGAATATTAACTCGGCAGAATACACTATTTTAGCAATTGCAGATATATACTGAAATGATTATTGTTGGATAGGAAATAAAAGAATCGTGCTACGTTTCTCCTCTCGAGGGGGTCCAGGAACTAAAAGAACGCACAAAATGAACTCAAATAAGAAAATTGAAATTATCATTTTTAACCCTAATTCAGATTCCTACCTGGTAAGCCTAAATTTAATATACTAAGTATAATATGCCTTAAAGTTCAAATACTGTCTAATACAATAAACATTAATGAAAAATACTTACTTTGTATGTACAATGAACGCTCCAAAAGGCTGAAAATGTAACATGGAACAAGACAGAATTTCTACTCAAACCTTTCCGAATGTAGCGTCAAATAAAACAAAGATCTCGCTAAGTCAAAGTTCAGTTATCTTATTAAACGTGAGCGCGTACAGAAAAATGAGCGAGTCACGTGAGAATTGGTACGTCACCGGAAATAGGGGAAGTGTCATCATTTGAGCCCTTTTATCAATATATTTAATTAAGGATTATTTCAAAGTTTAGATGGCGACATGGTACTAAATACAGTAACCCGAAACTAAAATATGGTAATAGTATGCAATAAAGAACGCAAAACGTATTTAAAGGCTTTATTATTTTCGATCGCGTTGGTTCTTTTTCCTCTGATCTCCTAGTTTCTGCCTCTGTCTTTAGTATTTATAAATATTTTCCTATTCATAAACCATTTTCTAACTGGTGGACTTTGATAAGACTAAAATATTACTTATAATAATAATACGCTGAAATACATTTTCCAATACGCAAAAAATTAAAGCTAGACCTAAAAACCTGTAAAGTGTAAAAAGCTAAGACTAAATTTCTAAGCCTAACCCATGAAAGTACATTTTCCGTAAATAATATCCTACCATGAATGCTTTTGTTAAGAATAAATGTTTTTTAAATACGCTAATTAATTTCGTAAACAAGCATAAATTTTAGTTCGCCCTTCCTCCGAAATATCTAATAGAGCTAGTACATTCTCGATAAATATACATGTTCTTGGGGAATAAGAGACTTTTTTTTATCAAAGATAGTATGAATCCGGCGATTGTTATCAGATCCATGCTGCCTGGTGTATCTTTGTACCAGCCAGATGACGAATAAATATTTCACATGGTTCTATGAAATTCTACGGGTAAAGTTCAGTTATCTTATTAAACGTGAGCGCGCACAGAAAAATGAGCGAGTCACGTGAGAATTGGTACGTCACCGGAAATAGGGGAAGTGTCATCACTTGAGCCCTTTTATAAATATATTTAATTAAGGATTATTTCAAAGTTTAGATGGCGCCATGGTACTAAATACAGTAACCCCCAAACTAAAATATGGTAATAGTATGCAATAAAGAACGCAAAACGTATTTAAAGGCTTTATTATTTTCGTTCGCGTTGGTTTTTTTTCCTCTGATCTCCTAGTTTCTGCCTCTGTCTTTAGTATTTATAAATATTTTCCTATCCATAAATAAAAGCATTTCACTCCCCGAAACTGTCACTTGCTGACAATGTGTAAAATTGGGCTTACGGGATTTCAAGTAATTTAACATCCACGATTTTCCTTCATTTCCATCTTTTCCTATTAAAAATATTCTTTTTCGGTCTGAGAGAATTAAATGTTCCGATAAACTTTTCTGCCATGGTCTAAATACTTAAAGTAACTGGTGTTACTGATAAACTCTAATGGAATTTTGGAATATTCTAGAATAGCAAAGCAAAACTAAAACGTAAACCAAGTTTAAAACGAAACTAATAACTGGGAGAAAGGTTGAAGTAAGTAATTTTTTTGATTTTTCGTTTTTTAATTTGTGAGTTCCCTATATTATTATAAACTAAATTAAATATAATTTTTGAAAATTTGTGATAAAAGATCTGCTTCTTCGTGTTTTACATATATTTAAAAACTCGAGATTTTAATGAATTGTTTTCAAAGCATGAAAAATATAGCAGATCCTTTGATTTTAATTGTAGTTAGTAGTTACTTAAAAAAAGTCGCTAGCTGACTTGGAGGTGGTGTAGTTAAATTTTAAAAATGTGTATTTTAAATTTTGTTTGTAAAAGTTTTTTTTTAAAAGTTTAGTATTATAGTTTAAATTTATTAAATAAAATAAAATATAAATTATACATTTGGTTTAGTATCTTACTATTGCAAGTAAAATTAACAGTAATTTTAATTACTGTTATAGTTTTTTTTACAAATATGCAAACTATTTAGTTATTTCAAAAACAAATACGTCGAATTATTTGGTATTCGAAATACTATTGGTTAGTTTTTATATCTTTAATTTTATTTTTCAGAACAATTTCTCTTTGTCTAGCTTCTTCTAACTTTAATTTAGATGGCCTTAAAGCCAAGTATTTAACAAATTTTGTAACCAAGTAGATGGTTCTTTAAACAATTTTTCAGTCATGTAGTCAAGGAAATTTTCAAATATACGTATATTTGGTCATTTTGATGGTCAAATAGCCCAGTATGGAACTGCCAGATGATAGTCAGACGTTGAGACGCTGGTGGCAGGCAGTTCCATACTGGGCTATTTGACCATCAAAATGACCAAATACACGTATATTTGAACCCATAAATGTAAACGTACATCGTGTACAACGTGCAATAAATCGTTTAAACCACAACTGAGTCGACATATTAGATGTTGCAGTCTAAACCCTCACAAAGTAAACTTAGGCAAAGTAGAAGCGGAAATTGATAAACAACGAGTCCGCGCAGAAGCCGTTGCTCGATCTGGACTACCATCGCATCGCATCTCTTTGGAAATTTGACAAGTGCTTGGGTGGAACAAATGAAAACCACTAAACGAATAAACAAATATATAGAACTTAGACCATGGCAGAAAAGTTTATCGGAACATTTAATTCTCTCAGACCGAAAAAGAATATTTGTAATAGGAAAAGATGGAAATGAAGGAAAATCGTGGATGTTAAATTACTTGAAATCCCGTAAGCCCAATTTTACACATTGTCAGCAAGTGACAGTTTCGGGGAGTGAAATGCTGTTTCAATTGAAAAAAGTTTGCTCTGGTGTGAACCACTTTTTCTTTAACACCTTGAGAAATACAAAAATATGCGACGAACACTTGGCAGTATTTGAAAGTTTAAAAGATGGTGAAATTGTTAGTACGAAATATAATTGTGTGAGTATAAATATTAGTACTCCAAATGTAGTTTGTGTATTTGGAAATTATATGCCTGAATCTTCCGGTTTAAGTTCTGAAAGAATTGTACGATTTTATATAAAAAATAATTATTTATGTAAATATAATTTATGAAATATGTATAGTAGAAATGTGAATATAAAATTTGCATAATTGAGGACGTGTGAATATAAAAATAGTAAACTTAAGTTTGTTTTTGTTTAATTCCCGATTTTTTTAGGTATATGTTCATATTATAGCCGTCCTCAGGTTTTTTTTGGATATAATTTATGGAAAATGTACTTTCATGGGTTAGGCTTAGAAATTTAGTCTTAGCTATTTACACTTTACGGGTTTTTAGGTCTAGCTTTAATTTTTTACGTATTGGAAAATGTATTTCAGCGTATTATTATAAGTAAAAGTTTAGTCTTAACAAAGTCCCCCAGTTAGGAAATGATTTATGGATAGGAAAATATTTATAAATACTAAAGACAGAGGCAGAAACTAGGAGATCAGAGGAAAAAAAACCAACGCGAACGAAAATAATAAAGCCTTTAAATACGTTTTGCGTTCTTTATTGCATACTATTACCATATTTTAGTTTGGGGGTTACTGTATTTAGTACCATGGCGCCATCTAAACTTTGAAATAATCCTTAATTAAATATATTTATAAAAGGGCTCAAGTGATGACACTTCCCCTATTTCCGGTGACGTACCAATTCTCACGTGACTCGCTCATTTTTCTGTGCGCGCTCACGTTTAATAAGATAACTGAACTTTACCCGTAGAATTTCATAGAACCATGTGAAATATTTATTCGTCATCTGGCTGGTACAAAGATACACCAGGCAGCATGGATCTGATAACAATCGCCGGATTCATACTATCTTTGATAAAAAAAAGTCTCTTATTCCCCAAGAACATGTATATTTATCGAGAATGTACTAGCTCTATTAGATATTTCGGAGGAAGGGCGAACTAAAATTTATGCTTGTTTACGAAATTAATTAGCGTATTTAAAAAACATTTATTCTTAACAAAAGCATTCATGGTAGGATATTATTTACGGAAAATGTACTTTCATGGGTTAGGCTTAGAAATTTAGTCTTAGCTTTTTACACTTTACAGGTTTTTAGGTCTAGCTTTAATTTTTTGCGTATTGGAAAATGTATTTCAGCGTATTATTATTATAAGTAATATTTTAGTCTTATCAAAGTCCACCAGTTAGAAAATGGTTTATGAATAGGAAAATATTTATAAATACTAAAGACAGAGGCAGAAACTAGGAGATCAGAGGAAAAAGAACCAACGCGATCGAAAATAATAAAGCCTTTAAATACGTTTTGCGTTCTTTATTGCATACTATTACCATATTTTAGTTTCGGGTTACTGTATTTAGTACCATGTCGCCATCTAAACTTTGAAATAATCCTTAATTAAATATATTGATAAAAGGGCTCAAATGATGACACTTCCCCTATTTCCGGTGACGTACCAATTCTCACGTGACTCGCTCATTTTTCTGTACGCGCTCACGTTTAATAAGATAACTGAACTTTGACTTAGCGAGATCTTTGTTTTATTTGACGCTACATTCGGAAAGGTTTGAGTAGAAATTCTGTCTTGTTCCATGTTACATTTTCAGCCTTTTGGAGCGTTCATTGTACATACAAAGTAAGTATTTTTCATTAATGTTTATTGTATTAGACAGTATTTGAACTTTAAGGCATATTATACTTAGTATATTAAATTTAGGCTTACCAGGTAGGAATCTGAATTAGGGTTAAAAATGATAATTTCAATTTTCTTATTTGAGTTCATTTTGTGCGTTCTTTTAGTTCCTGGACCCCCTCGAGAGGAGAAACGTAGCACGATTCTTTTATTTCCTATCCAACAATAATCATTTCAGTATATATCTGCAATTGCTAAAATAGTGTATTCTGCCGAGTTAATATTCTCTAAGATTTCCTCTAGTTGGAGCCCCGAAACAGGATTAATTTTTATCAAAGTTGTATCAGAAGTAAATTTGGGCGAAGTAAGCGCAATGTATTTTCAGCTATTCTAATTTGCCTAATTTAACACGTGACGAATTTTTTATCGCCAGCCAATGAGCAGTAACCTCTATTTTTGGTTATGTTTTACAATCTCCCGTGACGTCAATTAGTTTCAGCCAAGGAGAAATCAGGATTTTCTTGTAGTTTCGAGTGTTATTTAGTCTCTAGATATACGACACAGCGTTCTTTTAGTTCCTGGACCCACCTCGAGAAGAGACACGTAGATTTTCGCGCTCCGTACGCCACCCTCTCGACTATATTTGCAGGCATAGGCTTAACGATTTCCGTTTATGTAAGTGACTTTATTATTCTTTTACTGTAGAGGAAAATTAGGCCTTGTTTAAATTGAAAATGTAGCGTATTTGAAGAAAATAGACTTAGATTCTAGCCAAATAGTCTTAGAGTCTAACCAGAAAATTACGCTTAGCATGTAGACTTAGTGAGAAATTTAGGCTTACCATATAGCGTTAGTGCAAAAATTATACTTAGCAAGTTTCATTTTAAACTATAGAAAATATTTTATCTACAGCCACTATGGACATCGAAGCGTTTCGACTTGAAACATTTCGTTACTGGAGAAACTCTAAATTTACCAAAGAACAGCTCGCAGCCGCTGGATTCTATTATATTCAACAAGACGACGCAGTCAGATGCTACAAATGCCATGGCGTATTAGAAGGATGGAAATCAGGAGACGTACCAGAATTGGAACATGCTAGATTCTTTCCCAACTGTCCGGCTAGGGATAATTCACCAACTGAAAAAAAGTATATCACGCAAGAATGGGACATTCCACCTACGCCAAAAGCAACTACTGGCATCGATAAAAGCTTCTCACCTGTACCTGAAGAAGACGACGTTTGTGACTGTCCCTCGTATGTCAGACGATACTGCTGTTAGACACTACAAATACGTAAGTTAGAACTTTAAATTTGGTGATGGGTGGAAAAAAATACGGCTCTTCGCTTTTCCAACTGCATTTCTGATGTAACCAAAAATGGACCAAAATGGACCAAATGTACCCTATAAACGACCAAAGTCACCATTTTCAGCCCTATGTACCCCATTTCGGACCAAAAGTATCCCAAACTGGACCTTTTAGCTTTAATGTAATGTTAAACTCCCATAGAGATTTCCCTAAAAAGAAACAATTTGCGGTCCAATTTTGGGTACATGAAGTATTTCGGTGAGTTAAAACTAATTCTGGCAAACTGCTGCGATTTATAGCGAATGGGTATATTGATAAAATACGATTTAAACGCGTTATTTATATTGTCGGTCTAATATTAGAACTTGTTTTACGCTATCATGTAATTAAAAGTAAAATAAAATAGTTTTTAATTGCCTAGAGATTATAAATTAAGGGGTTCGGAAGCGATAGTGGAAATTATGGTTAACGAGGGAGGGGTTAAGAGTAGAGAGGGGTAAATTCCATCCTTCAGAAATCTGCGCGAGGAAAACAAATTCTGGAGAATGGGGATGGGGGAAAGCAACCGGTGAAAGAGAGAGATAAGGCAAAGTATCTAGTGAATGGGGATGGGGGAAAGCAGCTGGTGAACGAGAGAGAATCTGGTGATTAGAAATGCTGGTGATTAAGAAGGGATGAAAGCAATGGGGAAAAGGAGCGTGTGAACGAGAAGGATCCAGTGAACGAGAAGGTTCCAGTGAACGGCGGGAGCCAGGGGGAAAGCAACAGCTTTGTGTCCTTCCGGTGAATGAGAATGAAATTATCATTCACCGGATGGCCATACCTTTCTCTCCCGGGGGTAATCAAAACTAAGTGCCCCCTTCGTCATTACACCTGGTACATCCCACCTCGGTCTATTGGGCAATTTAAATATGGATTCCAAAAGGTTATTGGGTCCAAATGACACTATATCCGACCCGGATGAAATAGGTCACGGCCCCCTTTTGATTAAAACCAGAAGTCAGTGATTTAGAGAACCAGAACGAAAACTCGAAAAAGAAGCAGAAGAAGTTGGAGTTTTTCTCTCTCTCATAGCTCTCGGTCCAAGAGAGACTGACCAACCGATCCAAAATAAAATAAAAAAAGACATCGATGTGTTCACCGATGCTTCTCGGTAGCGGTTCCTCGACGCCATCTCTAACTGTGTGGTCCGCGATAACAGGAGCCGACGATCCTCCCTCTCGACGGACTACCTCGTTGGACGCTGCCTTTTATTTCACTTGAGTAAAATTTTAACTCATAATGGCGATTCGTCGCTACTTCCGCGTTAACCACAAACTATGGTTAGCGGTGTGCAATCGGGTTATAAGCCGATAATACGGTCCCAAAAACTTTCAATGGCCTTCGGGCGTAGAAGATTGTTAGTGTTGTTATTTTAGTATTTTGGTCAAGTTACCAATTTTATATGCCTCTGGCTTTAACCCTACGGGTTAATTTGTTATGTGCTTGAGTGTATAAACTTTTCACGGCCTTTGCGCCATTTCTTGTTTTGCTTAATGAAATTAAGTTCTGGAGTCCACTATTAAACTCTACCTATGCAATTGTCAATTAATAGTTTTATTTCGTTAGTAGCTTGGCCGAAACACATCCCTAAGATTTTTGAGCCAAGTAAAAGTTACTATCTCGCTAACCCCAAAAGTGTCTGTTATGCGAGTACCTGGAGCAACAATAAATTGTTAATGGGATAAATATCCAGTTACAAGTGACTGGCGATTTTCTCGAAGTTCGGGGTGGGGGGGGGGGGGTGGTAAAAAGAAACCCGAAAGAAACAGTTTTCGCTATAAAATCCCTTTATCCCACACAGCCCAAAAAATCGCGAACAATCTCAGACATTGACAGCACTGCTTACAGAAACTTTTGTCAACATGCAGTGTTGCCAGGTTAAGAAATTTATGACTGCACCTCTCAATTTATTAACATTGTATCCTACTAAAAATGTTTTATATAGATTAACATTTAGAATCTATGGTATTTGTAGGTAGTGCTGCAAGAGCCAACTACATGTAGAGATGTTACATAAAACATCACGAAATTTGTAGAATAGAAAAAATTGCAGTTAAAACTATTAAGTGCGAAAATTAAAAAAAAGCCTTCGCTACTACTGCACGATTTTTACCAACGAACCTTGACACGATAAAGGGTTCAAAATTATTTTGATATGAGCCAAAGAAGTCAGTCAAAAATATTTGTTCCATAGTGTGCTCGTCGATACACTGTTAGAATTAAAACTATTCAACTGTAGCAGAAAAATAGTGCGCCTGAAGGTGTTTTTTACGAAGTCACCACGAAACGGCACAAAAACCTCCGAATTTGAAGTTGAAAAGACGTTAGCCCTGTGGGCTTGCGGCCCTGAAAAACGCTTTTGAAGCGGTCCCATGTCGCTCTAAATGGTTAACTAAATGGCCCCACGGGATAGCGCCCACCTGCCCAGCGGGCCGGTCCGCCCCTGACTTCCGCCGCTGGCTTTGGATATTTTAGGCTTTAGTGTCGAACAACATCTTTTTGCATCTCTCGCCGCTCCTACCTTTGGCTTTAACAATGTATGGCGCTACTATGCAGGGAAATTTTACAGATTGAAGGGTATTCCTAAAGATTGCTTTGCAGGTTATGTTCTCATTAAAAGCATTTTGTTTAAACCAAAAATATTAAAGAAGTTTTTTCGTCACACTTTCGACACTATTTTAAACAATATAATTGTAAAATAACAAACAATTTTTGATTTTCTTTCAAAGCTGACGCCATGTTTAAGCTAATATTTCCTTAGTCCTATTTTGTTCGAACTTTGAGTGTTTTATTTAAGGAAGCGTTATCGTTTAACCGTCAACACCGTACTTAACGGTCAACAAATTATGTTGTGTTAATGTTAAAGGGATAATGACTTAGATTTACTATCAAGCCATCTGATTAGAAGTTAGACCTATCTGCTGGAAACACAAAATACAAGCAAATTTCCGAGACGCGTTAGGCCCGAATTTTTCGAACGATTTCCCCAAAGTTTTTTTTTTATAAATTGAAATTTAATAATTCCAACTAAAGAATATCGGAATTATACTTAATTTTTGAAACGGAATAGATTGTAAGTAGGTTATTTTACCATTTAGTCATCCCTTTAAGTAAAAAACTTTATTTCCATTCTTAATTTAACGGTAAAAAACTCGCAGATTAATTTTACCGTAATTACCTCTCCGAGGGTACAAAATCCCCTAGGAGGGGTTTTACAATAACCGTGTCTGTCTGTCTGTGTGTGTATCTGTCTGTCCTGTGAACACGTTCGCATTTTCCGTGCAAAGCTTAATCATTGCGTACGCAGTTGCTAGGACTGTCGAAGGGTTGGCAAAACCACCGTGCGACGGTGAGCGTTAACGGATTAATTTGCGGTTGGGTTTGGTTGGTATTTTTTTCGTTAACGCTCACCGTCGCGACAGTTTTAACTCAGTTTGATTGGATCGTTCGTTGTTGTAATGTTTATGTGTAGGGTGTGATTGTTGAGTTTGTGTTATGACGGATGTGGGTGTTGAGTCTGTTATGTTTAGTCTTTTGTGTTTGTGTCTGTGTTTGTTGTGTTGGCCTTAATATCAATTTGCGATTTATTGGCACCGGCCGGGAATCGAACCTGGGTCTGCTGCGGGAAAGAGATTTACTCTAACCACTGAGCCACCGACGCTTGTTAAGCTATGGTGTTTTTTAAGCTATGGTGTTTTTCTAAAACAGCTTTGGCGAAAGTGTTTTAAGCAGTTTTAAAGGTATTAACGTCAATTTTTCATGTACCATTTTATTTTCTTTTGATATGTATAAAATTGTCAAATCAATTTGTAGTTAAATACGATCGTCGTCAGGAATCGAACCCGTGAAGTATTATTTGCTGATCCGCCTCTTCTAAGTAATGGTTTGATTCAATTTTTGTGACATTGACTTGGCGATTAAATGAAATTTTATCTTGATGATAAACAATTATAGTTTTGGAACTTTACCTGTAGTAGTTAAGTAACTTCTGCGCAAGATAGCTGGTAAGTTCCGACTGGGTTTTGGAATGAAGAAGAAAATATTTTAAGTTGTGAATCTTGGTTCTATCATTAACGTGTAAGTGAACAGCTACATTTTTGCCGATTCTCTTATCACGGGTTTTTTCTTTGAACGAGTTTTCCAAGTACTGGTCAAAAATAATTCGAACTTCATCGTATTTTTCAGTCAATTTTCCTATTTTCTAAAGCAATTTTTCTGAAAAGAGTAGCGCTGAGCTAATGTCTTTCGAAGACTGTAATGACTAAACTACGCACATTGCGTCAACGATTATAACTGAGTAATTTCTATTAATGCAATCAAGTGATTGTTGTTTCGAAAGTGGAAGCCTCAACAATTCTTCAACAAACTCGTGTTTACCAGTCAACATCAGCATAGTTCCATCACAATTGAAATTAGAGGGCGGAGACACCTGGAATTCATATTCTCCTATCGCATCCTTCACTGCGAGAACTGGCCTTGAGTTTGCAATTACCAATAACCTCGATATTAAATTCCTTTCTTGTTTCAGGTTAACGAGTTCTCCTTTCACGTTTGCTCTTACTTGCGATCCAGCATCTTTAAAATATTTGTACTGGTTACGATTCAACACATCCCAGAAGCTAACGTTGCGGACGATTAACCTTTCATTGGCAAATTTCTGAAAGGCTTCCTCCCCAAGACTGTCTCTCTTTAGCGTGTTTTGAGTTATTTCTGAAGAAGCCACCGCAAAAGTCATTAAGTTACAAAGATCTGGTTTCGAGAATGGGTTTCCGTCTTTGCTTAGGAACGAAGAGATTGATCATGCATGCTTGGCCATTTTGAAACCTTTGCTACCGTAACTCTCACATCTCTATTGCAGGTGTGGATTGGTGTGGTGCTAACGATAATCTTACTAACGGATATCCATATTATTTTCCACATTGAGGAATCTTTTCTCTTTCGCCAAAGAAACCTCAGAAAGAAGGCCGCTTCCGTTTTCGTCTCAAAGATCTCGAATCAAATAATTGCCGTGCTATTGCAACAGGGTAATTTGCGATAGAGCCTATTATTAACGATTATAAACCGAATTTTTAGTTAAATCGTTATACATTAATTGGTATTATGTGGATAAAAACTTGTTGAGGTTAACGGTAATAGTTAGTGTAGGGAGCTGTTGGCTCGCGTGGCGTGAAAGGCTCGCCACCACCCTCCTACGCATTGTCACCCGACCACCTGAATTGATGGCTTTAATCTTCGCTTGATGACAAGAAAGCAAAACAACAAAATAGTGTTTGACCAAACAGATATTATTTTGCGCCAACCTTTTTACCTAAAATGGTTTTTACCGTAGTGATTAACTCAAATCAGAATTCCTAAAGTTATAAATGGAATTAGCTTTTTTATGGAGTACTATCAGGTATTTAGGTTCTTTGGAAAACGTAGTGAATCTGCTTATTTTAAAATTTAATTAATTAAAAGATTAATAAAATAGTTCAAATAGCATTGTAGCTATCTTTACCTCAGTCAAACAACCCTGCTCGCTGGTATTGTAATATTAACTCAGTATGGTTTGACAAGTATTGTCGACGGTGAATACACAGCTCCTAAACGAAATGATTATCAAACATGAAAAATGCTTACACATAATCTAAATTTAGAAACCATTGAAATTGGGGATCAGGCAAAATGATTTTTTTTCTTGATAACCATTTATTTAGTTAATAAATGTTATAGTTTCACAAATGTCATAACCACCATGTTGAAAATCGCTCACAACAGTTTAACAATCAACTGTTTAATTCTATTTATCCTTTCCGCTCCATTTTATTTTTACCATTTGTTTTTGTCCGTTTGGAACTTTTAAACACATAAAAGAAATATTTTCTGACACAGATAATTTATATTCATTTCTAATGTAAACATCCCAAGGCCTAACGCGAGTAACCTAAGTACAGTGAAACTAAAATTAAAGGTTTATAAATGTAAAATATTATAATAGACGACTCAGATGTCCTTGAAGGTAATGTGCAAAACAGTTATATAAAATATATAAAATGTTTACCTTATCAGTTTGGCAGATTTTTTCATTTTTTCTCAACACGCACATAAGATGGATTTCTCATCAGCGTTTTTGACCAATGGTCAGTGTTGGCGTAATAGTAGGTACAGTGATACTCCCCCCGATTTAAGTCAGGCCTAAAATCTATTTGTAGCCTTCCTCCCGCCCTAGAAAATGGTATTTGCAAATATTTCAAAATGAAATATAATTTAATTTTAAAAAACACATTCGAATTAAAAAACCATTTCGTTAGAGGAGGAAGCACGAAAACCACGATAAATACTTAATGTTTGAACAAAGCATTTTCTTCTTAGCGTAGCTATACACAGTATACGAAAACAGACATATAGTCACTTCGGCCGTGATGAAGGTCGTAGAAATGGGAGTGTCTTAAAGCGGGAAAACTCACGAGCAAAACTCTCGTGCCTCGCTACCCTAATTTGACGAAAACTCGTCAGTAAGCCTAGTCATGGTTATTATATTATTAGCTTACCTGATTATCTCTTTTATAACCATACAAATACCTGAAATTAAGTATCACAACACTTCTTTCGCGAATAACATTATAATTACCTTAAAATATTAAGAACGATAACAAATTGAGGTTTTTAAATTCATTGTTTTATAAGCCTTTTTGCGCGGGAAGATCGCCTATTTGTTATTATGACGGCGCAATCTTTTCGGGTCAAATCTCGAGCCAATGGATTTGAAATGTCGTGTAACGTTTTACACTTGACGTAATTAAGCCCCGCCTTTCTCTCAACGCGCTTTCCTATCACCGACCTAAAGAAACCTTAGACATTCCAAATGAATTTAATTTATAGTTTCCTGGTCATAGTGTTTAGGGGCATGGAAATGTTTATGATTTGTGTTAATTAACGGGGATTTAGGGATGGAATCGTGAACGATTTTACGATTGTCAAAAACAACTTAGATTTTTTTTGGGTAAATATTACAAATTGTAAATTATGGTGTACTGCAAGGTACTATTCTTGGTCCAATATTGTTTTTAATTTACATTAATGACTTTTGTGAATCAGAAGTAGCAAATTCCCTAACTTCATTCGCGGATGACACTGTCGTATTATACTATGCAAATACGTGGGAAGAGGTCTACGCAAAAGCAAATAATGGTTTGGCTAAAGCAAAGCTTATTTTAGATCAAAGTTTAAATCCCACAAAAACGAAATATATAACATTCACATTAACTAAAGAACAACAACCAACAGCCAAAGAACTAAAAACACATACATGTAATTCCCCTAGTCAAGACTGTAATTGTACTAAAATTGACTAAGTGCATTCAATTAAATATCTAGGGTTAATTGTCGACTCGCAACTAAAATGGGACGCACATACTACTAACTCAACTAAAACCATTAGATTTATTTCGTACAACATCTATAAGCTTAGTAAATTTCTCAGAGTCAAACTGATCAGGGTAGTATACTTTGCTTTAGTACAATCATTGTTATCATCTGGTATAATTGCACGGGGAAATGCAAATTGTAATGTTTTAAATCCGTTACTTGTACTCCGAAATTGAATACTGCGAACCTGTTTGCACACACCCTACCGCTATACTAAATCGCGCTTATACGCGGAACTAAATGTTTTTACAATTCAGCAATTATATGTAAATACAGTTCTGTCGTAAAGCTTTAAATCGTTGTCTAAAAATAATAAATTACAAAATCTTAAAAATACTATGTTTCAAAGTAACTGTAATTTACATATTCCTTATATGACCACGAGGTTTGAGCAAAGACATGCTTTGTATATTTCTCCGAAGATCTATAAAAACCTAAATCTTGAAGTGAAATGTACAACGAATTTAGCAGAATTTAAAAAACGAATTAAAAATTGCATAAACATGATTCTTCTATAATTAAGATAAACTTGTTATCTATTACTGTTAAACTTCTAGGTCAACTAGTTTTTGTAAAATGAGGCCATTTGTTAATTTTATATAAAAAAGCTGTCCACGCACAAGATTACTTATGAGGATGGCTATAAACCTGCGATTCTTATATTAAATTTGTGAAAATTATGTTGTAACTTAAATAAATAAAAAAAAATAAAACCCGCTTCGCTTGCTTATAATATTAATCCAAGGTAAAATAAAGAAGTCCATGAAAAAGTGTTTGAACTGTGAGGTAGCTTGGACCGTATTTTACCTGTTTTAAAAACTAATCTCTTCGATGTGGCTCACCATATGGCAACATGCACTTAAGTTGCGCCATCCCTAGATTTATTGCTGAACTTTTATTGCCAAACTAATATTAAATTCAAACTAATATTAAAATTATATAATTATATAAAAAAGCAGCGCAAAATTTTAATATTAAAAGTAAGAAATGACAAACGTAATATTAAAATTATAAATTAAAGCAAAGCGAAATCCTAAAAAAATTAATTTATCGAAAGGAGATTAACACCCACAACGTGATAACAGTCACTTAGTAAAAGCCGACGATACTAACCATTTGGTTAACACTGTCCTGCTAAGATTGTCAAAAATTCAAAATAGGTAAAAAATAAACTGTAGAATCTTACATATAATTTAATTAGCAAAATAACGAAAGTATAATGACATCCAAGCCAATTCGTTATTTATTTTGCTCTATAAACTCGATTGCTAACTGAATTTCGTATTAATTACGAATTACGATGAAGATAGAATAGAAAAAACCCACTCCGTTTCTACACTCGTAGATTTCTCACCGGCAGGTCGGCTTAATTTCGGTCGAGAGGCAAGAAACGAAACGCCGCCGACTCTTCCGATAAGGCTTTTCTATGGAGAGGTTTTTCGTGTTCCCGCTAGCGCTTGACAACGCAAACTGGACGGATCTCGCGCGCTTGGCCGCCTTTCGTTTTCTCAATCTCACACTCACTCACACTCACACTCACACTCACACTCACACTCACACTCACACTCACACTCACACTCACACTCACACTCACACTCACACTCACACACACACACACACACTCACACACACACTCACACTCACACACACTCACACACACACTCACACACACACTCACACACCCACCCACACACGCACACACACACACACACACACACACGCGGTCAGCAAATAATGACTCGTATACTAAAGTACCCGATTCATAAAAATGCAGAAATCAAAATATAACCACAATAGCTTCAGATTTTGAAACCAAACGTGCAAGTGCTTAAAATTTCGGTCCATAAACACTTTCAAAATTCGTCTGGGTAGTTTTTAAAATTATTAAATACTTATGTCAATGCACTGCCATATAACGAAGAAAAATATTACATTTATCCAACTACAAAAAAATTCTCTAACGGGTTTCGATGCGATATTCCAAATTAATTTTGCGTGAAAGTGCATAAAAAATGTATCTTTATTGATTGGTAACGTTTCTATTTTACTTTAATGTTTGTAAACACAGCGCGGGAAACGCGTTAAAAGTTTTAAGGGAGTTGTTAAAGTACGACTCAATTATGATCAAGACCATTTATACATAAGTGGGAAATCTTGTTTTCATCAGCTATTGTTTTGTGTGTAGAGGTTTTATTTAACTACATATATCTGAAAGTTACACATAAATTTGAGAGGCAAGGTATCTTTATTACTTTATGAATGTATATTCGTGACCGAAATATTTATCGGCTTTCAGAAATAACAGGAATGACATTTATTATGTCAAGTTTAAAATAAGTGATATAAACTTGGTTAGTAATTTATTTTAAATAACTTAATCCGTGCTTATATTTTTGAAACGTTCTTACATTTACTTTAAATAAAAAACTAGTATTGCTACACCCCAAGAAAATGGGGTGTTGTTTTAAACCGTTTAAGGCCGTTTCTTAGTTTTGAGTTGTGAATTTGTGACACTAGATGGCGCTAGCATCGAAAGGGGGGGTGCGAGTAGAAAAAATGTTGAAAATGTTACCATAGTAAGATTTCACCACCGTCAATCTGCCAGAAAAAAAGGGGGAAAGTATTAAAAGACGTTTTCTGCTTATTCTCTGGATATCGCAGGACTCCCACAGAACGAAATATAAAATATTCAAACCGAAAAGCGAAACCAAACATATATTTTATAAAAACGACAAATCAACGTTTTTACTTATTAATTTAAATATAAATAATATTTTTTATTTGTTTACATTAAATATAAAATATTCAAACCGAAAAACGAAACAAAGAATTATATATTTTATAATACGACAAAAGCAAGCGTTTTTACAGAACTGACATTTTGAAATTTCGAATAGTACGACTTACAATTTAAAGGAAGGGATCAAATTTGGCCCTTTATCGCGCCATAACCGCACTTAGAACAGACCTGATAACGAAATTATTAACACTACTATTTGTACCCTTTAGTATGTTACCTTGTCGAGTTACCTCACACGGTTTTTAAGAAAAAATATTTTTTGCGTTATTACACAAGCGCGTTTAATAACCATATTACAAATTGAAGATAGAATTAAAGTGGCCCAATTAAAAGAGCCAAATATATATTTGTGACCGAAAGAACTGGATAACTCCATCACAGATTTAATATATATTCAGTCGTGAAGGTTCTTATTTCACCATTCCCACTGTTGCTAACCATTATACATCCAGGGTGCCCTATATGTGAGCGGTGTATTGAATTTCACAGCAATGTTATTCACCATCTATAGCATGATGGTAAGCAGTCAGTTTTTAGGCTCGAGCTTCTTTTGAAGCTCTTACGTTATGAAATATATCCAGAGTCAAAATTTCAGTCAGACATTCAAACCGCAGACCGTTACCTCACACGGTTTTTAAGAAAAATTATTTTCTGCGTTATTACACAAGCGCGTTTAATAACCATATTACAAAGGGAGGGATCCAATTTTCCCCTTTATAGCGCCATAACCGCACATAGAACTGACCTGATATTGAAATTACTAACACATCTATTTGTACCCTTTAGAATGTTTCCTTGTTTGTCGAGTTACCTCACACTGTGATTCCTTAAATTAATTTTAGATTCCGTGATTCGTATGTGATTCATGAATTCGAGTAGGATTCCAAGATTCCGAAGATTCGAATATTCTCAAGATTCCTGATTAGATTCTTGAGATTCGGAATCACGGAATCAAGGTATGTACGAGATTCCTCGAAGTGGCGGACCCCTCGGATCCGTTACATCCGTAGATCCTTTATTCCGTTAACTTCGGCTTAATCGTTTCTTTTCATAAAAGGTGATATATGTAATGTTGAGTTAATTCTTAATAGTGAAATTCCAAACAGTTTCGCGATAATAATAACAACTCGGTGTCATTTTCACTTCCCTATGGAAATCAGAATATCGTGGGTTCGCGCCCGGCTCCCGACCGAACAGTTTTTAGTGTAGAGTTTTATTAATTCAAATTTTATAAAAGAAATTTAACATTGTTAAACATTATATATTTTAGAGAATTATAATAATGAAATATTTAGAAGAGTTAAATTTCAGGTTTGTGAAATTTAATTTTAAAAACTCTATATTAAAAACCGTTCCGTCTGGAGCCGGGCACGAACTCACGATCTTCTGATATATATATATATATATAAATATATATAAATATATATATATATATATATATATATATATATATATATATATATATATATATATATATATATATATATATATATATCCACACAAAAAAGGAAAAAAGCGAGAAAAAAAAGATTAATAAAAATGCACAATATAACTATAAAACACGACCGAGTAAAATACACAATGAATGTCAGAAAGGAGTACTCAGATCAAAATGGCACGTCGGAGAATGACGCAGGTGGCAGCGACCACCTCGGCGAAGCCCGCGTGAACCGCCTTGAGGACCCCATCTAAAGAAACCGGTAGATGCCTCTTGTGGAGGGTGGAGTGTAGACGCAGCCGAGGTGCAAGCTGGTTGGGGCAGAATAAGAGAATGTGTTGCACCGTATCAACAGCACCGCACTTCGAACAACTATCTGTGGAAGACAGGTTGAATCTAAAAAGTAGCGTCTTTGTCGGAAAGCAGTTGCAGCCGAGACGCACCAAAAGAGTGTCATCGCGTCGTGTAAGCTGTAGACGCATGATTTCGGGTGAACCCGGGTTCGGCTTCGCGCGATAGAGAGCATACGCGGACGCACGAGTCCTCCAGGAATCAGCCCAAGTAGTGGTGCGGACCTTGCTGCACATTGACTTCAGTTCGGAAAGCGTCGCGGGGAGGAAGAAATCGACCTTAGATGGCCGCGGAAGTCCGGTGACTCCCGCCAGTCCATCCGCCGTTTCGCTGCCCTCCACTCCTACATGAGCCGGGCACCACAGGAGAAGCACGTTCTCAGTAAAGAATGCCTGTGTGGAAGGCGCCCATAATTCCTCAGTAGATGGCGATGTCGAAAGTCCAAATACGAAACTCCGCCCATAAAATAAAAACAACTAGTACTTGACGCCTAGAAAATATGGCTCCTAGTTCGTTCTTATACATAAATTAGTTCTTGGTAGTAGTTATAAAAATTTGTGATTTTTAAAGCTTTTTCTCGCAATTCCATCAGTGGTCCTATATTTGTTTGGATCTTCTTAGTTGTTGAGCGATTAGGCTGATTTTTGTATATTTCATAGGGTCATCATATACGCATAGCTGCACGCCCCGTGTTGGACTTGGGCTCGTCTCAAAGTTTTTACAGAAATTTTTAAGTGCTCGTCTCGTGCTCAATTTAATGGAAAATATTGTACACTCTCAGCTCAGACTCAGTTAAAATTACAATATTTGAAACGGCTCGTCTCGGACTCGTGTTAAGCTTTTTTTTCTGTGGACTCACCTCAGTCTCATTTGTTTTACATTTTTTCGCTGGTCTTGTCTCGAGCTCAATTATCTTAAGTTAACGAATTTTGACTCGTCTCGGGCTCTTCTCACCTAAACAATTCGTTTTGCTCTCGTCTCTTACTAGGTCTCCGAATAAATATTAGAGGGCTCACTCGTTTTGAGTCCGCGGCTCAAGCAGTGACGGCGATCCCGTGGGGGCTCTGGGGCTCGAGCCCCCACGGGGAAAACCCAACGAGGGCTGAGCCCCCACAGAAATAAAATTGAGGAAAAAAAGCAACCAGGGAAGTATTTATTATCTTACTGCCTTTATTTGGGTTCGAATTCAGTCTTTTTACAGAAGTTATTTTGAGATTGCAGATGCGAGTAGCGTTAAATTAATTACGATAATATCAATGTATTCATTGACGGATGAGATATAAAAAAACACTTTAAAGAAATATGTATAGTAATAAAAATTTAGAGCTGTACATTTTCGTGCTTAAGTTTTAAGTATATGAATTTTTGGATGAAAAAATTATGGCCTGTGCCCCCACAGAAATATTTTCCGATCGCCGCCGCTGGGCTCAAGCCAAATTTATCTATACTATACTCATAGAACACCATACGTTTTTATCTAGAGATAAAAATTATATATTTTATCAATAAAGAAAACGGTTGAAAGCAGAGGTAATCTGAGGCCCGTGGTGAAAGTTACTCGCGGGCCCTTTAGTTAGCGCCTCCCCCCTCCACCTTCCAAGTTAACCTGTTTTGGCACCCCCACGCCTTGTAAACATTGTCCAAATTATCCCCCCTCGAGCCTTTAGAGTGTTTTCAATCCTTCTGATATGAACCCCCCTGTTGTCTCTTTGATGGGCCCCTATCAGTCCTTCGTGGGCGATTTACAGCACTGCCCCGGGGATTTTGCCTCCTCCTACACGGCCCTGAGGAGTTCACAAGATTTTTAGATAAAGCAGGATACGTGACAAATAAATTTTAAGCTTTAAGCCATTGTCTTGTGCCGTACGTAATTTTAACCCTTGCTGGATAGTATCCTCCAATCCGGGGACGGCGATCCCGTGGGGGCTCCGGGGCCCAAAGATAAAAAAGAAAGCGCAGAGCCCCCACTGAAAAATATTTGAACGGAAAGTCCCAAGACCAATTTTAAATTATTGTTTTTAATTTATTAAAAAGTATTAATTTCTTATTACTAAAGAAGGGTACATAAAACGAAATAATCATAAGTTTTAGTCCTATGAAATTTTTAACCCAAAATTTATCCGTCGCGTACACAGCTTTATCAAAATATTTTAATTATCCAAAGACAACGACTTTGAATTAACTATAAATGAATTCATAGACGTTTCAGATATCAGAAAAACACTGTATTAGAAATTAAACATTAAAATTATTTAAGTTTGGTGTACATAAATTTTATATAAAAAATCAGCCGAGTCCCCCCCCCCCCCCCCACCATAATTTTTGCGATCGCCGCCGCTGCTCCAATCGCTTTTTGTGCCCCTTTGTCTACCCTGGTTTATGTAATAAATACAAATCATATAAAATCTGCCATGTCTAACCACGGCCAACTTTGATCGTGCGCTGTTCGCGCTACAGCGGCCAACACATTCGTCGAAATTCTGCGAGCAAGGATTTTCCCCCTGTAAACGGTACTGTAACGTGTAGGAGTTCAGCGCCACGCTCGGTTTTTATATTGTCTTCAATGTAAAAACTATTCTAAAAATAATAATCAGCTAGGGGCACTGACGTCATACACATCTTTTGCTCATAGGTTAACACAGAAACGTCAACGAATTAAATGGCCGCTGTAGCGCGAGAGATCGAAGTTGGCCGTGGTCTAACACTTTTCCTCCAAATTAAGAAACTAACTAAATCTACTTTATGCGTTATAACATAAAATAACATCTGCCAATAACATTATAAGGTTAAAATATAGAAATTACCGTTGTAGAGTTTGTTTAGAAAAATAAATGTACCTCCAAAAAACACAGGCCTCTGCTGCCGCTTAGGTTACAAAATAAACACGGCAGAAGCGTTTATTATTTTGACCGTCGAACGCTCGGAACAATCGCAAAATGCGCGGTTAAAAACGAACTTTTCAAAAATAAACGTGGGTCACGTGGGAGCAAAGTTCCCATGACTCGCATTATCGACTTAACAGCCAATAGAATTTGGTTCAGTCAATTATATTTTTAGAGGTGGACTACTATTGAGGAGTTCGTCCTCTGAACAAATAATTTAGAAACATTTTGAGACGCGGAATAATCCGCGACTGGTCTCATATCGTATTTATTCACTCGAGCTCGTCTTGGGCTCGTATCATTAACATTTTTTACGATAAGTCTCTACTCGGGCTCATTTTTATGCTATTTTTGGGACAAAGACTCAGTCTCGTCTTAAAACAATTAAGGGTCTCATCTCAGCTCCTAAATTAGACAATATATTTCTTGGACTTGTCTCGTGCTCAAAATGTTATACGTTTATTCGAATGGTCTCACCCGAGGTTCGAGATTTAATGAAATTTAGAAGGGACTCGTCTCGGGCTCAAAACTTAATTCTAATATTTCGGTCTCTAACTCACAAATTGGCTCGAATTTGAGACGAGCCCGTGCAGCTATGCATATACGTTGAATCCTGCCAATAAATTTCCAAAGACTAGCTGGCCTGAAAACTAGCGTATTTTTAAAATATTTTTTTAAATAAAATTAGTACCATGATATATCCGTCGGTGTAAAATTTATTGTTAATTAGCTTAGGGTAACCTTCACCTTCCAAAATCAATCGATATTTTCTGTGAAATATTTACTTTATACATCCGATTGCCATATTTATTTGTTATTCGTTGGTCTGTTTAAAATTACCGTTTTTTTAAGACCTAGGTGGGATTTTTTGCCGTAACTTGGTGCAAATTAAATATTCTACCTGTTATCACACTACCGTGATTTTTAAACAGTGTTGGGTGTCTCGGGGTTGGTCCTGGCGCGAAAGAAGGGCCATTGCGAACATCCTATTTTTATAACACTCCGATTCAAGTGAGTTTTAATGTCTTTCACCATTTGATGCAGCTATTGTTTTGGTCACGTTTTCCATGTCACCTGTTTTTTTTTAAACTCTCAAACTGATTTTTCGCGTTTTTTTAAGGTAACACTATATGTGTCCCGGCACGTTGATTGTTAGACTTAATTTTTGTTCTCACCATTAATGCCTATCGGTTGGAAAACCACCTTTATTTAAAAAAGGTTAATTTTTCCATCAATGAGTATTTTAGCATAGTGTTATATATCTTTAGATCAATGGTGGCTGTCGCCTTTTTCGCTTTATTTATTTTAAGATTGCGCGTTAAGTCGCAAACAACCCGAGTCACTCCTTTGACTAATTGCATTCATCAACGCAAAAACTTCATTTCCTTTGAACTCTCTGAGAACGTTAAAGGGGCCAAAGGAGGAACCACGGAAAAAACCTTTTTTTTTGTCGGAAACTTTCTTCTGGATTACTCATTAAAATATCGCGAAAGTTGTTTTGAATTAAGAACCACTTCACAGAAAATGGCGTTATTATTTTCTAAAAGTATCTTTCGTAAAGTAAATGCAACAGCTACAGCCGAATGGTTATGTAAGAATGTTGCAAGTTTAAAACATGAAGCGCTGAATTTTTAATACGGCTTATAGAAGTGATTAAAAAAATACATGACCTGTATTTCCCCTCGATTAGAACTCTTTGAAACCAGCGGCAGCGGCTGCTGCTAATGTAAAACCGTTTTAACGATTTTAATAGGAAATTTGGACCCCAGAAACCAAATAGTTCTTCGATAAAGCAAAATCACTTATCCGAATGAAGGATTATGTGAAGGCAGTGAATTTAAAGTCAGCTTTCTTAGCAAATGATGATGTGTTACCATTTCTCCGTCTTAATGCTTTTAATTGCCATAATGTTTACCGAGGGAAAAAGGGATATTTCACGATGTCTGCCCGCCTGTTCTATTCAACCAAACTGCCGCCATTAATTCAGGAGGCAATACAATATCGGTAAGAAATATTTTAGTCCTAAGAACCGATTATCAGGTAATAATTACGATAGATCTTATGTCGTATTATCTGTATTTTCGCTCACATATCATCAGATCAGTTCATACAAACCATATATTTTAATCCTGAAATTAATCTGTTTTCATTGTTAACCGATGTAAGACTATGCGTCGTATGCGTCAAAGATATCAGCTAATAATAATCAAGCTACCAGCTATTCTAATACCCAAGGCACCATCTTAGTCCTTCGTCATCGAGCAACTTTGAAAGCCATTAATTCAGGTGGCCGAGTTACAGTGCGTAGGAGGGTGGTGGCAAGCCCTTCTTACCACGCGAGCCAACAGATCCCTACATTAACTATTAATGTTAACCTCAACAAGTTTTTACGGAAGGGGAAACCGAAGAGCTCTGGGAAAACCCCATAAACCAGTGGGTAGAGAACTTGCAAACTCAATCCTCTAGATTTTAATCCTTTTAAAATTTTAAGTACAGTTTATTTTAATTTGATTTTTATAAGATTACAAATACTTATTGTACAAGTCAGAAAACTGTTTAGCTTACTAAATCTGATTTCTTACTTGGAATAACGTATCACATACAGGTAATAATCGGATTGCGGGGCGAGGGGAAAGTAAAATATGAAACAACATTAATTATCTTTAGTTATCTAAAAATGAAGACCTAAATAAAGTGATAAGTTGACCGTTGGAATTACTAATTCAAAATATTCACCCCGATACTAAAGGTAGAACGGGGTGGTGCTAAGACTGACGCACTTAATGCGTACTTAAAAAGACACTATCTTCACCTCCGACTTTGGTCAAGTTGGGCCGGGATACTGAACTTCCACTCAGGCTAACAGGGAAAGGTCCACGCACTGTCTCTGCTCTGGTTTTGGGCGGCGCAGTGGCTGGTCTCCGTATGAGGTGCCATGGCTCTTGGATTCCCCCATTTTGGACACCAACCGGCGCCCCGGTGCCCAGGGGCCTAGGAACGTTTTGTATTAAGAGGGGTACATTTTAAATATTGAATTTGGCGCCCCCTGTAAAGAAATAAAATATTTAGCGCCACGTTCCAATTTCATTGTAATCTTATATCCTTAGAATGATTAAGAAAAACTAATGGGAAAATTCCTAAGAAAACCATTTTGCACCATTTTCCCAAAACGATTCTCTAGTTTCCCTGACGCATTCCTTTAGATATCCTTAAGGGTTTCCGGAACATATTCCTTTTGCTATCCTTAAGGGTTGACATTACATATTCGATTAGATATCCTTAAAGGGATGGTGAGATCAAAAATAGCTTATTTAAAAAAAATCATCCTAAAATCGATCTTCATTCGTCGGAATAATTTAAATTCAATTTTTTTAAAATTGAAAACTTCGGCGAATTCAGTCGCAACATTTAGAATGGTAAAAATAGTATTTCGAAAACGGAAAAAAGCGGAATTCTATTTACGAGTAAAACTTGTCTGTATTCGAGGATAGGCCCTAAATGGGTTAGAGTGTGCCATAACTGGTGGCTTTACCGGGGAGTCGGGGTCCATAAGGGTGGTGGCGCACTTGGAGATGTTAGCACCCATCAAATGGTCCTATTCTCACATCCGACTTCGGTCTGGTTTGGGCTGGATACTGGGCTTCGGTTCAGGCTAACGGAGAGGGTCCGTTCAAACTGGCCACTTCGGCGTATTGGGTAGCCTGCTGTGGGGCGGCGGGCCTCCGTATGAGGGCACGGCGGTCCTGTTTCATGTTCTTTTGGACTCACAGCGGGATCTCCGGTGCCAGCTTACTTGAGCCCTTTCCACACTAGTTTCTTTTTTATCGCGGTATGAAACCGGAATAGTTGACTCGCGTCCAGACGGAAGTTTAAACCAGTTCCGATAACGTGATCGGTTCACTTCGTCGTAGTGTGAACAGAACTAGCTCACTTTGTTATCAAACCGCGATCGGCACGGCTAGAAAATGTTCGGCGTAAAGAATGTAATTTACTAATGTTGATGAAATATAGTATACGTAATGGACATAACAGGTATTTAAATAACAAAAGAAAGAGAAAATATAGAATAAAAAAAATGAGTCTACTATTTAGGAATGTCCATTTGAATTACAAAACAAATTCTCTGCACACCATTTCATCGATGGTTATCGTGAAGAAACCGGCTAGTTTTTTTATTTATATTTAATATGAATGATTAAAGTTAAATGCTTGATCATTTTGACAAACCATTCGTCGTTTTTTATAAAAAAATAATATCAGACCTTAAATTTTACACATAGTTTTAAAAACATACGATAGGATAGACAATATTTATTTTTAATAGACTATTCGCAAATTTGTGATAAACAACGAGTCTGAACACCGTCTTACCGATATCGATAAAGTTTAATATTAGGGGACTAAACGATCATCTTCGGTGAGAAAAATATTTAAATTTAAATGGTTTGAAGACGAAGTTATGGTATTTGGTCACAAAAGCTTTGGGTTCAAAATTTCCGTATGACCAAATCTACCTTTTCGATTCTCCGAGATCAATTGAAGCCTTATATTGGAAAACAAGATTCACAAATTAGAATGGGTACGTCCACTGTTGGAATAATGTTACCGAAAACCTCATCGAAAATTATATTACGCTCTTCGTCATCGGACCATGTATTACCACGTTCAGTCATCGTGAATACGAACCACTCAACCACTGATAATTTTCATTTGACGACTATTTATATTATTAAACCACGAGATTGCTTAAAAAACATTCAGCTAACTCATAACAAAACATAAAACTATTTTACCTAAAAAAATGTGCTTGGCACTAGGGTTATTAAAAAATTGTTGTATTATTTAAAAATAAATAGCTCGATAACTGATATTTATTTTAGATAAACGTTCACCTTCATACAGTATAGTATTATTATATTTAAATAGACATAATTTTAAATTTTTTAATATTTAATTTGTTAGGTAACCAAAAGTCATATGTTAATAACGTTATTCGATATAAATATTTTATTTAAAGATTGCAAAAGAAATACTTTTAATAAAATGTTACTGGCACGTCTGGTGCGTCCACACGCACTTTAAAAATGACGGAAAGCGCGCCGAATACGGTGAAACCGGGTCGTGACTACCTCTCGATGTAGTCTCAGCCCGGGTCGAACCCGCGCCAAATTTTGTCGTGTGAACATGGTTGTCCCAGGCTCGGCCCACTTCTAAACCGCTCTAAAGTGTCCGTGTGGAAAGGGCTCAAAGCACTGATGTGTGCCCGTCGTTCCCCTTTAGGAGCTCTCTACAAAGGGCTTGACCCTCTACCTACGTAGGTGGGGTGCCGGCTGGAAATGCTATAGCATCCGTTCTCTATCCCACAGCTGTGCGCGAACTGGGAGCTGGTCGCCCCAATGCTGCGCCTTTTGTCGGGATGGGCGGCTTGCGTCGAGGGTGCGACCATCAGTAGTAGGGTTCTGCTACCCATGCTGCATTTGTCACCTGTTCGGGCTTGTGGACGCTGGCGTAGGGCATTCTGATGAGACCAGCGGTATATAAATTTCTGACCACATGTAATATTCCTTTGCAAACGTGATGACTTCTGAGTGTTTCTAATTTATATAATTTCGACGCCAATTTTGCTCTGCCATTTTTGATACAAATGAAAATTGGTTGTCGCGCCATCGATCGTCTTTTGGCTTTACTACGCAGTTTGACAGTAATGATACAATCTTTTTACTTATATTTAATTTGAAAAATACGACATCATAAATTGCCATAATATAACTTTTATTCTAATTATTGCCTTTTTCATAATTTTAATTTAATTTATAATATGAAAATGGAAGAATTTTGTTCGGAATTCGTACTTTCTAAATTCGTAACGAAACACGTGGCGTAAACTGCGACCGTTGGTTTGAATCGTCATTTGCCGTGACTTGCCAGTAGGTGGCGAAGGGAAAAGTTTTTTTTCTTTTCAGAGGATGAGAATCGTCCCTAGGCAAAGCTTTTAATTTTTCCATGGGTTAGTCGTTGATATAAAAAAAATTAAATGGAGACGTATGATTAATAAAGGTTTTTTTAATCAGAGAAGAAAAAATTAAGGGCTGATTGAGTCCGAGAAGACCGCGAGCCCATGTAATAAAGGTTAGAAGAGTTTTTACGCGGTAACGTGAGATGATTTCTTTCTTCTGTGCAGCAGGAATTATGAAAGAAAAAAGATGGACGAATTTAAATCGATTAAATAATTTTTGTCAGACAAAATATTTAAAACTGTAAAAAGTATAAATGTTAAAATAGATGTGTTGGCTTAACATTCTCAATATAATTATCTACGGGATAAAGGTCTTGCAATAACGTTTTATACGTATTTGATTAAATAATTGTTTAATCCCTGCAAAACTTCCCAGAACATTTTTCCGCAAATCGGAAATTTTTTTAAAACTACCGTGAGAAAGACTCGACGTTGAAGTGTCTAGACTCTCAACTAGTCTAGAAGTTTGGTTTTACGTATTGAGTCGGAAAATAAAGGCCAAAATGCCACTTTTAAATGTGGTGTAATTTGCGAACAATACTAGGCGAGGCATGGCATTAAAACCTATTCATCGATTATTTGGGAAAAAACGGAAAATATTCCGGAAAAAAGACCTCGGTTTATTTCCACAGAAAATATTCCGACTTGCATTTTTTAACCTTAAGTCCACTATAGCCTAGAATGTCTTTGTGTTTTTCAGGGCTTTGAGATTTGGAGAAACCCCACAAAGAAGACCTTATGACATACGCATGGAATTTCAATACAGACGAAAGAATCCAACGGGCAAGAATATAGTTTTGGAACCCATCGAAATATCCTTCCTGATGCCCATTTTCCGAGTCTGGTTCTGCGGAACGGCGCTCTGAATCATCGTCTTGTTCGTCGAAATTGCACATCGATATTCTATTGAAATCAATCAGCGCTAGCGTTGGAACGTTTCTCATGGATTGCACATGAATCTGTTTAATAGCAATAGCCCGACTATGAGCATATTTGCCATTTTCTTTTGACACCACACCGGCACAATTTTACGTAAATATTTGTATATGTTGTTGTAAAGTGATTTGTCGCTTTTATAAGAACTGGCCAAACATTATGGGATTGGTAATGTAATTCTTTGTGAAATGTAAAAGCATGAACCTGAAATATTGTTCCGTGTTTTTTTATCTTATTAAGTACTTTACATATTCTGAGAAATAATATTTGTAACACATTTAAAGCACATGGAAATTCCCAATGATCTAAGTTTGGAATTTTTACACAGTTTTAAACTGATGAAACGTAGCTTAATCATACTAAATAGTCGACTTATTAAAAGCCAATTTCAAATTACACATTTTATAAACCCAAAGTATTGTATCATATTATCAAATGAAATACTAAACATTTTCTATACCGGAAGCATTTGATAATGATTTAAAACACTTTATTTAACATTTTGAAATTATATTTAAAAAAAGTATTTTTTTAAAATAATACATTGTCGCATATATGAAAACTATATGTGGAAGAGTTGTTCAACGGAGATAGCAAAGCTTCCAAATGATACGAAACTGGTTTATTTACATATGTACAAGGTTACATGAGAACGAGAAATTGAATACTGAACCAATTAACAACAGTTACCGGCGATTATATACAGTGTTCAAAAACGTATTATTGATAATCGAGTAGAGTAGATGTAATACGGGTAGAGAGTCTTCATCGTATTAAACTTCAACACTCTCCCTCGATGAAGACTTAGATAGTGCGACCAGATTCATTTTCTGACGAAAACGAATGAAAGATCCTGCTGGAAGACCCTTCGTAAAGATGTCGGCTAATTGCTCTTCGCTTGGTACATAGACCACGTCAAGCTTACCGCGGTCAACCAGTTCTCGAACGTAGAACGGCGAATACTTATATGTTTCGTCCGACGATGAAACTCGGGGTTTTGGATCAGCTTGATCGTACCGGTGTTGTCGACTCTTAGAACACCAATGACTGCCATGACTGACTTTATCTACACGACGTCTTTCGCTGCCTCTGTAGCTGCCATCAGTTCTGACTCGGTCGTTGAAAGACTGCCTGACTGCTGTCTCCTGCTGGCCCAGGTGACCAGAGTGGAGCCCATGAGACAAACGAGACCAGTAGTAGAACGTCTGGTCTTCTCGCAGCCACCATAGTCAGCATCGGAATAAGGGACTATGGAAAAAAACGTCGTCTGATCGATCTAGCAGCCCAAGATTCGTCGTTCCTCGTAGATAGCGACATATTCGTTTGACGGCGTTCCATTCTGCGATCGTCGGGTTTGCCATCGTCTGAGAGTCACGATTTACAGCGAACTCTAGGTCGGGTCTAGAGCCCATGGCGGCATATCGAAGGCTTCCGATTGCTGATGAGTACCAGGTCGACGACTCGAATGGTTTCTGATCTTCTACGCTCAAACCAGGAACCATAGCTGGTGTCTTTACTGGTTTACACTCAGCCAGGTTGAGACGTTCCAGCACTCGTTCAATGTAAGCGCTCTGATGAAGGAAGACTGACCCATCCCTCGTGACATCGATTTGAAGACCAAGGTACGTTGCTGCTGGACCAGTGACGATTTCGAATTCCTCGCTGAATTTCTTAATGAACTCATCAATTGCTTTATCAGAATCTCCGGCAACCAGCCCATCATCGACAAACAAAACCAGGACCAGGAAAATATCGTCAGTCGAATAAACGTAGCGTCTGAAACCAAAAATCTCGAAGAGACTGGTCAATTTTCTCATTCCAACATCTAGGTGATTGTTTCAGACCGTAAAGACTTTTCTTCAGTAACAAAACTCTACCACTTCCATCTTCGAACCCCTCAGGTTGACGTAAGTAAATCTTCTCCGCCAGAGTACCATGGAGAAAAGCCGTCTTGACGTCAAATTGCCACATGCTGAGTTTCTTCTGGGCGACGATGATCCGAAAAATTCGTAGGGTGTCGAAGCGTGCTACTGGAACAAATGTCTCGTGATAGTCCCACCCTTCTCGTTGAGTGAACCCTTTTGCTACGAGTCGTGCTTTGTCTTTGGCGACTGTTCCATCTTCTGCGATTTTCGTTCGAAAAATCCACTTGTTTCTAACGACTTTTTGACCCTTCGGAAGATCGACCAACTGGTAAACTCCCAGTTTCTTCAAGGCTGCGAGTTCTTCTTCCATCGCTTTATCCCATTTCACGTGGTCGATGGACGAGTGAACTTCCTCGATGTTCGTAGGTAGCAAGTCGCAAACCAAGAACGCCTTGTCTTTTGGAGGTGAACATGCCGTGCAAGAGATCGGCTTCAACTTCATTCTATCTCAGAGAACAGGACCCTCGGTTCGTGTCGTCTCAACTGCTTTAGTAGACTGACCATCTTCCGAGACGGGTATGAAGGCCACGTCTTTTGGTGATCGGACGGATCTGGTAGTCTCGTCGTCTCTGGTCTGAGCTCTCATCTGGTGATGAGGATGACGTTCCATCAACTTCCTCAGCGTCCTCTTCGGCAACACCAGGCTCTCTCTGAAGAAAAACAGGCAGTGTCTCCATGATACATTTCTCGGGATTAAATTTCACGTCTCGAGACCGAATAATGTTGCCGAGTTCAGGTACTCGATACCCATCGCCATTTTCTTCATATCCAACAAGAAGCCCTTTGAAAGCTTTCACATCTTCTCCTTTGGAGTATATACGTAGCAATCGGTACCGAAGACTCGAAGATGCTTTATCGATGGCTCTGGCTTGCCAGTCCAGAGTTCGATAGGCGATTTCCCCTTAACTCGAGTAGGTGCTGTTCGATTCAAGACGTACGTCATAGTGTTGACTGCTTCAGCCCAAACTTTTGGCGGTAAATCCGGCTTTGAAAACAGCACCACTCTGACGGCTTCCATTATCGTCCGATTTTCTCGCTGCGCCACTCCATTCTGCTCGGGCGTATAAGGCATCGACGTTCGATGATTTAGACCAACTTATCGTGTCACTTGACGGAATTCTTTATTAACATACTAAGTGCCATTGTCGGTGACTAGTTCTTTAACTGTATGCTCATAGTTCTTGCACTTCGCAAGAAAGTCCTTCAGTCCATCGACGGTTTCTGACTTCTGTTTTAGAAAGTATGTGACTCGAATGCCAGTGTATTCGTCCTTGAATAGAAGGTAGTATCTCTGTCCACTCAATGAAGGAGTCGTAGCGGGTCCCCACAGATCCGAAAGAATCCGTTCGCCAGGTTTCGTTGCTTTGTCTAGTCGAGTGCCAAACTTGTGACGAGACATCTTTTCATATATTAATCCTTCGCATTGCTTGCCAGTGGAATGGTCAACGACTTCGTAGCCGAGTTTCTTTAAGGTCAATGCGACATGGCGACGATCCTGATGTCCAAAGCGTTCGTGCCATATTTGCAAATCTGCTTTCTTGTCATTCTTTGGATCAGCAACCAAAAATATTATCTCTTCAGGCTTTTCAATCACGACGTCCAAGCGATAAAGGCTTTCGACTTTGCCAGGAACCTGAAGTCTCCTTCGCCCTCTCTTCATGACTTCATACAGACCACAGGATGACGACGTGGCTTTAAACTCGAAATTCGGATTCCGACTTATCGATGCTTTCAGAGAGAAAACGTTGCAGGCTAAATCGTTGATGTACCATACATTTCGTATGGCATCTTGGACAATGCGCTTTCCGACTCTATAACTGATCTGGACATACCCTTCACCGTCTGATAGCATTTAGGCCCTATTCCCAACCTGGAGTCTAGCTGGTTTCTCGAACTTCTTGTAATTTATGAAGTTTGTAGCATCATTTGTTATGTGCTGGGTCGCTCCGGAATCAAAATACCACGCAGCCGTTGGTGCTGTATTGGCAAGAAAACCGCTGGATACGAAGAGAACTTCTCCTATGGCGCTGCGGGCTGATTTCGATGTCTCACCAGTTTGGTCGGTAGCTGATTTCATTTTAGGAGCTTTACAATTCCGAGAGATGTGACCAGCCTTGTTACAGTTGTAACATTTCATCTTGTTTTGTCGAATCCTCGAGTTATCGATGGAAGCTGTATTCGACTTTCAACGAGCCACAAATCCAGATGATTCTTCGAAGGCATTACCCTCCCTAGTTGCTCGAACAAGCAGAAGACGCTCGAGCTCGGCGACAGTCTGCTTCTCCGCGGGCAGCGTGTCCCATAATCGTGCAAAACTCCTTGAACTCGTCTTGTGGGAGTGACTCAAATATGCAAGCGATTAAGATACTTTCGTCGAATGAAACGTCTCGTTCTTTGCGGGCTGTCGTCAGAACGTCTGACCAAAGGGAACGCACCTGGGCAAGATGAGTTGCCATGTCGACATCCGGCGACTTCGTTGCTCGTATAAGCGTGGCTAGGAGCCTTCTCAGGCGATTCGACGACTTTTGCTCAAAGATCACCAGAAGTTTATTCCACATATCTCCTAGCGTATCGCAATCCATGATCATATCCTGGACCTTGCTTGTCAGCGACGACCAGATTACTGAACGGACTGTACTGAAAGCGATCTCGTACTTCGTTAAGTTTTCGTCATATTTAGTCATCTCTGCGGACGTTGCTGTTGACCCAGGTACACTCGGTTTAAAAAGTCTTCGACAGCTGAAATTTTTGCCCTCTTTTTAATTATGCTAGAAAACTATAATAGATAGATCGATGAAACCAATTGCAACTAATATTTATTTTTTAATATCTTTCGTTATTTATTGGTTTCGTCCGCCAAAAATTAATATTTTGGCGGGAACCGACAAAACTCATTTTTCACAACTTTTTAAATATTGGTTCTACGGCACTGACTAGCGCGTTTTTGAATTCACAACGGTCGGTTCATATTAAGAAAGTGGAAAAATTATCCCTCTACAACCAACGGTTGAGAAGGTATCGCGTTTACAAACTTTCGTCGAAACTAGGAAACACCTAAAATGCACCAAGCAATTATTAATAACGCAACTTCGACAGCAATCGGACAAATAAAAATAAAATTACCAATTTTTAAGGCAGAAAGCTAGAAAGCTATTTTTAACCGATGACTACTATAAATAAATTAAACTGCTTTAGTTTATATTTATTTGAGTTAGTGAGTAGGACTTCATAGTATTTCTTAATTCAATCGTTATTAACTTATTTTTGTCAAGTTTTTCAGTTGTGGATTGTAGTTATGATTTTGGAAAAAAAGGGGTTCCATTTTCGTCTAGAATATTTTTATACGTGATCTGTACATTTTTCATGTTCAAAATATGGTCTTTTGGTGATAGGGCTTGCAATATGGTGTCGATAATAGCTCCATCAGTTGTGATTTGTAGCATTGCATTAATATTCAAATTATCATTCGAGTTATCTTGATCACCTCTTTTTACATTTCTCCGAGTTATAACATAACATGGAGGGAGATATTTAATTTCTTACGCTACCCCCGCTAAGGAACAACAAACTATAGGAACAACAAACACAGCACCTCACTCTAGGAGAACGCCACCCGTCAATATTCTTGTGAACATATTTCATTAGTTATAGGCTTTAGCGTCTGCTGCGGTCGGAAGGGGAAAATTAAAAAGGTGTCTTCCGCCTTTCCGGAAAGCGTTCAACGTAAAGACTCGTCAAATGAAATTGGTACACAACACTGTCTTAGCGCGTTTAAAGGCTCGCTTCGTTCTCCTTGTGTTTGTTGCTCCCTGATGAAACTAAGTCTAGATTTTAATTGCTATGCAATTCCACTTAATGATTAGTTTCACCGGTTTGATTTTGACAAAATACGCAATATGATTTATGATAACCGTATTTCCACTTGGTTTTGTTTTAAGTTCATTAGATTCGCTAGGCCTTACTAAATAAGTATAGTTACATTTTATAGAAAGCTCATTGCTATTCTAAAATAAAAGTATATTTTATTAGAAGAACGTTAAAAACAAGTTGGCAAGCCAAAATATACCTCTCCTCTACTAAAAACGTAATCCCGGTTCAATCCCGCCCGGTATAAAATTTTGATTTTAATTAAAATAATTGAGACGAAACAACCGAGTTTAATTTATTCAGAATAATATAAATTAAGTAGTAACAACAGCGAGTTAAGACGTACTAAAATAATGCACAATAGAATTTAACCCTATTTACAGAACAAGTTTATCAGTTAAATATAATACGAAGCATATTTTAATGGTTAGAGTAAATCTCTTGCACGCAGCAGACCCGGGTTTGATTCCCGGCCGGCGCCAATAAATCGCAAATAGACACTATGACGAATACCGTGAACAATTGGTGGAAACCCTGCCATTGGAAGTTGAGAGGTTGCCATAACACTCAGCACTCAGTCCGTCCCAAACGTCAATAAGAAGTTGAAGAGAAAACGCCCGTACACACACAAACACAACAAAAACAAACACAACAAACTCAACACCCGCAACCGTCATAACACAACAAACACAAACACAACACCCACAACCGTCATAACACAACAAACACAAACAGAACACACCCAACACCCACAACCGTCATAACACAAACTCAAGATTCACACCCTTCACATTAACATTACAATGACGAAATATCCATTCAAACTGAGTTAAAACTGTTGCGACGGTGAGCGTTAACGAAAAACATATCCAAACCAAACCCAACCGCAAATTGATCCGCTAACGCTCACCGTCGCATGGTGGTTTTACCAACCCTTCGACTTCGTTCCCTTATTCCTAACAACTAGGAACGCAGAGATTTCGAGAAACTGCGTATGCAATGATTAAGCTTTCCACGGAAAATGCGAACGCGGTCACAGGACAGACAGACACACAGACACACAGACAGACAGACACGGTGATTGTATAACCCCTCCTAGGTTACATAGTACCCTCGGAGAGGTAAAAATTAGGAATTTAATCACGAATAACATGTACCCTAATTTCTTTCACATCTTTGTAGTTATTGAATATGCTCATGTATTTAAGATACAAAGAATCACCTTTACTCTTATTTAAAAGGTCTCGGAAAACAGCTTTTAACCTATCTAAAAGCTCTCAATAAATTTTACTACTTTTTCACCTCTTTCAATAGTTGGATGAGCTCTTCATTTTTAACTGCTGTACTCCAGACATCGAAAAATGTTAGTCTCACTCTCTATTAATAATTTAAAGGTTACATTTAACAAAAATTAAAACCTATTTTACCTGGCACCTTTTGGAATAATAAAATGAGAAAACATAATAAAAAAAATTATACGCTGGTAAATAATTAATTATTTACTTTACAAAGTGCACTTTTAAGCAGACGACGCGAAAATCTAAAAAGCGCTTGATCACTAGTAGTCACGGGTTATTATGGCGGGTGACGTCACTTGGTGGATGTATCTCGGCTCCCTCAATCTTTCCCCGCTATAATTTAAAGATCCGTGATTAAAAATTTAATCTTCGGGATGGCTTCTGCTAATTTTCAAAATGCAACACGTAGAACCATATCAATTTGAGCCAGAAAGGCCGAGTTCCAGCGAATCTGAAGTAAATTATAGTTTTGAATCGAATGATTCCGAAGCATCAGATGAACTTTTTGAGCGCCTAAATGGAGATGTAAATGCCTGATAAGTGTCATTAAACTTTTACCTAAATTAAAGGGTTCCATCAGCTGAACAATATTAAATTTGAAAATTAGGTGTAGATGTACAAATTCCACAATTATGGAAACTGAGGAAGAGTGTACATGTTGTGTGGAACAGTGGAACAAAGGGATGTTAGAAACATAATGCAAGAAGAAGATATTTCATGTATTACATTGCACCCTGGGTTTGAGGTTGTGTGCTTAAATATTCATTTTTGAATACAGCTTACCGTTTGTACGCTAGACATTTTATTAGAAGGCTTGGGCTGCCTAACAATGACCCAAATGCGTATGTATTGAGTTTTTGGTAATTAATTGACTTGTATAACAAACTATTCTAATTATTTTTAGGCGGTTCAGGTATACAGCTTATAGGCAATTTGTAGGCATGATTTACCGAAACCTTGGAGAAAGAGTGAGAGTGATAATACCGTCGTGTGTTATTAACCGGATTCGTGAGAGATTTCCTTCGCCTGATAATGTTTATAAAGGATTTTTACATGTTTAAATAATTTCCAATTATTTTAGTGATAACTGTATATGAATCAAATTTTGTTACTATTGTTAACATTTATTCTACGGTGTTTATGAAAAAACAGTCATGAAACATTTAACTTTAATAAACAGATCTCATTTTAAAATGTTTTACAATTATTGAAATTTTTAAATGTTATTGGTGAGTCATCGTAAATTAAATTTTCTTACAAAATCTACTACTAAACTTGGCAATTAACTTTCTTTCGGTGGATGATTGTATGAGAATGAAAGGGGAGGAGGTATGATGTCATTTCTCAAAGCCTTACTAGCTATTAAAAGTACCATCTTTAATCCAAGATTTTTTATTTCCACTCGTTTATCCAGCGGTGCGTGGGGAAAGAACTTCCTGGGTTACCTTTATGCACATTAGAAATGTGATTCGGAAGGCTAAGCCACTTATCTCGTTTCTCAGCTTTGAAGTTCCTAAATAATTCAATGAGTGTTTAAATTTGTCTAGATTATATGAACCAAACTCATTATTACCTTTTTCCTTTGCCTTTTTTTAACAAGGCTCCTTGGTTGTTTGTGTATTATTTGGTTTTCATACGAAAATATTGTTGGAATTGCACCTTTAGTCAGTCTTGCTTTACGTCGAGATGAGCTTGCTACACCAATAGACTGAAGAATTTCCGCATTTGAACTTAACTCGAAACAATTACATAAAATAGAGTATTTGCTTTAAAGTTCTTTCTTTTCACTTTAGCCACCCATTTTTTTAATAGCGTTGGGTTTTCAAGCGGAAACGTGAAGAAACTATTATTACCATTATTGTTGGACGAATTACAACCATACGCGCTACAAAACTTAACCATGATCTATTTTAACTTTTTTCTAGTTAATTTAAGCGCTTACCTAATATAAAATACTTCTAAATAAGCGAATTACGCTGCAAAGGGTTAAAGAAAATACAATGGACTCTATAACTCTACCCGACGCCGAGAAAGGTATTCCACCAAGTGACGTAGAACTGCTACCCCCTTCAAATACCCCTTTTCCCGCGTTTTGAGAGAGGCGAGAGATAAAATCTTGTATTGCGGGGAAACACGTCTTCCTTAAATGTAACCTTTAAGTTACTATTATTATTAAAAATATTTAACTAAATATTTAAAACGACCTTCAAATATTTATGGCTTAAAATTAAGTAGATTAACCTTTTGTTTTACATTAACTTCGTTATTTATTTAAAAACGAAACCTTTAAAACCAATTTATTACTAATATTAAGATGATTAATTTGAACTTACGAATAAGAAAGTTCTCTATCTTTATAAGATTTCTGTTTTCCTGCAAAACATTCGTTTCAATAGTTTTACAATCTGATTTTGTCTTTTGTGGCTTTGGTTTATTTTCTGTTAAATTTTCTTTTACCAATCTACAATTACATTCAAATGTTTAGCGAAACAACTACTTATTTTTAAAAAATATTATGAAATTGGATTTATCCATGCTTTCAATAATGAATACTAACGGCTGGTCATATTTCTCTTTAGATTTGGCCTAAATCTTTTTCTTCTTTCCGTTTTTAAGTCATGGCCCATGTTTAACGATATCTTCTTCACATTTTATTGCTGGGTTCTGATGATACCTAGCAACTCAAAAGTGTGATAGCTAAACATGTTTAGTTTCAATTGATATGATGGTGATTCGCCATGCCTACGTTTCCCTCTCTCTATCCCCCTTGATCGCCCCTTGATCTCCCCTTGATTCACTTAACTGGCATGTGCTTTAGTTCTTTCCGTTTGAGCGCCGATTTCACCAAATAATGGTTTCATAGCAATCGTTTCGGCGTTTTTGCTTCTGTGGGATATCCCTGTGTTTAATTAATCCATGGGTGCAGTGTATTTTTCAATAGGTTGTTTTACCACCTTTACATGAGCAATTTAAATATTTCATTCTTAATTAGTTTTTAAAAATATGATTTTACTATTGAAAAAGTGTAATTACAGCTTGAAAGTTGCGTATTTACACCTATAAGTATAATTTTACTATTTAAAGGTGTTACATGTTTATAACTCTATAAAAGAACTTTGAACTCCTTCACAGGTGTATGAACACCTTAAAGTATGCGATCTAACACAAAATTACTTTTTGAAGGTGTGTTATTTTACGGTTATTCGAAATATTTGGTGTCACAAACTGTGTTTAATTAGTGTGAAAAAGGTGTTCTAAATCTCATTTTGTACACAGTTGTTACGAGAAATATATCGTTAAGATGTTTATACGGTGTTGATAGCACCGTTTTGATAAAACAATCCTAAGAGTGTAAAATTTAGAGTCAGCAAAAAGTGTACAAATGGTGTTAAAACGGTATGAATCAACACCCCAATTTTTGTATAGTTAATGTAAGAATGTTTCAACAATCTAATTTATATAAAATAAATAACTAACCAAGTAAAGATCGTGTATTTAAAACTTGACATTAATGTGCCCATCTCTGGTCGGTAGATGACTTGGGATTCAGGTAGTATAGTTTAGCGTTTGTAACCCACTTGTTTGTAAGATTAATTAATTAAATGTAAACTAATTATTTTAATTTTGTAACATTTGTAATTTTGGTAGTGTATTGCATGTATGTTTTGTCGATTTATTTATCAGTATTTCCCCAAGTATTTTGTAGGTGCCATTTGGGCCAATACCTTTTGTTAAAGAGTTGAAAATCGCCTAAGTAGCGAGAGGCAGTTGTGTTTCCTCATGTTGAGAAAAAGAAGGGAATGTGGAGAAAGTGTCGACCATCCGCGTGATGGTCACGTGTTTGGAAAAACCCAAAAGAGGGATTACTGGCCGTTAGGGCCATTGTTAAGAAAGAGAAAGGCCAGTTAATTTAAGCTCTCCCTTCCCTGGTTTAAGTTTTCAACATGTTGAGCATTTTAGTTATTTTCTATAATTCCCGGTATGCTCCATTTATAATAGCAAATAGCAGTTTAGCCATTATGGTCATTTTATTTTACCAACTTAAACCTTAAAATAATTTTTATTTTTGATTATTAATATATATTAATTTAGTCGCGACGGAAGCTCTGCCTAAAAATGTTTTGGTTTCAATGTGGAAAAGTTAAATCGCGGCTATATTAAATCTGAGAACCAAATTATTCCCTTTTGCGTCGTTACTGATGCGACTAAAAAAGGTTGGGAGAGATTTGAATTTATACCGAATAACCCTAGTGTATCTAATTACTTTCACTTTCTAATGGACAAAAGTTTTAAGGTTGAGTTTATTTAATTGCAATTGCAGTACAAGTGTATTTGTTTTTTTTTACAAAACTGGCAAGTTAACTTCACGAAATGTCTGCCAGTAAGACGTTTAGACGACTCCCATTTGTCAGATTAAAAGATTAATAGGGCCTAATGGTAAAGGGTAATACCAGTGTTTGAAATACACGCCTCCACTATAGATTTTTTAACTGCCGGTGTGGCACTTAAAACGTAATTAATTTAAGTATGAAACATTTCGCTATATTTGGACTATTCAAACTGTGATTTAATGATGAAAAAGGTAATTAAGTTCAAATCAGGGTGTTACATGAAATATTCGATTTCTCAGAGTGCCACGAAGAAAAGTGTCGCTACACTTTCCACGAAATCCACGTCCATCCGTCAGCTTCGAGACGGAAATAGCCGGTGAAACTCATAATTCAAAGGTAAGCATCTAGTTCAACATTTAAGCTGATTTGTTTTTGCTATGGACTAGAAATTATCAATTTCAGTTAACAGATCCACCTAGCGGTTATTACGAAAAGTTCACTTACCTGCTTAATTATATTCTGCTAAGCTGGTACTTTGTATTTAATACAATAAAAGCACCAGCTTAACAGATGTAAATCAAGCTTCTTAAATTCTTCTAGCATTGACCTGTTAATTTAATGAAATGGATTATTAGTTCCCAATAAAATGAAGCGAAGCAAAGTTTTATAACCAAAAATAAAAAAAACTAAGCCCCTCGTTTCGAATACTAGCAAAGTTTAAATTTTATCCTTGTCATATCAAAATAGCCTGCCAAGCACTTAGGCCTTTCAACTTTCTCCTAGCGCAGTATAGTTTAGTGTTCCTAACCCACTTGTTTGTAAGATTAGAGCTTGATTAAGCATTCGCCTCTTTTAAAACATAGTGCAACTTAGCATTTCAGATCTGTTCTTTTTAACATCCAAGCATTGTTGAGCTTTTGAGTTCTTTTCTGTTTTTAAGAGCACATCACGGTTGAGCATTACCGGTATGCTCCATTTCTAAGAGCATTTTACAGTTAGCAATTTGTGGCCTTTTATTTTACCAACTTAAACCCTGATGATAAAACGATCACTAAAATCATTTTTATTTAAAACAAACGAGTGTTGGTTCAGTTTAAGAACAATTAATTGTTAATTTAATTCAGTATTACGAACTTTTCCGTTGCCTTTTTCGCTAGAGATCTTTTTACAGTGAGAGTAAGTCATTTTATAATGTTAGACCATTTTGTAGATCATTTAATAAATTTTGACCAAATCAGTGTCAGACAGATTTATTAGACTAACACGAAGACCGAAAAGTATGATAGGATGTTCCTTTTTTGAGAAGAACTTTGAACCATTGAATCCCAGATTTACCCATATTTTATCTTTTTTGCCGAAAAACACTGGCCGAAAAACGTTTACAGCACTACGCCACCTAGGAAGCGAAATAAAACAATTCAAAGCGGTACAAAAAGATTTAAAAAAGGTTTAAGCAACGTCGCCGCCTTCTTGTTTGGACGAAACGTTTGTCCAATAAAGCAAAATTTGGTTTATATCTAAAATACTGTGAAGTTTCTGGCTTTTAATCTACAAAGATATTACAAAAATACTGGGATTTTTTATATCGAATTTGACGGCTCTTTTACGGTGATTTACTGGAAGATTTTCGCCGAGTGACGTCATCAGATAAAGAAAATCTCCCTCTGGTGAAGAGTTCTCAAAGGTCACTTGAAACGCCAGACGGAGAGGACTAAAAGTGATCCGAAGTCATTTTCAATTGAAGATTATTCTAATCGTATTTATGGGAAAAGTTTTAATAAGACCTAAGACACAAAAAGATTTACAGTAGCCAATCGACCCCACATTTATTTCCTGCAATAATTTGTGTAAATTAAGTAACGAAATCTTCAGAACGCATTTGAAAACGTCGGGTCCTAAACTCTCTGACCATTTTACAAAATTCAATTACCGGGATTAAGCTCAACGGCGTTGTAACGCTTAAAGAATACGTGTTATGAAAAAAAGTTAAATGCACGTTTAAGAGAGTCATTTTCTTGTCAATTTCAACGAAGCGTAAAGTTTCACGGCCTAATTTACGGCGTTTTCAGAGCAAACCCAAGCAAAATAAATGCACTTGTTGAAATGTGAAACTGTTTGGCGCGTATGGTTCGTGTAACAAAGGTTTTGCGGCGGCTATAAGGAAACGAAATAAATGAAACTGGAAATCATCGCGCTTTCTCAATCTTGAAGACATGAATACTTCAGACTCGTTTGAAATCAAGCACGCTTATCAATTTCTTAATAATTTTTATGTGGTAAGTTTGTCGTTAATTTATATTTTGAACTTGATCAAGAAATTTAAGGATTGACGATAATAACTGCTTATTTGTAAAATCTAAACCACCCCTTCACTTTCTCAAACTAATAAACGCTTATCCTTATTTTGTATCATTTTCCAATAACTCAAAGAGTAAAGGTTCATTTTATGATGTTTACATGAATACTTATCCCATATATTCAATAATGGCTTTCGTCTTCATGCATTTAGCGAATGTCAAGTAAGATCGATAATTTAATGTTTATAAACTTTTAGTTTGAAAGTACAATACCGCTTTACTTGCGAACCAAGGTCAAGCAAATCGAAACCTCCATTTCGAGAAAAGTACGTTTTTTTGTGTTATATTAACTGCTATAGAAATATTATAACTAAAATATACTTAACAAAAGGTTAAAGCATTAATAAAAATAAGTAAAGGGTTAGTCCAATTAATACTCGAGGATTCTAATTTTGAGTTTCTTTTCAAAATAACTTATCACGACTTGCTTGACCTTTGATCTTAGACCTGTACAATCAACCGCTTATTTCCGATAAATCATTATATTGTGTTCAATGGATTGAGCGAATTCCAACTAAAAGATAATATTCAAATTAAGACTAGTTTATAAACAGAAGCAAAAGGAGCCATCCACATTTTATCCGTGGGAAGTCATTGACGGTGTAAGTACTGGTACATTAAAAGGAAAAAATATGATGTTACATTTTAGATTAATTTCTCTTTTGTTTTAAGGTTTCACACTTCCAATTCGTGTACTCGACAAGCAACATGATAGAGAAAGCTTTAAGAAACCATGGCACTCCGTTCACTCAAGCTCATGAATCGCGCGCCGTTCATATCCACACCTGTTTGGACGGACAACTGGGAAGAAAAAAGCACGTGTATCTGCCGCATCAAGCCCTGGATCATTCCAGTTGGAATTTACTCTTGCTCTGTTTCGTTTCAATCTCGATGGTCACGGCCTTGCTCTTCCGCGGACGAAGGTCGAAAACCATTCGCAAAAACCACTGGACTCTGTTCATCGCGGTTACATTGTTTTTCTTCTACTCACACCTGCTCTTTAATCCCGGAACAAGTAATCTTTTTTCAAAACCAAAAGCAAATACCACCGAGATGAATGTTGCCCATGGATAAGCGATTTTATGTTGTATTCATAAATGGCCCATGTTAAATTGCTTCAATATTCAGAGTGGTGCCAACTTTAATTGAAAGGTTGGCACATAAAAATAAATTAAGAACTCTGACCGTATGATGGTTTATTTAGTTTCAAACAACTTAATTACAACGAAAACAAGTTGGCAAGCCAAAATATACCTCTCCTCGGAAGAATTGTCCCAAGTTGTATTAATTTATCGAGATGACCCTTAAAGATATATCTCCGCAATTCGGAGTTATTTACTTAAAACGTAATCCTGGTTCGATCCCACCCGGTATAAAATTGTAATTATAATAAAAATAATTGAGACGAAACAACCGAAATTAATTTATTCAGAATATTAAAAACTAAGTAGTTACAACAGTGAGTTAGACGTACTGAAACAATGCACAATTGAATATAACCCTCTTAACAGTACAAATTTATCAATTAATACGAAGCCAATTTCAATGAAAGAAATATCTACAGTGTATTTGTTATTAGTTTTCTCACTTGCGCAATACTTGCCACATATTTAACGCTCATTTCATTTCAACACTCGCCCATAATGAAGATAAAACCGATACCCTTTCTTTGTTCTTCTTTAGATAAACCATCGTCTCCTGCCATCTAATATTCAAAATTTGCTAACTTTTATTTAAAAAGCACTACACCAAATTCAATAAAACAAATATCGTGTCATAAAACAATTCCTTAATAACAACAAAAAAAACCTACTTTAAACCATTTCACACAAAGAACAATAATTTAATGCCTACAATAACGCCCAAAAGCTCCACACAATCAACAAATTAAAATACAAAAGCAAAATCGACCAAATTTCGGAGCCAAAATTACCAATAGAAAAATATATAATAACAACCCAATCAATCAGGCTTCAGAGCAAAAATAATTAATAGAAAAATAAATAATAATAACCCAATCAGACTTCAGAGCAAAAATAATTCATAGAAATATTTATAATAATAACCCAATCAATCAGACTTCAGAGCAAAAATAACAAATAGAAAAATAGAAAATAACTCAATCGATAAGGCTTCAGAGCAAAAATAACCTATAAATTTTTTTAATATTAACCCAATCGATCAGCTTTCAAAACAAAAATACTTAATAGAAAATATATAATATTAACTCTATCGATCGGGCTTCAAAGAAAAAATAACCGGAAGAAAAATATAACGCAATCAAGCAACTAATTCCTTCAAAAATTTAGAAACCAAACAATAGAAAATGTAATTATAGCAAGAAGTGCGACACCTTACCATTAACAAACAGGAATTTTCGACGTTATTATTATGAAACCGGATAAGCTAAATAACACGACGTACACACTGTAAAGGTTCCTCCAAAAATTGACGTTTTCGTGGAAAAAAATAACCTCAAAAAACAAAAGATAAAAATATAAGATCAAAGAATAGACAAACAAGATTTGACCTTTAAAATATCATGCGTAAAATATAGACTTTAAATAACAAGTTCCCAAAAATTAAAAAACAAAGTTCAATAAACAATATATAGGAATATTATATTCATCCGTTTAGTTAAAAAAATCAATTCCTGATCACGATCAAATTTTACATTAAAATACTAAAATATTTTTTTAAATATAAGATTAATATAATTTATAAATATTTAATTAAATATAAGATTAATATAATTTATAAATATTTAATTAAATATAAGATTATTATAATTTATAAATATTTAATTAAATATAAGATTAAAATAATTTATAAATATTTAATTAAATATAAGAATAATATAATTTATAAATATTTAATTAAATATAAGATTAAAATAATTTATAAATATTTAATTATATATAAGAATAATATAATTTATAAATATTTAATTAAATATAAGATTAATATAACTGATACATATTTAATTAAATATAAGATTAATATAACTTATACATATTTAATTAAATATTAGATTAATATAATTTATAAATATATAAAATGATGTAGAATAAATTATAGTACCTAACGTTATAACTTCGTAAAGGACATTCGTCAAAGCGCCTTTCTTAAAACACCGCACGCAGCAGACCCGGGTTCGATTCCCGGCCGGTGCCAAGAAATCGCAGATTGATACTAAGACAAAAACCGTGAACATTTGGTGGAAGCCCTGCCATTGGACGTTTAGAGGTTGCCATAACACTCAGCACTCGGTCCGTCCCAAAAGTCAATAAGAAGAAAATGAAGAGAAAACACCCGTACAAACACAACAGACTAAATAAACACAACAAACACAACAGACTTAACGCCCACGACCAACATAACCCAAGCACAACAAACTCAACACCCACTACCGTCATAACACACACTCAACATTCACACCTATACACATAAACATTACAACAATCAAACTGAATTTGAACCGTCGCGACGGTGAGCGTGAACGAAAAAAACCATCCAAACCAAACCCAATCGCAAATTAATCCGTTTTACCAACATTTCGAGAAACTGCGTACGTAGTGATTACATTTTGAAGGACACACACACACAGATAGACATACAGACACGGTGATTATATAACCCCTCTTAGAGGACATAGTTTCCTCGGAGAGGTAAATAGTGTCGTTTATAGATCCGTCAGTGCAAAATGCTTTTTTTGAAATTCACTACCAATTATGTTTTATATTGAATTCGGGTATTTTGCGTTTAATAGATGTCGTTGAAGCACTGCAAAGTCGCAGCGCCTCCTGGAGACTCCTTCTTTCTGGATGGCTGTTGGGTGCCACTTTGATTTTGCACAAATGTTATCTTTGCAACATGAAAGGTGAGATGGCAGCAGCTGTAGACACAATCAAATACATCGACACCATGGAAGATCTCTACAACAGACCCGATATTGGAGAGTACTATGCTTTTCATCATTTTTTCTATCCCGACTACAAGGTAATTAACCCAGATTTCAATGGACCACGGGTCGAAGTGCGCGAGGGAGTATATCTCTTGGCCTTATCTCCACTCATTGCTAATAATACTCAACCCAGACCACAAGCGTACCAAAACTTGGTTGGGCCAAAGAGTGAAAATTCGGAAAATAGTAGGGGAATAATGGTTAACGAATTGAATGAAAACTCTAAAAAGGGTTACTCCGTGTTTAATCGGTGAGCGATGCCAGACCATTTTCGGAATTTGACACACAAGTTTGGAAGTAGGACAAATGTTTTGAAATACGCTATTTTGAAAAAATAGGAAGATTTAAACTTTTCGTCTGTACGTTTATCGATAGTTGTAAAAAAATGTTTAATATTTTAAGTATCGATTGAGCTTCAATGCATTTGATGTTTTCTCCATCAACGGTCGTTTTCTTTGTAAGCCATGGTTTCTTTTTAATTCCTTATTAATCCTACAGACGCAAAAAAAAAGTGGACGCCGCCATTACGGCTTATTGTTTCGAGGGTAGTAGTGATAAAAAGCGTTTTCTCGCAATCCAATATAAATCTGCTCTGGTACTACTTTGGTTTGCATCTTCTTAGTTGTTGAGCGATTAGGCTGATTTTTGTTTATTTCGTAGAGAAAACATACACGTTGAATCATGCAAATGAATTTCTGAAGACTACCCGCTTTAAAAGAGGCTCCGGCCCAAAAACTTGCGCATTTTAAAAAATATTTGAGTATGTTTTTAAATAAAACTAGTACAATGAAATATCCATCAGTGTAAAATTGTATGTTAATTATCTTAGGGTAAGCTACACAGTTCAAAATTAATCGATATTTAATTTATCCCTCATCTTTGGTTTGTCTAAAATTACCATTTTTTTAAGACCAAGATGGGATTTTTGGCCGTAACTACGTGCAAATTAAAAATTCTACCTACTAACACACTTCCTTGATATTTAAACATTGTTGGCTATCTCGGGGTTGGTCCTTGCTCGAAACAAGGCCTATTGGAATATCCTACTTTTAAAACACTCCTTTTCAAGTGGTTTTAAATGTCTTTCTGCTATTTGTTCCAGCTAATTAATGTTTTTACCGCGTTTTTAACAATGAGGTAGAATAAATGGAGATCCAAACTAATCTGGTATTCGCGGGACACGATTTATTTGAGTAGGAGAATTAGGCTTAAGTTTCAACTTTATCCAATCGTATTGGCGAAATCTGTTTATATAAGCAGACACTTCTGCAAAATATATTAAGGTTTCGTTTTCCAATAACACGATCGATGACTAAGTTCATTTGCTAGGCCTAACTCTCCAACTCAACAAATACTGTCCCGCGAAACGGTAAGTCCTGGAAGGGGGATTTGCATCTCTATTTATTCTAGATTATTGGTTTTTAATGTCACCTATTTTTTTAAACTGTAAAACTGATAACCCAATATGTGTCGCGGCACGTTCATTGTTAGTCTAATTTGGTTTTCTTACCTTAAATGCAAGGAGGGCTCACGCTCTGTATCGCGTCGGTCGCTCGTCTTTTTTCAACTGAAAGAGGAAACGCTGGTTAGTTTGACGTCACAATATGTCGAGATGCCGCTAGACCTATTATTTTTAGCAGACATATACAAAGGCTCTTTCTGTCTGTCTTTCTTGATTGAACTCTCTCTAGCTCTCGGAGTCTCGTTATATTATTTTTTCTACGTTTTATCGCTCATTTTTAAGAACCTTTGTTTTAGCAAGGTTGTTAAAAATGCTTAAGAATTTCTTCATAAATATTATATCTATAGTTTCATCCGAAAATACGAAATAGTTATATTGAACACAATTTAATTGAAATTCAATATAATCAGGCCCCTCTTTCCCACTGGGCACTCTGGGCACGTTCCCAGGGCCCCGCGATTGATAGGGGTCCCCTGGTGCCTGCCGGATCATCAAACGATAACCGTTATTTATTACCGAAAAACATATTTATTTCGGAAAAATCAAAAGAGAATGACTGACTACAGTACCTAACTGCTTATTAGCTTTTGCACGCGCGAAGCTGCTCTACTCTCGCCCGAAAATCAGGATTTTCAATTTAAGTTTAAGCTGATTAAACTAAGTTTTGAGAGTAAAAGTATTCTGAAAAATTAATCATTTCTTAACAAAATTCCAAATGGAACTAGTAGTTTCGTCTAATATAAAATACAGCGATATAGTTCCGTCCTTGGTTCCGTGACATTCTTAAATAACACAAGTTCTGACTTTTCGTTTTTAAGGAGCTTTGTCAAAACTTTCATTCGAAACATTACAATAGAGTAATGGCAGTGTGACGTCACGGCACGGCACCCATGCCTTTTCCTATAGATAAAAAATCGCGACCAAAATGGCGACCATGGTCAAAGCTACTCTATATTGTTTGGCTAAGTTTTTATTGCATCTAAAATAACTAAGCCTAACACGGTTTATAATTGTTTAATGAGTTTTAAATTTGTTTCGTATTATACGAATCGTAAAAAGCTTCTGAGATTTTCACTTGGAATTAGGGCCTTGGCAGAGTTAATTTTGTGAATTATATTATATTATATATTTAATGTGACTGTAAAGAAATAAAAATACATCTAGAACTTTGCTTATCGACTTTCGAGTCATGAAGGCGGTGAGGCATCTTGTTCGTTTTTACCGACAACTTGTGAGGTCACACGGGCGCTTTCCCCAATCCAAAACGTTTTCCCCCAAATTTCAGAGAGGAAGCAGCCCGCGTAAGCCAACTTTTAATTTTTTTTTAAATGCTTAAGCGCACAATAAGGTTGGCTTACGCGGGCTGCTCTCTCTCGGAAATTTTGGGGAAGACCTTTTGGATTGGGGAAAGCACCCGTGTGACCTCACAAGTTGTCGGTAAAAACGAACAAGATGCCTGTAACGGACAACGATTTTTCAAATCTTCATGATATATTTTCCGAAGCAAACAAAACAATCCCATTATCGGCCCAATATGTTTTACAATTCTAAAACTTCCGGATTCGATCTCATTGGACCTTACTTTACATCTTCAAGACCCGCCAAAGAAAATTTCATCATAGCCTGTTTGTACGAAACAATTTTTGTACTTCAGCTATACAACTTTACCACAATTGCTTTAGTTTGTGATGGTGCTAGCGAGAACCTTTCAACAATTAAATTGACGATGAATACTTCGGGAGCCTTTGGATATCAGGAGACGGATACAGCTTACAAAAACACGATTGAACCAAGATTTCGACACCCATTTGTTGATAACCTTTTTATTTATTGGATTATATGTCCAACACATCAACTTAAAAATATGATTGGAGCACTATACGCATCGCAAGAAACAGGCCCAAAGAGTTTTGAAAGAAGAGGCTTTAAATTTGGATGGCAACAAATTAGAGATGTTAAATCCAGAGACGATGAAAGAGTTAAGAAAAATCAGCTGACTGCTGTTAAAGGGTTACAAGAACAATATGTGATTAGGGATTCTTGGACCAAACTTAATGCAGTACCATTAAAGATCATGCAACAGTCTCCAATGCTATCGGAAATGTACGGTCACTACTTAAATCCAAACACAGGCGTCAGTGATAAGGGTTCAACCTACGTGTGCTACAAATTTTTGAAAGCGTGTAACCAGGTATTTGAAAATGGCTTTCTGGATGGAGGAAAAATTAGTTTGACGGAAACAAAACTTATGGATTCCATAAGCAAAGGCTATGAATATTTTGAAAACTGGATAAATGAACTTCTAAAAGAAGACCCGGAAGTTAATTTACCAAAATCCACCCAGAAAGCTTTTCTCTCAATGGGACCTGTTAAGAGTTTCTGTGTTCAAGTTCAAGTTTTTTTATTGACAATCTAAAATGTTTTACATATAAGGTATTCAAGGGCCAAGTCAATGAGCGACTTATATGTACGATTTGAACTTGTTTGTGAATTACTTTTTGAAACGACACCCGGATTATTTCATTTCTCCCACTCGAATAAACGGTAGCAAAGTGCAAAGTCTTTTATCTCAGCTGAAATATGCAACTGGAAGTAGATTGTCAGGGTAGAACTACAGTACTGCAAGAAGCTTTTCTTATTTATTGTGAGAAAAAACATCACAGGGTGTACCTCTAGCATTAAACATCAGCGTGACATACCGTTGTACAGTAGAGAGTGATTAGTAAAGAGTAGCGTTAAAAAGATCAAACAAACTATATGAACTATTTTATTGGAAATTTATTATCGTAGTTTCACTAAAATTATCACATTGCAAAATATATCACATATTCCATTGATAAAATAACCGGTTACATTTTGTTTCTTGTCTAAATAAATGACTCATTAATCGTAAACAAAGTCATTATTTTTGAAAGAGCTTGTTTTTGTTCTTGAAGCAGTAGGCTTTATGTCAGTGGGTTGTTGGCTTTTAAGAATATCATCGCGTGATTTCTTTATCTTAGGCTTGCATGAAGTTGAAGGGAGAGTATCAGTATTTCTTTTAGGAATGTACGAAGTTGAAGGGAGAGGCGATTCCCAATTAAGTGACGGAAAATCATCAGATATATAACAGTCAGGTTTGTAGGAGGTTGTAGAGATAGGTGATTTGAAGTTTACTGACAGCGTTTTATGTGGTTTGCTAGTCTTTGGGTCATCCAAAATCTTAACTGGCATTGGAGATGGATTTCTTTTACGCTTTTGGCACAAACGTTTCTTTGCGTTTACACTAATTTTAGGAGTTGTTTTAGCTCGTTTTTGATCTCCTTTAGACTCCTTTAGACTTAGTTGCACATGCGTAAAGCTGATCTCTCAAACTTAATCCACCTTTTGGAAGTGAACCTTTTTTCAGATAACGAGTTGCATAGTTGGTAATAAATTCTTGAATAATAGCGTGGATTATTTTCTCCTCCATATTTAAAAAAATGTTTGAGCAATTTCGGGTTCAATAACCTCTTTTAGGTTTTCTACTTCCAGTGCATTTTGGAAAAGTGACCACAGCTCCAAATGTTCATTGACTTTGTCTGCACAAACCTTTAAATGATAAACAATGTTAGCATGCGCTTAGTTATGTGAAAGTGAAAAAAATTTACTTACTTTTGACTTTCTCTTCTGCGGACATTCGTACGTCAAAAGTCATTCGATGTAGTTTTCTCTTAACAATTCTCTGAGCAAGTGAAAACTTGGGATTTTCTTTTCCCATTTAAGAAACTTTCCATATGCTTCTCAGAGTTCCACCACTTAATCTTAGTATGGCATTACAAGTCTCCTCATGATAAAGTTGATAACCTGTATCCCTATACGTTGTTTCAGCTAGTACACCTTTAGATTTTTGAATTTCAATTTGGCGAATGGAAAACACGCATGAAGTGTAAAGACTCATTAGACTATTCAGAATATTTTCATTAAACGTAGTTGACACATGAAGAAAAGGCTTAATGTCATTTTTGAAGTTTGATTTCATATCAATCGCATCATCAAAAAATTTTATTGTGTATTTGGCCAATGAATTAGAATGCTTAACTTTCTTCCCTTTAACAGTTACTGTGGTTGAATGTGTTACTTTTTCCTGTAGTTTTCTAAATGTTCGTATAAATGTGCCAAAAAAATCTCCAAATTTAAACGTGCATCACTTTTTATTTCATCATGCAATATTTTGTGTTCTATTAATAATTTTATTTCTAAATCTGTTTCTATGTTTTAGGACTTTTTACCTATGTCCCTTAGGAGGGGTTTTACAATCATCGTGTCTGTCTGTGGGGTGGGTGCGTGCGTGCGTGCGTGCGTGCGTGCGTGCGTGCGTGTGTGTGTGTGTGTCTATATTCTGCGAACGCGTTACCGGGGCAAAGTCCAAAACGCATTACCGTAACAAAGTCGAAAAACCGTTTTTGCAGAACCACCGTCTGACGGTAAGCGTTAACGGTTGGTGCGGTTTTTTTTTTCGTTAACGTTCACCGTCGTGACGTTTTCAAATTAGTTCCATTGGAAATGTTATTATTGTAATGTTTATGTGTAGTGAGGGAATGTTGAGTTTGCGTTATGGCGGTTGTGGGTGATGATTTTGTTGTGCATGCGTTTTGTATGTATGGGTGTTTGCTCTCTAACTTCTTCATACTAATTTTGGGACGGACCGAGTGCTGAGGGTTACGATAAACGTCTCAACGTCCAAATGGTAGGGTTTTCACCAATTGTTTACGGTATTCGTCTTAGTATCAATTTTGCGATCGCATTGGGAGGGATTCGAACCCGAGCCCTCCTGCATGACAGGCGAGAGTTCTACCACAGAACCTCCGATACATGTTACGGTTCAAAGAAAATTGTAAGCTCAGCTTAAGCGGAATCGTTTATTACAAATAAACAGAGCAATAAATTTCAGTTTTTAAAATTTCGTGTTCCATTTAAATTATTGCATTCTCTGTTGATTAAAAAGGATGCGCCGCCCAGGATTCGAACCCGAGCCCTTCTATATGACAGGCGAATGTTCTACCACAGAACCACCGATGCATATAACAATTCTTAGAAAATTATAATTTCAGCTTAGCAGAAGAGTATATTAATGGTTTTTAAAGCCTACATTTTTTACGTATGAAATTTTATAGGTCAAATCTTGTTTTAGTGCAGTGAGCAAAGATAAGAGGGTTAAAGGGTAGAACCTGTGGGTGGTCCACTTTGTTAGTTTTTTGTTATTTATTTACGGGTTTCCTTATCGTCTTAAATATAGTTGTAACAACGCAAATGCGTTTATTTAACGATTATTGATATAAGAGCTGCCGTTTAGTCATGTGGCTCTCTGTGCCTTGTTGATGGTAAGGTTTTTGCTTTTTGGTAATACTTTTGGTGTGGATATTTGGATATCTACGATTTCTAACGCAGTCATTAATTTCCTCGGTGTGCGAGTCATTATATGATATTGGAAATTGGACGGCATTGGTCTTTTGCATGCGGTATGTGTCACAACGTCCACTGGAAGTCTACGAATCGTCCACTACCAGAGGTCGAATATAGCTATTCTACGGTATCTTCATCAAAGGCGAGTGTTGAAATAATATGAGCGTTAAAGATGCGGCAAGTATTTCGTAAGCGAGAAAAATACAGATACCCTGTGTAGATATTTCTTTCATTAAAATTTGCTTCGTATTATATTCAACTGATAAACTTGTACTGTAAAAAGGGGTTAAATTCAATTGTGCATTGTTTTAGTACGTCTAACTCACTGTTGTAACTACTTAATTTATAATATTCTGAATAAATTAAAATCGGTTGTTTCCTCTCAATTATTTTAATCATAATTAAAATTTATACCAAGAGGGATAGAACCACGATTACGATTTTAGTAAATAACTCTGAAATGCGGAAATATATCTTTAATGGTCATCTCGAGAATTTAATACCACTAGGGACAATTCTTCCGAGGAGAGGTATATTTTGGCAAGCTTGCCAACTTGTTCTAACTTTTCGTTATTCATATATTAGTCTAAACTAGTCTTACTGCGAAGCAACTGTGAACTGTCCTAGAGCAAAGCCTAGAGCCACGAAAAGACTTCAAATACCGCGCCGCGTCAAGGATAAATAAACGTATCCCGTGTTAAACGTGCAATTCTAGTCTCCTTCCATATAATTCCTTGGCTGTTTCAAGGACGTTCGGGTGATTTTAAAACAATACGAATTAAAAACACGAGCGTCTCCACCGTCACGGTTTTTAATGACGTGTTTTCTATACCTAGCGTTTTATAGCGCTTCTATTGCCGTCCATAACTTATGAGGATAAAGTCATAGACTTATGCTTTAACCTATTGGAGGCCTGGGCACATTAGGATAATAGGGCCCCTTTGACCTTGACAGAGAACTATTTTCTTAGAATAGACAAAGAAAATCGATAAGCAAAGTTCTAGATTTATTTTATTTCTTTACAGTCATATTAAATAGATAATATACTATAATTCACAAAAGTAACTCTGTCAAGGCCCTAATTCCAAGCGAAAATCTCAGAAGCTTTATACGATTCGTATAATACGAAACAAACTTAACACACTCTAAACAATTATAAACCGTGTTAGGCTTAGTTATTTTACAATAAAAACTTATCCAAACAATATATTAATGTTTCGAATGAAAGTTTTGACAAAGCTCCTTAAAGATGAAAAGTCAGAACTTGTGTTATTTAAGAATGTCACGGAACCGAGGACGGAACTATATCGCTGTATTTTATATTAGACGAAACTACTAGTTCCATTTGGAATTTTGTTAAGAAATGATTAATTTTTCAGAATACTTTTACTCTCAAAACTTTAATCAGCTTAACCTTAAATCGAAAATCCTGATTTTCGGGCGAGAGTAGAGCAGCTTCGCGCATGCAATAGCTAATAAGCAAGTCTGTATTATAGTCAGTCATTATCGTTTATATATAATATATAATATATAATATGTTTTTCGGTAATAAATATCGGTTATCGTTTGATGATCTGGCAGGAACCAGGGGGCCGCTATCGATCGCGGGGCCCTGGGAACGTGCCCAGAGTGCCCATTGGGAAAGAGGGGACTGACTATAGTGAATTTCAATTAAATTGTGTAGTATTTTCGGATTAAACTATTGATATAATATTTATGAAGAAACTCTTAAGCATTTTTAACAACCTTGCTAAAACAAAGGTTCTTAAAAATGCGGGATAAAACGTAGAAAAAATAATATACCGAGACTCCGAGAGCTAGAGAGAGTTCAATCAAGAAAGACAGACAGAAAGAGCCTTTGTATATGTCTGCTAAAAATAATAGGTCTACCGGCATCTCGACATCCTGTGACGTCAAACTAACCAGCGTTACCTCTTTCAATTGAAATAAGACGAGCGACCGACGCGATACAGAGCGTAGTGGTTCCAATTTCTATCTGAAAAGGTATATCTGGTATCTGTGTCTTCTACACTTGTTGTAAACAGTTAACCGAGCAGATAAAAAAACTTCGTCCCCTTTATTTTATCTGCTCAGGTAAAATCTGTTAGTCTTATCTGAATATTATATCTGGTACGTTTTTATTTTGAAAATACGATAATCAAACCAGTTATCTGCTACCGATTTTAGAATAATATTATAAGTAAATGAACATTTTTAGAGGTTGCTCTTTTACTTACAAGGAGACGACCAGAGGTGTTACTAACCGATTTTGTTCAAACTCGGGAATTTAGTAGACCTTCATGTAACTTGAAAAACTCCAAAGGGAAAAATATCATAGGGCTTCTGTTTTGCCATGGCAACCAGAAACGGTTTTGGCAACTTAATCTAAACTTTTCTTTATGGGATTTAACATGGGAAACTCCTAAAATAACAGGGTCCCCCATGTGAAATATTTGGGTGAATGAAAACAAAATTTGGTAAATGGAAATAAAATTGGATAAATGGAAATAAAATTGGATAAATGCGAATAAGTTTGGGTAAAATCCGAGCAAAATTGGGAAATGCGAATAGATTTAGGGAAATGATAATAAGTTTGGGTTAATGCGAATTCATTTGGGTGAATGGAAACAAATTTGAGTAAATGTGAAAATGTTCGGGTAAATGCGAATAAATTTGGGGAATGCGAATAGATTGGGTAAATGATAATAAGTTAGGGTGAATGCGAATACATATGGATGAATGAAAACAAAATTGGGTAAATGCGAATATGTTTTGGTAAATGCGAATAAAATTGGGAAATGCGAATGATATTGGGTAAATGGAAACATAATTGGATAAATGAAACTGAATTAGATAAATGAATTTAAGTTTGGGTAAATGCGAAAACGTTTCGGTATATTCCAATAAAATTAGGTATATTCAAATAAAGTTTGGTAAATCCGAATAAATTAGGTAAATGCGAATAAGTTTAGGTAAAAACGCATTTACCCAAAGTTATTCGTATTTACCCAAATTTGTTTCCATTTACCCAAACTCATTCGCATATACCCAATTTGGTTTTCATTTACCCAAATTGATGGCATTTACCCAATTTTATTCGCATTAACCCAATTTTATTCGCATTTTCCCAATTTTATAATAATAGTTAGTGTCGGGAGCTGTTGACTCGCGTGGCTTGAAGGGCTTGCCACTACCCTCCTTCGCAGCGTAACCCGGCCACCTGAATTAATGGCTTTAAAAGTCTCTTGATAACTTACGCCTAAGGTGGTGCCTTGGGTATTAGCCTAGCTGATTATCTTATCTTATTCGCGTTTACCCCATTTTTTTCGGATTTAACCAATTTTGTTTCCATTCACTTTATTCGGCATTTACTCAAACTTATTCGCATTTATACAATTTCGTTTCCATTAATCGAATTTTGTTTCCATTTACCCAATTTTGCTTTCATTCACCAAAATTAATTAGCATTTACCCAAACGTATTCGCATTTATCCAATTTAGTTTTCATTTTCCCAATTTTGTTCGCGTTTACCCAAATTTAATTGCTCTAACCTAAATTTACGCAAATTTACCCAAAATGACCCGAATTTCACCAAAATTAAAAAAATAAAATGTTCATTTGACTAAGATATTGTTAAAACAAATTGTTTAATTTTTTTAAATACTTCACTGGGGAACCCTGTTATTTTAAGATATTCCCATGTTAAATCCCGTAAAGAAAAGTTTACATTTAGTTGCCAAAAACGTTTCTGGTGGCAAAACGGAAGCCCATTGAAAGTTTTCCCTGAGTTTGAACAAAATCGGTTAGTCTCCTTATTAGTATAGCGCATGGTGCACAAACTTAATGACAGGGGGTTTAGTTTGTAACCTACACGTTGGGTCGTCGTTCAGAGTAAGATAGAATTACTTCCAAGAACACAACCTTCCATAAACCTTTTATGTATAAGCCAATAAACAAGAATTTATATACTTGTTTAGTCGTAAACAATATTTTTGTCAAAGAAATATCGTTGTTGAAGATAAAAAAATCAGATTGTAAAGGTGGTTTAGTAAACCAGATATAGGTTTAATCGGATATTTCAATTCGGATAAGAGTCATCGGACCAACTGTTATCTGCGGATGATTAAAAAAAGGGGTTAATCCGATTAGGAAATCGTTGAAAAAAACTAGGTTTATTCAGATAAATAAACAGATAACAGATAGCTGGAAGCACTAACAGAGCGTGAGCTCCCCTTGGGCTAAAAGTATCTTTCGTTAAGTAGATGCATCAGCTACAGCCTAATGGTTGTGTAATAACGTTGCCCGTTTAAAACATGAAGCGCGCGCTGAATTTTTACTAAGGCTTATAGAAGCGATTAAATAAAATACATGACCTGTATTTTCCATCTATTAGAAACCTTTGTAACCAGCGGCGGTTTTAACCTTTTCCATAGGAAATTGGGACCCCGGAAACCAAATGGTTCTTGGATAAAGCAAAATCACTTAACGACTTGGAAGACTATTTGGTGGCAGTGAATTTAAAGTCAGCTTTCTTAGCACACGAGGATATGTTACCATATCTCCGTCTTCATGCTTATTATTGCGAAAATGTTTACCAAGGGAAAATGGGATATTTCCCGAGGTCTGCCCACCTGTTCTATTCAACCCAACTGCCGCCATTCATTCAGGAGGCAATACAATATCGGTAAGAACCTATTTCATGCTCCTAATTGATTATCAGGTAATAATTACGATAGATATAATATTAGATTATCTGTATTTCGGCTCAAATATTATTAGATCAGTTCTTTCAAACCACATAGTTTTATCCCGAAAATAATCTGTATTTATTGTAAACTGAGGTAAGAGTATGCGTCAAAGATATCTATTTAATATATCCCTAGATTTTAATCCTTTAAAAATTTTAAGTACAGTTAATTAAAATTAGATTGGTATTAGATAACAATTACTAATTGTACAAGTTGAGTTATGCATTTTTATCTTGGGAACGTTCGGTTCCGTTATATAATAGTTATTAATTAAGTTTAAATTCAGAGAAAAACGATTGCCATCTAGCCTATAATTTCTAATTGAAATATAAAACAGCCTATAATTTCTAATTGAAATATAAAACAGTTTTTTAACGTCAAAGTTTAAAGATGAACATTGGAACAGAATTTACCATTAATTAAATATTTTTTAAACATTTACTAGTAGTTCTTAATGTACAGGGGGTTTATGTTTCTTGAAATAGTGTTTTATTTTCCGAAACAATGTTTTCTAGAAATTTGACATTTTAATGGTTCGTTTTCCGTGCCGGGGAGCACTCGAGGGCAAATTTCATTGATTTCGGAAATTGTTTTCATGCTTCTTGACGAATATTTACTCTGGGAAAGTCGTCTCTTTGTTTCGCTCCCTTAATTTAACCGAGAAAACCCCGTGGCACTGGATTCTTACCCGATGAGCTATTCTCTGGGTATTGTTCAAATGCGAGCGACCCTTTCTTTACCTCGCCCTACTGGCGCCCACAATACAATACAATATATAAAATAACATCCGTTAAACATTCTATCAATATATAAATTTTACACACATTTAAATGTAAATACTAATTGTTAAACTTTTTCAAAATAATATACACGTAACACCAAATGAAATAAAATATTTATAACAACTAGCAAAAGTAGCATAAGACCCAAAAGTGTGTCAGCTGTACCTTCGCGCCTATTAAAATTTCTAGTGAGAGCTAGTCACAATATAGATTACATAACCTACTAGTTGAAATAATACTAGCAACATTATATTCAGTCTATAGTCTGGCGTGATTTCCTCTCTTCCAATTACTCGCCCGTAGACATACGTTCTTAAACGCCTCAATTTTGATGACGTATTTTCCGACCCCCTTTCGTTTCCCTTTTTTACTTTGTGTAGTCCTAAAAAAAACAGAACCGGGGCGCTACCTGGGGATGGGCAACTTTGATTTCGCGCGTGATCGAAGTTGGCTGTACCGGCTGCTATAAGTGTGTATCCAACTTCGATTTTTAGCCTGATCGAAGTTGGCCGTACCTAGGTAACGATTTGAAATTATTATGGTATTTTCCTGGGGGCAAAATTTATAATAAATTCACACACCCTTTATTCGAGGAAAACGATTTACGAAATGGAAGCAAGGCGCGCCCTAGCAAGTTGAAAAAAAGAGGCTGGGTGCGCCCTGGGAAAATGGAAAAGCCAAGGCGGGGCGGCGCCCTGCCTTTGGAAAAAGCACCGGGGCGACGCCCTTGCCCGCCCTGGCCCGACTACACCACTGCTAGGTGCTGCAATAAATTTGACAATGATAAACTTGCATAGCGTCATCTAAAACGTAAGAATATCGTTTGGATCGAAATCTATTTACGAAATTTTCTCTGAATAAAACTTTATTTGGAAATGTGACAAGTTGGACAAGCTAAAATATTTCGTTCCATAATTTGCAAAAAAGTAGGATCCTTTTTACAGGGTATTTTTTAAAAGGTATTTTTATTTAAAGTACTTATGTTGTGTTTATTGCTTGATAAAGAAACTAATTACTTAGATGAATATATATTTAATTACGACTGATAATAATAGTAATGATTAGACTGGAGATACCGACAATACACAGCCGCTCGCTTACCGGCTTCACACGAGGAGAGGGGTGGGGTAAAAGCAGGTCGTTGACCTTAACAGTTATGATGTATGGGACCCGTATCGCCCTCTTTCGGTGACTATCACAATTATAAAATATTGAATTTAAAATACGGCATTACCTCCCTCCGAAATGTTTTAAGGTAAAAGTTTATATAAAATATAGTTGTTAGGTATCTGACATACAATTATTCTGGCTGGTAACGAGTTGGTGGTTTCCGGCTTCTGTCGGATCTGCGTAACTGCACGGAAAGAACTGTACTGTGTGGCGACCGGAAAGAAACTGGAGGTCGGCACGGTGATGATGTTGCTCTAGGAGGATGTGACAAGGATGTTAGCGAGGAGCACGGTGCCTTAGATTAGTGATCTCAAGGTGCCATGGAGTGTAGCTTGAAAAGGTGGCTCTTCGGAGAAGTATGCAAGTGAACGTTTTTTTACGGTCGGATGAGCTGATGAGTATGGTGTGAATCGAAACAGTCTATAGCTTTCTCAACTGGTTTTGGTGACGTCTAATAGTGCCTGCGGTAGTGTGAATCAAAAACATCATATTGCCTACGCATTTGATGATCTGATCTTTAAACCAAGAGGCGTCTTTTCCAAAGTTTCTAGCAAATACATAATCGTTTGGTTTAAATAATTGAGAGGCTTTTATCGGCGATTTTGAAGAACTTGTTGGAGTGTTTGGTGAACTTGGTGAGTCTTGATTGTGCGTTAGAGTTGGATTAAATAAATCAATTCTTGACCGAATTCTTCTGCCAAACATAAGCTCTGATGGAGAAAAACCAGTAGAAGTCGGAGTTCTACGGTAATTAATGAGGATTCTTGATAAATGTAAAGGAAGCGGATCTTTGTGGAATGTCTCTAAGCCACGACCAATAATTTCTGTTTCAACGGATGTTTCACCACTTATTTTCTTTAGAGACGACTTCACAGTTCGAACAGACCTTTCAGCTTGTCCATTTGAATGAGGATGATAAGGGGCTGAGGTCAAGTGTGTGGTTCCATTACTGTTCATGAAGTTTTGAAACTTTTGACTGGAAAAGCAGGTACCATTATCGGTAACGAGCGTTTCCATAATTCCGTAACGAGCGATGTTACTTCGGATGACGTCAATAACTACTTCGGTGGATGTTTTAGGGGTGATAGCTATTTCTATTAACTTTGAGAAAGAATCGACAATAATTAATAGGAACTTCCCTTCCACAGGACCGGCAAAATCAGCGTGCACGCGCTGCCACGGCATATGAAGCATCGGCCAATTGTAAAATTCTTTGGCGGTCATGGGGGCGTACTGGCAGCAAACTTCGCAATGGCGCGATAAGTCTTCAATGTGCCTATCAAGTTCAGGCCACCAAACGGAATGGCGCGCTATCGCCTTCATAACAACAATACCTTGATGCGTGCTATGTAATTCCAGGAGCACTTCACGTCGTAGGCTTTGGGGAATAACTACTTTATTGCCAATCAAGAGTGTGTCTTTTAACAAAGATAACTCAAAGAAAGGTCGTAGCTCAGGGTTATGCTTTGTCGTCTCAGGCCAACCTGAAAGGGTGAAACGCAGAACTTGAATAAGAGTGGTGTCCTCAGCAGTAGCTTGCTGAATACGTCGCACGTTTATGGGGCCATTATCAATAGCTTAGATGAGTAAGACATGTTCTTGAGGTAGTGGTGGTTCTTGTATATCTGTAGGTAGAGGTAGTCTACTAAGGGCATTTGCGTTGGAGTGAGAAATTCCCTTCCTATATGTTATTGTGTAATCGTACGCAGATAGCATAAGCGACCAACGTTGTAGCCGAGCTGCAGCCAGCGTCGGAGTAGGTTTATCTTCTGAAAAGATGGTTACCAAATGCTGATGATCAGTGATAAGGGTGAATTTTCTACCTAAAAGGTATTCCTTGAAACGCGTTAAACCAAAAACTAAAGCCAAGACTTCCCGCTCTATTTGGGAATATTTTCTTTCTGTGAGGCTCAGAATACGTGATGCAAATGCAATCGGAGCTTCTTGACCGTCAATGACATGAGATATAACTGCTCCAATGCCTACTGGCGAGGCGTCACACGCAAGATGAACTGGTTTTGTGCCATCAAAATGAACGAGTAGGTCGGAATTCTTAAGGGATAGTTTTGCTTTCTGGAAAGCGTCTTCGTGGGAGTCCTCCCAAATCCAGGTTTGAAATTTTGATTAGAGGGAGCATAGAGGTTCAAGCTGGGTAGAGTTGTTAGGTAGAAATTTCGTGTAATAGTTCAGTAACCCTAAAAATGATTTAAGTTCGATAACAAATTTTGGTGAAGGAGCTTCCAGGATGGCTTTGAGCTTACCTTCTTGAGGTCGTAGACCATTGGCATAAAGTCTGTGTCCAAGAAAGTCTATTGACAATTTTAGAAATTGACATTTTACCTTGTTTAACTTTAAACCAGCATTTCTGATAATAGACAAGACCTTATCGAGATTCGTTAAATGAGCTTCAATAGAAGGACCGCCAATAATAATGTCGCCCTGAAATGTTGATACATTAGGGTGATCTTTATGTAATATTTCCATATGTCTTTCTAAAATTGCCGAGGATGACGAAATACCATATGGTAGTCTATTGTTTGTATAAAGTCCTTTGGTTGTATTGATTACTACAAGCGACTTTGATTCATCATCTAGAAGAAGCTGATTGTAGGCTTCTTTAAGATCCAATCTAGTAAAAACGACACTGCCGGCAAGCTTTGAGAAAATATCTTCCATTTTGGATAGAGGGTATTTTTCAGGGTTGATGACCTTGTTTGCAGTGACCTTATAGTCGCCACATATCCTGATTCCGCCGTTGTTTTTTAAAACCGGCACTATAGGCGCGGCATAGTCAGAATAGGGAACTGGTGTAATAATATTTTCACGTTCAAGTCTAGAAAGTTCATCTTCAACTCGTGATTTAAGTGCATACGCAATTGTGCGAGCGTTAAAAAATCTAGGATGGGCGTCAGGTTTGACATAAAGCTTAACTTTGATTCCTCTCAAACGGCCAATACCGGATGAAAATAATTTTGTTGTTGTTTATTCAATATATTCTCTAGTTGAGCATTGGCGCCATCTTTAGTGTGAGAAGTATGTTGAATTTCTTGGTTGCGCGCTTTAATTGTCGGTAGAATCTTTAAGGTTGAAAATATCCATGAACTGCCACATAAATTGGGACCAGGCCCGTTGAAAATTAAAATGGGAAAGATGCTGGTTTCGGTACCGTATCACAGTGTTTTGAAATCGACTTTTTGGGGACAAAATTAAATATTAACATTATGAAATAAATATTTATATATTCTTACTCGACTTTTTATGCAGAATCCGAATATATGTCATATATTTCAATAACTGACACCAGAGGGCCAATCGTCCCCTTTCACGGGATTTCTTGCGCCAATGTTTTTGTAAGGTTGTTATAGACGTAATATTAAAATTGGTAAACCTGGAACAAGTGGAACTAAGGTAGAAACGCAACTAAAGGTCGAATTTTGCCCAAAATATGACTTTTTTTAAATGTTGTTTTTGCGAAATGGGGAAAGTGGTTGCAGATTATTATACCTTTATCTAGTAGAGAAAATTTCGGAGAATAACGAGAATAATATTCCAAAACTAACGGACTTTGACATGCGTTTTTATCACTCTCAGAAAAATGTCCTTCGTTTTGTATTTTCATGATGCCGTTGGCCATCTTGTTTATTTATCCACTACTACAAAACCTACCATTCCAGAGAACCTCCTAATTTGTTGTTTAATTAACTCTTATTTGTTGTACCGGCAGCATATATATATATATTCTGAAGCATTTCGAGATCAGATTAAAGAGGTGAGTTTCCAACTTGCTACGAATTTGGTAGATTTTCCGTTCATATATTTCATGCAAATATTTATAATCTACCTGGAGTATATGTTTGAAATAAAATTATTTTCGGGTCCTTAATATATATCTTTTAATTACTTTTAATTAAACTTATTTAAAGATTTGAAAAGTAAAAGTTTCTTAGATGTTGGAAACATTTATTTAATGAGGTGTAGGTGGACTGGTGAGGATTAATTATATTTATAACAAGGTATAATATAATGATACCAATTAAAACAAGACTATATTATATGTTTCAAATAAAATATTAATATTATCTCCAAATCTTTTCAGAGTAAATTTTTTATTAACGTTTTCTTTAATTTTAATGAATGTTCAACGTTATTTTATTATTTTACGCCGTTTTTATTAGAGTGGCGCAAGATAAATTGATTGTGGGTTTTTATTTTAATGAAAAGGTGCAGACTTAAAATTTGTACAGATCTCATTTTTAATTTAGGGCTTAGAATTATTCTTTAGCAGATTACTATTTTTGATGAATTTACTTTGAGCCATCATTTTTCAGATCTCTATCTCAAAATAAATTGTATTTCTATGATTTATTTCACTTTCAAAACTTAACTCTTAAGTTCTTTATATAGAAGATTTTTGAACACAATATTTTACGATTAAACATTTGTTGCTAAAATTTAATGAGACTGTACGAAATCTTAACAATTTAATAACTTCCTATCATTTATACAAAATTATTTAATGTCCCAAAATTATGTTGTACATGTATTGAAAAAAAACTTATTCGTTCTCCAAAACTAACGCTTGCATATCAAAAGGGAATTCGACGAAATCGTCTGAATCGTATACAGAGCTGGACGATGATGGCTGTAACTCAATGTGATCTGGTTGTTTTAGCAAACGAACAACAGCCGAAGGAAGATGTTGGTTCCTATTTTGTTTTCTTTGACTTGGAGAATAATCGGAAATAATCGGATCTGAAGAATCTAAAGACCGATTAAAGATGTCTCGAAGGTTGTCTTTTCGTGTATTTTTACGCGCATGAAAGTCTCTATAATGGCGATAAAGATTGTTTCTTGATTCGGCAGCCTGTTCACTCAACATTCCTAATGGTAGAGTAGCGGTCTTAACTAGATCTTTTCCGTGTACCAGAAGCTTATGAACACTAACCGGCATATAGTACCAGTCGTATGTATCAATATATTTGTGAAGTAAATTATTGCAGAGATCCCCAAATTTATCTTCGTCTATTGGCATACCGCACGAGATTGCAACTAGAATTACTTGAAGTTGTTCCACTAGCCAGAGCTCTAAACCTAAAATATTTGCAAAAACTTCTCGATTGCTATCGTGAAAAGCTCTTCGTGCTGTATTTCCATCATTAGAAGAGCCGCAACCACCTGGTTTTGGAAAACCAATTCTCAGTGCTAATTCGGAATTCATTTTACCTTGAATTTCTTTTTTACGCGGTTCAAATATTTTCTTTTTATCGACCCCGTCTACCCGCCAACATCTTAAGCCGTTACAATTTCTGTATCCAAGGTGAAGCCAAAACTCAAGGCAACGTATCCACGCGTGAAGAGGACTAATTCCGTACTTTAAATTTTCAGGTTTTGGAACGAAATTGTTGGTTTTAATCTTATTGAATAGCGAAGGTGTGGCTCCACAAATCGGACAAGATTGCCAACATTCGGCTTCAGTGTAAAAATTCTCAATTTGGTAGAATTCGGCAATTCTCGTAGTGGCGTCATTAAATTCATCGCGGGAAATCTTTTTTAGATTCACTGGATGTAATAGCAATAATGAGTATGCTACTGTGTTATAGCTTGGAAACCGTTCTTTCAGGGCAACCATAAGAGAATCTAGATATGGAATGAATATTGAAATACGAAAATAATCTTCCGGAGTAGTTGCTGAACTCGCTGGAATATTTAACCTGTAGGTTTTACGTGGCGCCATTCTGGGTTTAGTTAGTTGAATATTAAATTCTTCTGCCACAGCTGTAGCGCTAGCCATTATACCTTGGAAATGTTCGGTATCAGCTTCTCGGTGATTTCTGAAAACTTCAGCTCGTTCATGGATGTGTTCCCTTACTTTTAACAGATCCATCGATTCTCCTTGAAGAATATTTGTTACTGGTTCAAAGATAGCGCTGTATTTTGCAATTATTTGAAGACTTACGATAAAGGTTGGCGTGGTACACGCGCAAAGAAGTTGATGTGCATGCTGTCGAGTTTTAGCATTAAAATTCAGATTTGAGCTAAGATCTTCAAGAGCTTTCACAATAACCACAAAATTGCGTGAAAAAATTCTTATAGACTTATACTTAGCAGACCATCGCGTTTCGCAAAAAAAGAGGTACATTTGGAATTAAATTTCGCCTTAAAATGCTTTCTCGAAATAATTTTATGACGTCTTTCACAGTGCTCATTGCGTTTCGTATTGCGCTTAATTTGTTTAAGTCATTGACAACTAAATTTAGTTTGTGACTCGCGCAATGAAAATACAACGATTTAGGATATATATTCCTCACAATTTTGTTAACCCCACTTTCTTCTCCTGACATAGTCGAACACCCATGATAGCCTTGTCCAACAGGTTTACCCATATCTAGTCCACATGACTCTAAGAAGTTCAAAATTGCAGTAGATATAGCTTCAGCATTTAGGTTTACCAACAACGTAAAGCCAAGAAATTCCTCTCGAATGGTTGTAGCCGTTTGGCTTTGGTTAACGAAACGAACCCCATTGCCAATTGCTCTTTCCCAGAAATATCAGAAGTTTCGTCAGCAATTTCAGAAAAAGCATTTGCTAATTTAATTTCCGAAATTATATTATTTTTCATTACTTGACTACAAATTGAAATGAGTTTATTTTGAGATCTGTGCGATGTATACTTGGCATTTTTTGGGCACTCTTGACTGGTTTCGCTATGACCAAGAAAGTGATCTTTAAGTAGTGTGTCACCTGCTTCAGCTCTAAACTCAAGGAGATCAGACGTATCAGACGTTTTTCCACGGAGAGCTGTGTCGTGTGTCGCGCAAAATATAATTGAAGACACAATGGATGATAGCTTTTGTCTGTTCTTCTGAATCGTCTGCTGAGCATTAGAGTTTATTTGTTCTTTTTATCCACAGTGTCCAAAAACATTTTGGCTTGAAGGGTGGAGAATTTGTGGCTTTCTGACTTTATGTGGTCCCTGCAACGCTCATGAAATTTCTTGTAATTTGTAAAAGGCTTGACTACAAAGCTATCGTGACTTCCTCGTTGGGCTGGTGACCGAAACAATACGCAATTACGACCAAGTACGCCTCTAACTTCAGCAGAATATACAAGCCATTTTGAATATTCAGGTAAGTCAGTCAACCACTGGTGACGAAAAGCCCGAGACGTTGGTTTGAATTTGGCTTCATTTTCTACTTGTGGAAATAGTAAATCAGATTTGAAGTCATACCTTGTTGTTAATTGCACCCGTAAGTCGTCCGATAAATGATCAGGATTCGGTTCCAAGTATTTTCCAACGTCCAAAGAATTTGGATAAATCTCGCGTCCATCACTTACATCATTAGTATTATTATTCGCTGACGTGGTTGAAGAACTTAAAGCCGACTCAGCCGAGGTCGATTCAGCATCGATGCTTCTTAAGTTAATGTACACTTGTTCTTCAATTTCGGAATTTTCATTTGAGTGTGCCGAGGGGCTAACCACTCTTAGAAAGTCTGTACACCGGATTACGCTAAGATTACCACTGCCAAAGGCAGGGACTTCAAAGATTACGCGTAATCCCATTAGTACAGTCAAAGTTACGGCTCTGTACACCGATTACGCGGAGTGATCAGCCCCTCGGAGTGTGCCGCATTTCGACGTAGTTCAATTTCACTAGTATCTTGATTAAATGGCAAACCTAGATTTGGACTTCCTGATTTGGTAATATTTTCGTTGTCATCATTTGAGGATTTAAGTTTTTTCCCCGAAAAAATTTTTCGTATAGCCATATTCATTATTATTCGTCACCCTAATCAAACTAACTTCAATTTATCAGACGAATCTCCGTTATCTATAACCTGTATTATTTTTTGAGACTCACAATAACAAAAAAAACTCATTCAACGATCCTTACAGACAGCTAACATTTTTATCAAGTGACGAAGTCCATGTACAATAAAAGTAATAAAACTAAGTAAAACTAAATCTGAAAAGCAGAGAGCCTAGCATTCCCCGCTCTCTAGTGGCGGGTAATCTACTATGCGAGTACTTTTTAACTTCTTTTTGGTCAGTTAATCGCTTCTGTTGTAGAGTAGGACTCACGATTGTTTTTATTAAATTGTTGATTTTCGATATAATTTGGTATACAGTTGTGTTAGTGTAGTCGAAAATATAAAGCATTTTGCGTACTCATCTGCACTTGAAATATTGTTTCTCCATTACAAAGCTTTCTTAATGGCCGAGGCCCCCACCCAGACTTGGAAATAGTGATATTTTTTACGGGGGCCCTGCGGGCTCCCGACCCCCCTTAAGTTTATTTTTATTAAGAGCCACTGGCCCAAGCTGGGGCGAGGGGAAAATTTTAAATTAGGTAGGGAAAATAGGAAATAACATTTATTAACTTTAAAACAAGCAAGTATAATATTATTACAAACGGGTGAATGGGGTGGGTTGAAAATATGGGGATCGCATCGAGGTAAAATTGACACGTGACAGCAAACTAGCTTAATCGCACCATGATGCAGCCATCTAGATAACTAATATATTTTTGGCCGTTGCGGTTGCGCGCGTTATTTTCTTAGCCACAACATCTCCACAATGACAAGATTTTAAGTTTTTAACTGTTTTTGCTGATGCTTTTAAATCTAATTTAGCTATAAGTTTATAAAATGGGAAGGTTTTGTGTTTAATATCACTGTAATTTTGAAAATATATTTTTCCCTATGGAAAGAGGGCGCCAACATGGACAACGCCAAACAGTTCTATTTCTATGCTACGTCACAAATATTTTACCACGATAACCCCTTTTTTCACCCCTCTAATTCTCCCACCAGGGGGCCTATTCTGTAAATATTCGAAATCCAATTTTCGATCGAAAACTACATTTCGAACTTCGAGATCTCGACGAATGGTATTCGGTAAAGATTTCGAATAAGCATAAATCAATGCAAATTGTCGAAGTCGATCTCGACATGGTATAGGGTATCGAGATCAAATTCCCATTCGATTTCTTACAGAATCGCCCCCCTGGGGGTGGCGGAGTTCTCGCATGGGGTGTGAATCGCGCGCCTCAATTCTATTCCTTAGCTTTCTTCTTCCATGAAATCATGTTCCGTAAAATGTTTAATATATATTTTTTAATTAAATTGAGAGCCCCGGTGGCCCGCAACCCCCGTTCGAATGATTTATTTTAAGAGCCCGCTGATTTTTATTAAGAGCCATTGGCTTCAAGACTCCCGCTAATTCCAAGTCTGCCCCCACCCGTTACGAGAACTGGACGGGTATAGCCCAATTTACGTCTTTGTCTACAGTAAGGATCATGAGTCTGAAAATCTGAAATAATTTTTGGACTAAACTAAACAGCAAACTAAAAATTGGGAGGGGGCAAACTCCGATCTTAAGGGGGGGGGGGGTTAAAAGGGGACAAGACCACATTATGGGGGGCAATTGCCCCCTTCCCCCCCTGTGGGTGCCCATGTCGAGTTCCATAGTAATTAGAATATCATTAATACTGCATTGGATATAAATTGGAGATGGCGGTTTCGTTATAGCAAAATCTTCAATTACGTGCTTGGGTTGGTAGATGTGATACAGTCCATACTCATGTACTTCAGGAGGTTCTTCGTTATATGCAATGCGAGGGCGAGTGTTGAAGATAAAAAGCGTTATCGGCTTTTCTCGTTTAGTTTTTTTTAATAGGTTAAAAAATGTTTATTGTAAATAAGATATATTTTTAATCACTAATCTTATCTTACTATTTTTTAACCTTATGTGTATATAAATTCGCTTACAGCGTTTATTATTACCGTCACTCCTAATATGTCGTTCATCTTGTACAGTATTCATTATTAATATGTTTTAATTAATAAACGTTTATTATTTTAATTAATGTATTATGACTTCTTATTAGTTTCGTCAGTTTAGTGTAGTGTAGTGTAGGGCAGGCTTTGCTGTTAACATTGGTGTTTAGAAACTCCAATAGGTTATTGGCCCAGCTTGCTCCTACTGCGCAACAGCAACACTAATGAACAAGTCTACTGCTTGCTGAATCCGGTATCCTGGTCCCAGTTACCATCACAGTAATCCGTATCCTGGTCAACAGTTCCCGAAAGCCACAATGGATAGCCTTCTTCACCAAGACGTTGAAAAGCTGTCTGGTCCGGAGAACTGGAGGAGTTGGAAACGACAAATAGTCGACATCCTCACCGTACGAGACGTTTACGAGATATTGACTGGTGAATGGGTTGAACCCGCGGGGCCGTTATTATCAGCAACAGCAGAAGAGAAGTCTGAATACACCTTAAACAAGAAAAAATACCGAGTGGCATTCAGTACAGTCCGGGGTATCATCTGGTCAGCCTTGTCCAAGAAGGTCCAAAACATGATTACCAATTGCGAGACACCAAAGGAGATGTGGGACAAGCTACTTGAAATTTTCGAGCAGAAGTCGTCCAACCGTCTGCGTAAGCTTCTGGCGCAACTTATGCGAACTACGAAGTCCCCAGACGTCGACATGTCCACTCACATTGCCCAGATGTGTTCTCTCTGGACAGACATCTTGTCAACGGCACAGACAGAGAAGAACGTAACATTCGACGACTGCATCCTGATTGCCTGCGTCTTCGAGTCTCTACCTCAGGATGAGTATCGAGAATTCGGTATGCTCTGGGACACGCTGCCAACCGAAAAACAGACGGTCGCAGAGTTGGAACGTTTATTGATTGGCCGTGCAACTCGAGAAGGTGACTCTTTCAGAGATTCCTCTGGTCTGATGGCGAAACGCAATGCCGCAAGTCATCGCGGTCACTCATCAAACGAGACGAAAGGCATGGGACGTAAGCCAAAATGCACCAATTGCTGAAAGTTTGGTCACATAGCAGAAGACTGTCGAGGACAAAGGAAAACTCCTAGAAGGGCGAGCGTTGACGAAAGTAGTCGCACTAGCATTGGGGGTCTGATCGCAGCAAACGGTCTCGTTGCTTGCTCATCGTCTGAAGCAGCATGGTACTTTGACTCGGGTGCTACACAGCATATCACGAACGACGCCACAAAGTTCCTAAACTTCCGCAAGTTCGCTACTCCAGCGACTCTTCAGATTGGAAACAAGACGCAGATGACAGCGGATGGTGAAGGAGACATAAGGATTCAGTTCCGGATCGGAAAGAAACTCTATCAAGAGGTAGTCCACAATGTCTGGCACATCCATGATTTTGCCTGCAATGTTTTCTCGCTAAAAAGCGCAATGAAGAGAAACAAGAATCTGGAGTTCAAGGTCACAGCAAATTCTTGCGGTCTCTATGAAGTTCTCGGAGGCAAAAGGAACCTTTGTGTACCTGGCAAGGTCGAGATATTAAAGTCATGCAGCCATCATGCTCCGCTCACATCGCAGCAGATCCGAGAAATGACCGGAAAGCAGATCTCCAAGTTTGGCATGAACGCATGGGTCATCAGGATAAACGGCATGTAGCAGCGACGTTACGGAGACTCGGATACGAAGTTCTAAACCAGACGTCTGACAAGCTCTGTGAAGGGTGCATCTACGGCAAGATGACTAGGCACAGTTTCGGCACTCGTTTGGAGAAAGCCACGAAACCAGGTGAAAGGATCCATTCAGATCTCTGGGGACCATCACCAACACCGTCCATGAAAGGGAAGAAATACTACCTCCTATTCAAAGACGAGTATTCCAGTGTTCGAGCCGTATATTTCCTAACGAAGAAATCCGAAGTCGTCAATTGTTTCAAAGATTTCCTTGCCTTTTGCCGAACCCGCAATCACACAGTACAAGAGCTGGTCACGGATAATGGAACTGAATATGTCAACGAAGAGTTCCGTCAATGGACGTCTCAAGAAGGGTTACATCACCGCAAGTCCATGCCATACAAGCCTGAACAGATTGGGGTCGCTGAACGAGAAAATCGTACGATCATGGAGTCTGTAAGGGCCATGTTGCATTCCAGATCGGACTTACCACCGAAACTCTGGGCTGAAGCGGTGAACACAGCCATCTATGTCCTGAACCAAACAGCACCTACATGCATTGCTGGGAAGACGCCGTTTGAATTGTGGACAGGGAAGACAAACCCATCGATCCAGCATCTGCGTGTCTTTGGCACTGAGTGCTTTGTCCACATACCAAAAGAGAAGTGAAAGAAGCTGTCTCGGAAGGCGTATAAAGGTTTCCTGGTTGGCTATGAAGACAATGCAGACGGATATCGAGTTTATGTTCCAGAGCTGGACGACGTACTAAGATCTCGAGATGTCAAATTCAATCCCGAGACGTGCGTTCCTGATTCCTGGATTCCTGTCTCTGGGGAGTCCTCCAGCCAGGGCGAGCAATTGACCGACGATTTCGTTTGCGAAAACCGGCCAACCAGAGCCACCAACTCATCAAAAGAAGGACCAACCAGAGCCACTAATGTAACATCGGGCATGCCAACCAGAGCTGCCGACTACTCAAACGACGAGACAACCAAATCCGTCGAAGCGTCGGAAGACGTAGCTACCGGACACAATGAGGCAGCAGTCTCTGACGAAATGTCAGACAACCGCTCTGAGAAGAGTGGACCGGTACTCAAGAGATCGTTCAATGCTCAAGAGAGTTCAGCTATGCCATACCTGTCATCCACGAAATAAAGCTTTCCTGATCTGTGATACTCTACCACAGACTGCAAGAGAAGCTCATTCGTGCAACGAATCCATAGAATGGCAGAAGGCAATGTCAGATGAGCTCTCAGCAATGAAGAAACACGATGTCTACGAGATGGTCGATCCTCCGACTGGTCGGAAAATCGATATGTCGAAATATGGATCCATATTTCTACACCAGAGTGCTTATGTCGAAAAAGTCTTAGAGAGGTTCAACATGCAAGACTGCAAACCCGTAAAAACTCCCACCGGCAGTTCTAACACGACCGATCAGAGTCAAGAGAGTTTCGAGTCAACAACCATGTATGCCTCAGCCATTGGAAGTCTCAGATACGCAGACACAGGAACACGACCTGACATAGAATACGCTGTAAATCGAGCATCGCAAGTCATGGCCAATCCCACAGTCGCTGACTGGAATGGAGTTAAACGAATTTTTCGTTATCTCAGAGGGACCAAGTCACTGGGTCTCTTATTCAAGTCCGAGAATTCCATGACAACCATCCCCTACAGCGACGCTGATTACGGTGGTTGTGAGAAAACAAGACGTTCAACGTCTGGGATCGTATGCCTAATTGGCTCAACTCCAGTTACTTGGGCGAGCAGAAAGCAACAATCTGTTGCTTTGTCAACCACGGAGGCTGAACTGGTAGCTGCCACTGAAGCGGCGAAAGATGTCGTCTGGATTGAACGAATCAAGTCTTTCCTGGGTCTCAACGTAGACGATGATGTACCCGTACTCCGAGTCGACAATGCAGGGGCCATTAAACTCATCAGAAATCCTGAGTTTCATCGCCGAACGAAACATATCAGTATTCGTCAGTACAAGGTTCATGAACTGGTCGAAGAGGGCGTCATCGACGTTATTTATGTCCCGAGTGAAGAACAGCTGGCCGACATTTTCACTAAGCCACTACCTAAAGAAGTCTTCAACCGCCACCGTCAGAATCTCGGTTTACGGCAGTACGAGAAAGTCGTCAACGAGGGCGAGTGTTGAATATAAAAAGCGTTATCGGCTTTTCTCGTTTAGTTTTTTTTCAATAGGTTAAAAAATGTTTATTGTAAATAAGATATATTTTTAATCACTAATCTTATCTTACTATTCTTTAACCTTATGTGTATATAAATTCGCTTACAGCGTTTATTATTACCGTCACTCCTAATATGTCGTTCATCTTGTACAGTATTCATTATTAATATGTTTTAATTAGTAAACGTTTGTTATTTTAATTAATGTATTATGACTTCTTATTAGTTTCGTCAGTTTAGTGTAGTGTAGTGCAGGCTTTGCTGTTAACATTGGTGTTTAGAAACTCCAATTTTATATCGATTAAACCCCTCCCTTGAGTTACTTCTGGCTACGCCATTGTTATAAATTAAATACAAATAATCATTTCGTGGTGGCTGGTTCCCTACCTAAAGTTGGATACTTTAAGTTTTATACAGCACCGTATGATATTAATTTGACGAGACACATTTTCTGTCGGTGACATCGAAATTGGTGCAAGCGACGAAGACTGAGTTTTGGGTGGAGCGGTTCGCTTTCACGGAGGTTCTTGAACGGTCAGGGTCCCGAAAGTCGTCGCTCTAATCGTTATCGTCCATTCGTCTCGGCCCTTCGCGTCGGTTTTTTGGAAAACTCGCGACTCGCACTGTTTCAAAAAAGAGTCGGCCTCAAATTTCACAAGAAAGGGAGGACTGCTCGGGGAGAGTTTAGAAAAAAAATTATCTCGTCCTTTGGGGGGAAACACAGAAAAATCCAATTCTGGGAAAAACCCATGGAAACGTTTCGGAACGTCCAGGTGCAATATAAATAATTATATGGAGACGTATAATAAAGAAAGGTCAGAAGACTTTGACGCGGTTGGGATGGACGAATTTAAGTCGATTAAATTATTTTTGTCTGACAAAATATTTTAAACTGTATTTGATTGCTGAAAAGTATTTATGTTAAATTAGTGGCGTTGGCTTAAAATTATCAATCCAATTCTATACTATTTAAAAGTCTTGCAATAACTTAGAAATTCATGTTCAATAGGTTTTAAAACAGGAATCAGATCGGAAACCGAAAACGGACATTTGACACTACCTTTATATATAGAATAAAGTAAATGCAAGAATGAATTATTAACTGAATAAACATTTATCAAAGCACAATAACGTTTCCGAACGGAATCGTAAGGGTGTCGAAAAAGGTCTTAATTTTGGGGCGGGATAGGTATATAGGGTTTTTTAAAAGGCTAAATGTCGGAGCAAAATAGGAAGGATATATAAAATGCGAAAAATTCGGAGCGGAATCGGCAGGGTTTTAAAGAGATTCGAAGCCGAAAAAAAGTTTTAAGACGGTCATATTTCGGAGTGAAATCGGAAACATTTGTAACTCTGCCATTTGGACGTCGAGACGTTTACCCGTAACCCTCAGCACTCGGTCCGTCCCAAAGATCAATAACTAGTAGAAGTTGAAGAGTGGCTATTAGACGTATACCGTAAACAATTGGTGGAAATCCTGCCATTAAGACCTTGAGATATTTACCATAACCCTCAGCACTCGGTCCGTCCCAAATGTCAACAAACAGTAGAAGTTTGAGAGTAATTACACACAAACACACAATTCATACACGAACATGATGATAAAAATAATAATTATTATTATAATAATAATAATCAGCTAAGCTACACTGAGAGAAAAAATCCCTGTTCAAATTACATTAAAGTGTTGGAAGCAGTGGATGCCAAGACGTTTCTGTAAATATAACAGCTTATTCCGTATTATAATATTACAAGTAATTTTATGTTAATTTAACATGATGAAATAGCTGTAAATAACACAGTAATAAAGTCTGTCAAATCAACATGAATAACAGTCTGGAGTACGTGAACCTTATACGTAATTTTATTGGCATATTAAAGTTGGTTTTACACATCCGTTTGTTGAAAATCCTTTTTGCATCTCAGTAAATTCGATAAGTAGCTATTAATTAATTCAACAAACAATATTGTAAAAAATACACTAACACGTTCAGTCAAATTTACGAATATGAAACTGAATTTTAGACGTGGTAGCTAGGGAAATAACAATCAATATGCAGGGCCGAGCTCACATTTTTCAATAAAATATAATTAAAAGGTTATCCGAACAGACAATTCGATAAAATCCTGGGCTAAACGGGTAAAAGCCCTCAGAGAAACCCTAAAATGCACAACTAATTCTTTGGTTATTAAGAATTAGGCTAGGATCAATCAGTTTTGGTTAGTAGTTACTAAAGTTTCACACGTAAAGTTTATTTCTAGTACATAGCTAAGGTAGCCTACGTAAAGAGACTATATTCAAAAACTTAGCACGTTTATAATTAACATGTTTACGTAATCACTGATACACAGCTATTTCACTAGTAAAAATTATTTTGTTTAAAAAATAACAATAAAATCAGTAGATTTTTTAACAAAAATTTACATGTTTTACGAGGCAACTTGGTTTTCAGGTTTGCCAGATAGATACAAATCTAATAGTGAGCCTCTCTGGTTCAAGAGAAATTGGGCCAAGCCTTTTGCCTCTCTATAATCCAAAGTAAATAGTCACGTAAGTAGTATTTTAGCGAATTGTTTATTGCTGTAAATCAATTAGACAAACGACTAAATATTAAAAAGCTCGCTCTTTTCTGAAAGAAACACTCGCTTAAGTTGTATAAAATATATCACGGTTTTTATATTTATTCATTTTTCTTATTTATTTCGTACAATTTGTATAACGTTTTAATTAATATTTAATTAAAACCATTTGAGGCCGATAATGGATGGCTATAACCGCAAAACTCTATCATTAATAGATTTCAAAATAGAGCTATATAAAGTCAAAGTTTAGTCAATCCCTGCCTTGGAGAGTGCACCCAAAAATATAATTTTGGACAATGTCGGTAACGAAAACATTTCCATATCACTTCTTGCTCTGTAGGGTGAAGGATTATCAAAGAAATTACCATGCATTATGCATAATTAAATTTACGGGGTTCAGATGCTATTAACTAAGTAGATTAAGGGTGGTGCCCCCAAAGCAATGAAACAATTAATAAAACTGTTTAAACATTTGTGTGCTGAAATAACCAGTTTTTCAAAATTATTGGCTCTCCGATGAATTATACGTTTGAAGTTTGTAAATTGGAATTAATGGATTCCAGTACAACTACAGTGGCAGATATGCTAAATGTTTTTAAAGAACTTCAATTTTAATCTTACTGAAGCTAGCCGTTTAAGTACATATCTGTTATTCAAGTAAATTTTACATAATGAACTGTTAATTTTACACTCTCGATGTGTGTAATAAATACAGCTGCAAATATTCCTGAACATTTTTACAATGTCCTTCTGTAAACAAACCCATTTTTATAGAATACATGACATTTATGTACTTATGTTCCTGTATAAAATAAAGGATACGTGTAATTTGTACAGAATTATTCTGTACAAGTTGTACACACACGTTTCATGTAAATAACTTCTGTTAAATTAAAGGGTAACAGTAATTACCACAGGATTATTCTGTACAAGTGATATACAGACGGTGCATGTAAAATTATCCTGTTAAAACTAGGGTTTTTATCTCTCGGTGTAATGCCGAAGGCACCACCTTAGGCCATTAACTCAGGTGGCCGGGTTAATTTCGTAAAGAAACCACACGACAAAACACAATACACACGAAATGATATTGAAAAAAGTGCTTCCGAATTTCCATTATTATACCCCTTATGGGCTAGTCCCCTTGAAGAGGTAAAAATGTTTGTTTTTGAAAATTCGAATAGTTTTACAACATACTTACTTTAAATCAAAATACCTTGAGAGAGATTGAAGTGTCTTGACCTGGTAATTTTTCTACCTATACAACTTTGTCCATAAGTCAACTATAGCCTAGAATGTCTTTGTGTTTTTTAGGGCTTTGAGATATGTAGAAACAAGACAAAGAAGACCTTATGACAGAGGCTTTGAATATCAATACATAAATAGGAATCCAACCGACAATAATATAGATTCGGAACTAATTGAAATGTCCTTCCTGATGCCCATTTTCCGAGTCTGGTTCTGCGGAACGGCGCTCTCAATCATCGTCTTGTTCGTCGAAATCGCCCATCGATATTCCATTGAAATCCAGAAGAGGGAAGTACGCACCAAACAGATACCCAGCGCTAGCGTTGGAACCTTTTTCATGGATTGCAAATGAATCTGTTAAATAACACGAGCCCGACTATGAGCATACTTTCATTTTTCTTTTGGCGCCACACCGGCACAATTTTCCATATGTTGTTGTGAAGTCGATCTGTTGCTATTTTAAGAACTGGCCAAAAATTATGGAATTAGTAATGTTATTTTTTGTGTAATATAATAAAATTAATTTGAAATATTGTTGCGGGTTTAAAAATCTTATTAAGTACTTCACATTTTCTGAAAAATAATATTTGTAACACATTTAAAGCCATTTGAAATCAGGCAGTTTAATTTTGACACTCGATATCTAGAGAATGATTTTAAAGAAAACTTTTTCTAGTGTTTAAATGGGTGGTAGATACAAAATTGCACAAAACCATTCTTCGAAACAGTTCCGTTGTTTCGCAGTTAAGTTTGAAAAACGCCTAAAGTTTTATCAAAACGAAAAAATTGGCACATAAAAATAATCGAAATTTTTCAAATATCTGCGTATCAGAAATTCTAATAATCGTTTCAGGTAGTTTTTCACTGCGACGCAAAGTTCATAAGATAACGAACGCCAAAAATTAAAAAAAAAACTATTTAAAATAACAAAAATGCGGTAGATTTGAAAGCCAAGCCAAGGTACCTACGCAATTGAAAGTCATACAAAAGTATACATTGCCTGAAAGCCATTTTATCATTGGATATTAAACACAAATTCAAAAATCATATAGGATTCCTTCATAGGTTAGCTTGGCAACAAACTTGGATGAACATAAGAAAAAATAGTTTAATTTAGTGTACTCTTTTTGGTTCGCCACGAGCCCTACTTTAGCTTCCTTCTGTTTTTTTAAACGCAATTCACTATTTTCGTTGGTTTTTGCGTCTAAAAGAACCTAAAACCTTGACCTACACTTCTCTTTCATGCGCGTCGGCGTCGGTTCTGTAGTATATTGCATTTAGATTTAGGGTTTTGGATCTTGGAGAGACGTAATGTTATTGGAAAATACCGGCTTGAATTGGGTGACTGCATGCATTAACTTGTCGACCGAGGAGAATTTCTTAAGATGAAGCAGGGCTGCGAATTCGGGAAGCATTCCGGGTTTCATATGGCGTAAGACGCGTATTCTCTACATAATGAGCGGTCATAGAGGGTTCTTAGAGTAGGCTCTTCGGTGTTCTTGTTTACAGATTTGAATTTGATCCCATATCCGGTCCTCATAATCCACCCCAAGGTATGCTGTCTTAATAAATTCTACAAAACTTTCCCAATTTCGAATATCAACGGAATTATCTCTTAACCAATCACTAGCCTGGTCTTCTAAGGTTAATAGTATATGGGTTAATATATGATTTAACTCTTATTTCAGAGACTTGGGCGCATTCTTTTAATTGAAAAATAAAATTAAACGGATTATATATTCATCTTTAAACGGGGGTATCTTTTAACTGCGGCGAAAAGACATTCTGAAACCGGATATGAACTTGTGTTGTCGGGGATTTTGGAAAAGGTTAGCGAGGGTTAATTTTCAGTCACCGTAAAATAATTTTGTGGTGTCCCTTGGATTTCACTAACGGGGATCGAGGTATTTGGTGGCGGTAAGCTTCTTGTTATTGCGCCTGATGACTTCGTCGAGTAGGGCACGGGTCATCTCTTGCATCATCTGACCTTGCGCCTGAACTGGCTGCATGAACAAATTGTTCTCCTGGTTAGTCGGGGGCACGGGAGGAGATCTGTACGTCAATTTTCTACTCAGGGTTCTAATCCCCTTTCCCACATATATGAACGGTCTAATTACCCTGGCCTTATTTTGGTGTACAAAAGAAAAGAAAAAAAAACCGAAGTGCTCCTAGCACTTAAAGGTCTCTCGCGGGGTATCCGAGAACTATATCAATAAATTTGAGCGACTCCATAACACGTTCGTTAAGAGGGTTTTATCGAGATTAATACGCTACTGGCAACATATAACGGATACTAATCCTTATAAATTACACTGGCGGGGGAAATCTAAACCGACAATCTTGAGTGAAACCAGAGATATCGTGATCTGAATCCTGCCGACTGCGCCATTATGCAATCTTTTCGTGCGGAAAATGGAAATTTATATTTCTCAACGCGTATCGTAGCTGTTGGGATAACGAGTACGGTCTAGAAAATATTCCTACCCTTGCTCAAAAATATTAATTCACCGAGGCGGGGCAAATTAAATCATTGATAGGGGGTTACATAAAAAGGGAAAAGGGAAAGAGGGGAGATTCGAATTCAGAATGGAAATCCTTTGTCTTAAATCGATCACAAAAATCTTTATTTAACACTTATTTATAAAACACTAGATATAAAATGGGGGGAATCATTTATTTTTATTTTGATATCAAGGGAATCGTTCTAGGACTTTACTATAGTGAAGGTTAGGCCACCAGGACTATATTGTTAATTTATCTACGTAAAATAAACAGGGGGATAATAATAAAAAAATACACTACTTGACCATATAATCATTAATTTTTTTTATCTCTAATGGTTTTCTATGGGATCAGTTACTGAGTACTCTACAAGGGGGAGGGTAGGTTATGATAAATTTCTACTTATCACTTCATAACCTTCGTGGCTTCTCTTCGATTTACGGGATTTCGGATTACGGGAGCTTCCGGATTAAGGGGTTCCGAATTACGCAAGACACATGTGCAAGCGTTTTCTTGGAGAGGCTTGACGGGGGACAACTTATTTCATGGTGAGAGTTCTGAAATTTTGGGGCTCTGTATTTTGGTTTTGTACCGATCTAATAGGAAAAGTAAATATAACACACAAAAAATAAAAAATAAAGTATGCGGGGGAAGATGAACCTGTAGGGTTAAACAGTCAGTCATTTAACGCCTCGTTTTTTGAGTTATTGCTGGTTACTGCTAACTTTCAGACAATAGAAACTTAGTTTTACCCCAGCTGTATTCCTAGAAGACCTCCTCAAAAAACATTTTGATCCGATACAATAGCTGGCATTCTGAACCAAAGCGGATTTATTGCAAGCGCCTCCATGGTGGGCGCACAGTTCTTCTACTTGCAAGGCTGAGGAGTGGTAGGCTTCGGTGCTGGTGTGAACGGGCAATGAATTTCGCATAGTGGACTTCAAACACAGATTTCTCTTCAAGGAAATTATCATATGGTAACAATGCAGTTTTATACAAAGAAAAGTTTCTTCACCAATAGATTCATAAAGTTGAACAGTTGGTGTTGACAAATTCGTGGAATTATCAAATAAATTATCGGTATCATTTATTGTAGCACACTTATTTTTAAATATAAATTTCTACAAGATTTAAAAAAATTAATAAAAAATTCAGAGTAATATTAAAATATTTTTTGCTCAATATTTGGAAATTGAATTATAAAAATATATTTGTAGTTTTAAAAATTTTAAAAAATTCTAAAAATCTTTGAATCAAAAACCATTCCTTCATATTTGTTCATTGGGAGTTTCAAACCACTTTCGCTGCACTTCTGTCATAAACTGGCAGTAGCCATGCCAATTTAAATTCAATCCTTTCGAGAAGTGAGGGGAACCACTCAACAACCCCCTTTTTTTCTCGAAGAAAAAACCAGTACTAGAATTCACACGGGAGAGAGCGGACATCCCTCTCTATCCAAAGTTTGTATTTTCTTAATTCGTAAAATAAAGTTCCCGTTAATTTTACCTTGCAAAGTTAATCGATTTTGCGCACACAATCAAATTTCAGTCTAAATAATTGCTCTCCCAAAACGAGTTAAAACAGTGGTGCCGAAACCCGGGATATAGAGGACAATCCTAAAAAAGTGCGGTTATCAACGAGATAAAGACAATGACGAGTGACGAAAGCCAGTCATCGAGTGGATTAGGCAAAAGTTGTGGCAATAATCCACCGACAAAAGAAGATATTTTGAAACAAAGGAGATCGATCACCACCAAATTCATTAACAAAATAGAGGAACACCTCAACGAGACTGTTTTGGACAAGGCCAAATTGTTGGACAACCTCTCGGAACTAAAAAGTAAGGAGGAAAAATTAGAAAAAAATGATAGTTAGTTTGCCCGTACAAAAATATGTCTATAGAAAACACGTTTTATCTCTATAGCTTTTCCATGGTTTTTTAATGGGTTTTCTTTAGAAATTTGGGTCAATAATTTTCTGTTAAAAAACCATTTTAAAGTTTTCTCTATAGAATTAACCGATTGGTTTTTGAGGAAACGAACAATTTTTCACTGGTAAATTTAGTGAAATTTCTAAAGAATGGGCTGTTTTGTGTTTTAGAAAACACCAATTTTTAACTGTTAATTATAGTAGAAAATCTATAGAATTTACCGAATTTTATTTCAGAAAACATTATAACCCATCGAAGGATGTTCTAAACAATATCTTAGAACACTAAAGGTTTTTCTTGGTTGTTTTTATAGAAACACTGTATAGAATATCTATAGTATAACTTTCGAATTTTATTAGTGTTCTTATAGAATTATTTAGGAGTGTGTTATAGAATTCTTTGTATATTAAAATACCCTTTTACGAACGCTATCTGAAAAGCTTGCAGACGAGCTCAGATAAACTTGGGGTAGATGCCACAACAGCTAACATCCGAGTACACTTCATTGAGAACACTCAGATAACAGATACTACACTTGGGTCATAGCCAAATGGCCAAGAAGCTAACATTAGGTTCGAGATATAAATATTCATAAGAAATGATTGAATTAATGCAAACGGTAGAATGCAAAATAAATTAAAAATGACGTCAGATGTGGCGAACCGGGGCATCCACAACTCATACGAAATACTAGGCCTGAACAATCTCCTTCACCGGCTTGATTTTTAAGAAGATCCAAAGTCTATTAGTAATCGAAACGGTTTCAAAAATTAAATTAAGACGAAAGACCGGAGACTTGTTACCAGAACAAAGTATAGATTAGATATCAGAAACCTGTTAGAAGATGATCTTCCTGGCGACCAGACTTTCCGGCAGAGACCTGGAGACCAAACTTTCTATCGGAGACCTGCATGGAGACGAAACCTATCGACGTAGACCTAGTGGCCATACGTTCCGACGGACATCTGAATACCCGGAGATCAGATCTTTCGGCAAAGTCCTGGAGAGTAGTTCTTGAGGCGGCGATCTGGAGACCCAAGTGACCCAATATTCCGACGGAGACCTTGAGACCGTATATTCCGAATGAAACCTCGAAACTTGGATATCATATCTTTCGGAAGAGACCGAAAATTTGTAGTCTGAGACTATTTATACACTATGACCGATATTACTGTGCATAGTCAATGAATAGCACCTTCTGATACACGACAAGGCTTCATTTCATAAAGTTGAGGGTATTTTCTTTAAAAGCATCACACTGTCTGCAATATAATAAGTCACGGGTCTTTGCTATGAATTATAGTTTCCTCCGTTAATTGTGATACATGTAAGTAGGCGAATAATGTGTTTAAGGGATGATGCTCATACACTTTATGCCGAGGGGGTAACCACTAGGTTTTTTAGTGTACACGAGACTACAGATTACTTGTTACTACAGAAATATTACTTGTACTACACGTATTACTGAATATTGATTGTATTACCAATTATTACACCGTACTGCCATATATTACACATTGTATTACACGCTACTTAGCGGAATTACACGGTACTACGCCGTATTACAGCTACTGCGCAGTATTACACTATACTACAATTTCTGAAAGGAATTTAACGGTATTACGGAGTACTACAAGTTTTTAATGGTATTACATAGGAACACCAAGAATGTATTTATTTATACCTAGAGATAATATCTATGTCGAGACGTTTTTTAGCGTTTCTCTCAATCCACCCGTTGGTCCCCCCAGTACGTTCCGCCGCTTAAAATCCAAAGGTCCTCGTATTTCATTGGTGGGTAATATTTACGTCACTCGATGCACGGCCAAATTTGATCGCGCGCTGTTCGCGCTACAGCGGCCAACCAATTCGTTGAAGTTTCTATGTTAACCTATGAGCAAAATATATGTGTATGGTTTGAGTGCCTCTAGCGGCAGCGCCGGCCCTAGGGTAGAGCAAGCGGAGCGGTCGCTCTAGGCGCCAGGACAGCGGCCATGTGGAAAGGGGCGCCAAAATTCCTTTTGAGAGGCGCGGGGCGGCGTGGCAACAATCGAAAAACAAACTCGCTCTACCCTGACCAAGGGCTAGGGCCGGCGCTGTCTAGCGGAATATTATTTTTAGAATAGTTTTTGCATTGAAGCCAATATAAAAACGAGTGGCACTGAACTCCTACAGGTTATAGTACAGTTTATAGGGGGAAATTTTTTGCTCACGGAATTTCGACGAATGGGTTGGCCGCTGTAGGGCGAGAGATCAAAGTTGGACGCGATGGAATCAAACACTGGTGACGTTTGTTTAGCCATCACCCCCCCACGCGACGGGAGGTAAGGCGTTCATAATCATTCTTCATAATATAAATAATAACATTTTTGGTAAGACCAGAAATAAATAATGTTATTGTAAAACAAGCTGGCACAGCCAAAATAGTAGCCTCCTCCTCTTAAGACCTAATTTTAAATCTAGCGTTATTTAAAATAGCATTTAATCGAATATCGAAATAGCTACCCGGCCACCTGAATTAAAGGCTTTAAAAGTCGCATGATGACTTAGGCCTAAGGTGGTGCCTTGGGTATTAGCCAAGCTGATTATTATTATTATTATTATTATGATAGCAACCTATACGCCAATCGGGGAGAGAAATACCCCTTTGATTAAAATCCGTGGCGCAGCACTTGTATAGATAGATAGAGATAACTAATACCTATCAAATGACGCCTGAAAAGGACCCGTCACTTCGAGGAATCTCGTACGGGCTTTGATTCCGTGATTCCGAATCCCAAGAATCTAATCTGGAATCTTGAGAATCTCGAGAAACTAATAATATATACGAATCTTCGAAATATAGGAATCCTACTCGAATCAATGAATCACATACGAATAGGCCCGGGCGGCTAACCAGCGATCAAAGCGAACTCAAATTGGGGGCCAAAGAGGAAAAATTTGACATTAATGGGAAATGGGGCTTACACGATTGCATAGCCGGTGGGGCCAACTACTAGCCAGTCCGGCCTTGTATACGGATCATGGAATCTCTTGATTCCAGATTCATTGATTCGGAATCTCGTAAACGATTCCTCGAAGTGACGGAACCCTCGAAAGGACCCCGAGCCTAGGATTAACCCGAGGAAATAACATTAATTATAAATTACTGAGTTTACAGCACACATTGCTGCGATCGGACGATACGACGATACCTTCGCTCGACTTACGCTCTCAGGTTCTTGGACGAAAAACAACGAGAAAAAGCCTCGGAAGAAGCGCTAACCGAGGAATTAACGCGAGCGAACCTTCGGAGTGAACTAACCAATTCCCATTTCTAATTTTTCCATAAAATGGGGGATGATGGGTTGTTGTCTCAGTTGTTGTCGGAACTTTTTGTACGCGTAAACTGAGGCATAAACAACGTCATACCATCGGCTCGACCAACGGTGATTTTCTCACTCGGGCTCTGCGAGTAAACGTCGTCGTCCCCCCCGCACCTTTCCCTCTTCACTTACGCATGGAATTCCACCTTCGCCCTTGCCTCAGAGTTCCACTCGTTCCCTCCTATGTTCGCTCTGTCTTTCCTAAATCGAATTTGAAAAGTATTTTTCCCTATATTTACAATATTACACAAAAGGATTTGGTAATACATGAGATTAAAATATTATGCAATAATGCACTGTACTATATAATACTACATCTTAATAGACAACGTACTACACTTACTACGCGCAATATTACTTGATATTACGCGATATTACACAGTATTACACGCTACTACAAGGTAATTCCTCGTATTACACAATAATTCACCATATTACAATACTACGCTGTATTACAAAGTAATTTGTAGTATTTATTCGTAATACAAACAGAAGTGTACACCTACTACACGAAGTGGTTACCCCCTCGGTTTATGCAATGTATATTTCAACAAGCCAAATCTGGAACACGCTATCCGGTTACTAATGCGGTTTTCTAAAAAAACAATTGGTAAATCATGTAGAAATTCCACTAAATTTACAAATGAATAATTGCTGTTTAAAAAAAACGGCATACAGAAATTCCACTATATACCAGTGAAAAACTGGTGTTTTAACAACAAAATACACAGGAAATTCTATAGAAATTGAACAATAATTACCAGTGAAGGTTTATAAAAACATTTGGTAAATCTATATATTTAACTTTAAAAGCAAATTAACTCAAATCAAGAAATTTTCAGCCTATGGAAAATAAACTTAAATTACTTTGTTTGAGATCCTATTTAGAAGGTCCGCCGTCTTGAACTTACCGATGCTAATTATGCGGTAGCCATTCACATTCTGAAGCAAAGGTTCGGGAGAAACGACGATTAAATCGGACTTCACGTAAAGAATTTGAAGCTCTTAAAACCTGTCAAGGACGTATCGATTATTATATTTATAATATTATATTACATTATATTATATTATTAATACGATCTGTGCGAAGTTGAAGTTTCAGTGTTAGAAATATTAAAATATAACTTTAAAGAATTTGGACCGGTATTATGCCCTCTGATTGTGGACCTTGTACCTGTGGATGTAACGCTAGAATATAGCCGCAAGAGAGAAACGGACGCCGACTGGAACGTAAAGGAATTACTCTTAGTACTTCGAAAGAAAGTGGAGGCCAGAGAAAGGGCAAATTTGTATATGAAAAACGCTAATCGCGGAACAGCCGCCAGTAAGCTTACTAGCCATTCTGAGCAAAGGTCGTCCAACTACCGAAGTCACAGTAATAGGAAGATTTCGCAACCAAAATCGTCAGTCACCAACCTGTCGACACTTTCCCAAGCCAATTCCTGCTGTATTTTCTGAAGGCGCCAAAATCACACCTTCGACAAATGCAAAAAAAAGATAAATTCTTAAAAAACAACGTCGTTGTTTCATCTGCACTTCCGCAACCCACCAAGCGGGAGACTGTATGTCCAAGGTCATCTGCGAATTCAGCGAAGGTCGACATTATTCAGTATTATTCGAAGACGCGGAGCGGCAACGCGATGAGAAGAAGGAGAAAGGAGAATTTAATCTTGAGAAAGAGAAAATAAAGACACCGTATCGGCCACGGTCACCAACCCCGAATTCTCATCAGAAAACATTTTACTACAAACGGCAAATGTCTAGATTATAGAGCGATTCGGAACTAAAACAGTTCGCGGTTTATTCGACGGTGGCGCTCAAAAAACGTTTATTCGTCAAGGATTATCAGAAGAGCTAGGTCTGAAATTTGAAGAAAGAGAGATGATGAACGTACATGGATTTGGAGGAGGTCCGCCGCAACTTTTGCAATGACGAAGAGTGAAACTGAAACTGTGTAGGTTATACGACGACCAGCCCATGGAACTTCGAGCTTGGGAGACCCCACAAATAACATTAGCGAAACTGCAAGTTCCTGGAAGAGAAATAAGAAGGCACATATCCGAGATGGAACTCAACTTAGCGGACCAAACGCGGCCAGATATACAGGAAGCACAAGAAATAGAAATACTGCTAATTCTACAGCAGAGCGTTCACATTGAAGTCAAAACGTATAACAGACTCATTAGTGGTACTCGAGATAAAGTTTGGTTGGATACTTCATGGATTAGAAGAAACCTCAGTCATGAAAATTACCTCTCAACTTACGTCCGTCACCGTCAAGAAAGTAATTACTGAAGATATAGAGATCGTTGGGACAGATCTGAGAAGATTCTGGGAGGTTGAATCCATGGGTATAAAGGAAACGTAACTTGAAAACCGAAACCTCGGAAGAGCTTGAGGAGAAATTCGAGAAAGAAACTGTCATGAAGAATGGTGGATACGTGGTAAATTTTTCTTGTAAGGAAATCACAGTGGATCTTCCTAACAATTACCAAATGGCGAAAGGCAGTCTAATCGGTTTTCTGAAACGTCTTACCTCAAATATTCGATTGCTAGAAGAGTACCACCTCAAATATTCCATTGCTAGAAGATACCACAAGATTATAATTTAATACGTGGAAAAGGGGATAATAGAAGAAGTACCGACCTCCGAAATAGAAAGGGCTGGAAAGGTTTTCTACATGCCGCATCATCCCGTTATAAAACTGGATCGTCTGACATCAAAGATCAGAATAATTTTTGATGGCTCGGCTAGAAGTAAAGGACATCCAACATTGAACGACTTCCTCGAAGCAGGGCCAAATCTAGTCCGATCCCTGTACGAAATTCTTATCAACTTTAGGGCGTACAAGGTAGCGATAACGGAGGACATCCAACAAGCCTTTCTCCAGATAGAAATTGCACCGGAAGAGAGAGACTATGTTCGTTTTATCTGGATTGAAGATTTGAAGGACCCGAATCAAAGTTCAAAATTCAAAGTTTGGCGATTCACGAGAGTCCTTTTCGAGGTCACTTGCAGTCCATTCCTTCTCGCTGCAACAATCCGTCTTCACGAGAAGCAACACGCTGGCCAATTCCCTGAGATATGCCGGGAGATATCCGACTAAATATACGTCGATGACTTAACCTCTGGAGCGGGAAGAACTTGAGAAAATTCCAAACAAACTCTGAAGTCTTAAGAAGTGAATGGAACAGCGATTTTACTCTGGAAGAGAAAACCGTATTTACGAATCATGACAGTAACAAGGTTCTAGGTCTATCTTGGTAACCTAAAACGGACAAGTTTCCTTTTGAAGTCAATGGCTTACTGGAATTATTATCGAAATTTGACAATACCAAACGCAGCCTCTTGAGCGCAGCAGTCCGTATCTATGATCCTAAAGACCTATATGATTTATTACTCCATATACCACAAGGGTAAAAATTCTTTTCCAAGAGCTATGGAAGGAAGGAGTAGATTAGGATTCCCAAATTCCGGAAAACATACCTCAATTATGGATAAACAGGAGCTCCCAACTAGTCAATTTACCGGAAATTCAAGTACCGAGACACAATTTCAACTTGGCAGAAGAAAAGAACATAGATGAAAGGCAACTCCACGTATTTTGCGACTCAAGCGAATCCGCATTTGGAAGCGTCGCCTACGTAAGATACATTCTTGGAGATGGAACAATTGACACGTCCTTCGTGTCGTCGAAGGCAAGGGTCACTCCTACGAAACCGATATCCCTCCCGAGACAAGAGCTCTTAGGGGCTTTGACAGGCGCAAGACTAAGCGATCGACTGCGTACACGATTTAGCGTACTCCAATTAAAAGAAAGGTGATAGTGGTGGGACGGCCCTTCCTGGTTGCGACTACCTCAAGAGAAATGGCCGAGGACAAACCCAAAGAGAAAAAACTGTGAGGAGGCCATAGGAACAGAAATAAAATACAAAGCGAAGGTTATCATCGTAAACGTGTGTAATGCCGATATGCCTCCCAGCGCTATCGTTAAATTGTTGCTTTGCTTAAGAGATTTCGGCACAATTGCAAGAATCTGAAGGAAAAATTAGTAGAACCTTTAACCGCGGAAGAGCTAGATTCAGCGCAAGAAAATTGGACGAAAACGGTCCAAGGGGAATTATTTCAAGAAGAAATTCACCAATTAAAAGGGAAAGAACCTATCAAAACAGCCTCAGTCGCTGAACTAGACCCTTTCCTCGATTTAAAGGTAGTCTTGAGAATTGGAGGAAGACTTCTGAAATAACCATTTTCTATTGACATCAAACATCCTATTCTCCTACCATATCGACACAGATACTAGTAACTACAAACCAAAGATGCTCATCAGCAAGTTCTATACAACGGCGCGTCAGAAACCTTGATTCAGCTGAGAGATAAGGTCTGGATAATTAAATTGCGCCAGTTGGCAAAAAAACTGCGTTTCTCGATGTTGGTTTTTAACTTAGCGGAGGCCGCCGGGGTCGGCCTCTCCCACTAGATTTGTAACCTGGGAGGGGGGGGGGGGTCAATAACTATAAAAATGTCAAAAACATAAGAGTTAATCGACGCGTAAGTGTTAAAGTCAGGATCTAATAGTCTTTCGCAAAATGACACAAGTCGCTTCAATCACCCCCTGGAACCCGGAGTGGATCCCCGTTAGTACGCCGACCAAAGTTTCTGGAAGTAAGTAAATTACGTCTGAGGAGGCTCCGAACAGCCGCATTCGAGGGGCAGTCAAAAGGAATATGAGAGGCATCCTCATGCGTGCCATATCGAATACAGGAGTCGGTAGGGCACAGCCGAAAGCATTTAAGAAAAGCTCTGGTAGGAAGTCTGCCGCATCCGAGCCGTTCGTTACGAATAAAGTATATTGTTAATAGATGGCAGTGGCGTACCCAAGGGGGAGGGACACGGGGTACGGCCCCCTCCAGGAAGAAAAAATTATCATATATGTCAGCTTTTGCGACGGACGGAAGAACGTTTAAGTTATCTATCTAAACAAGTTTTGGGACTCATCGACCTCCCAGAAATAATTTCTGGGTGCGCCACTGATAGACGGCGTTACTGCCTACTACGCCAGTTTCCAATCGGCGCATGGTTAACCATTGCAAAAATCAATCTAGTTACTTCCTGATTTCTATGATCATCCCACTATTTTTCTGTATTATTTAAAAAACAATTCCTGTTTTCTGTGTAGATAAATGTTTCCCTACATAGTCCACGGAAAATAGGATTGAACCTTGAATAAATTAGGAGGCAGCTGAATTTTGGTAGGCTGGTAGTATATGACTAGTTAAGCAAAACCTGAAAAGTCCCCATGATTCCGAGCGCCGCTCCCCCTTTTACGCCCCCCTCAAGTGGCGAAATAATCGATTTTGATGTATACACTAATTTCGGAACGGCACTAGATAGAGAGATAATTGAGCATTCGTTTTAAAGGTCATATATAATGTTACCTTTTATTATTACATGAAAAAACTGTATCTTTAACGGTTCGCGGGAAAAATTAATATACAGGGTGTTAACTAGAAAACCATACAGAGTCAATTACTCAAAATGAGTTAGTAAGTTTATGAAATAATTTGAAATTTTTAGGTTGCATAGAGCGTGCCGGAGGACAAATGCCAACGTAAATTTCAATGACCTCCAGAACCATTAGGATAAGAAGAGGGGTTATAATTAGAAATGCGATCCACGTCTTATTTTAAGTCTAAACAGCTTTGACCCGATCTGATTTGAACAAGGAGAAGCCGAGAAATGAAAGACCATAAAACAATGGGTCCTGTGTGGTATTCTAATCAAGATATTGCATTTAGGGGCTTATAAATCAAAACTAACAGATCTAAGGGGTGAAAGTTCTCGTTACACACTAAGCCGAATGGTGGAGTTTGAAATTTTCAAATTAGGATTACCTTGAAATATTAATTCAAGGTCATTCCAAATTTATCTCGAGAACCATTATGATTAGAAGAATGGTTCCAATTAGATAAATGCGCGCCAGTAACGGATTAACTAACACTTGGGCCCCTAGGCTTAGCTTTATTTAGGCCCCCCTTGACCTTGGGAAACTTGTCGCGGTAGGTTGATTTATCCTCCGGGCCACTGCATAATCCGCCACTGATGCGCACTAATGTCAAATTACCTTTTACCCCGGTAAATAAAACTCCAAAATAAGCGTTAATTGATTATAGATGTACCGAGTATTTTTATTAAGTTTTAAACACAAGATAAACTAAATTTAAATAAATTAGCAACTAATAAACGTAAGAATAATTTACAAATATTTTGATTAATAAATAAATAAAAAAACTAAAGATTAACTTTCAATTAATAATGAAATGTTCAAAAATACCTCCCATTGTCTTCTACGCATGCTTGAGCTCGTGTGACAACCGAGTTCATCGTATTCAGGGGCGTAGGAAAGTTCTAGAAGTTGGAGGGGCAAAGATAAACGAAAAGGGGTCTGGAGAATGGTTTTAATTTTTAATGGAGTGTAGCTTCTCCGAATGCATGTGTACTGTTTAGTACTATGTAAATTGGCGGGAAATGACTGAAATTTAAACACAGTTGAGGTTCTATAAACTGTATATGCTTTTAAAATGATAATTTGAGCCTTTTGAAGATTTCAACTGACCAAAGGTTGGAGGGGACAATAACATAAGTTGCCCTCCTAGGAAAATTCTAGGGAGGGGTATTGCCCCTCCTGCCCCTCCCGGTTTCTACGCCCCTGATCGTATTCTCTAGAATTTCTTCGGTGGCATCGCCAAATTCTTGACCAGTTCTTTCACGAAGAGTTCCATCGTTTATGGAGTGAAATAAACTTTTTCTTAAAAAAATCCAAGGATGTTAATTCTGGAAAACAAGGCGGCCACTTAAGTGGTCCGTTATTGTCGATCCGTTTATTGCGAATATGCAAATCAAGGTATTCTTTCAATGTTCGATTTCTATGTCGTCTGGCGCCGTTATATTGATACCAGACTATAGGATATTCTCTTTTTTGAGGCTCTCTAAAAATTCCACTACCTCATTTTGCAATAAAGGTAGGTAGATCACTCCATTCATCCTTTAAATTAAAACTGGACCAGCCACTCGGTGGTTTAATATTCCAGCCTATACCTTTAGGCTAAAAGTCTCTGGGTGTGAGGTCGGCATTTTGAAGCAGGGGTTCTGGCTATCCCAATAATGCGTGTCGTGGACGTTGACTATTCCATCCCGAGAAAAAATGGTCTTATCGGAAAAAAGAATGTCCCCATGAAACTGACGGTCTACTGCTATTTCATCTAGCAACCAGTTACTGTGATACAAACGGGCGTTTTCATCGGCAGCCTTAAGTCCTTGATGAAGATGAACTTGGTAGGAGTGCGCGTAAACATTCGAAAATCCCAATCCTGCCTGAGCTTCTCTGGTACAACGTCGGGAATATGCATTAAAATACTCTAAGACATCAAAGTTTAACAATGTAATTTGCCTGCTTGGTTTTGTAGTCATACGTTACCATTGACACTTCCTGTTAAAACCCCTCACACTTCGTAAAATACTTGTGTGAGATGGTAGAAGGTTTGGAGAGTTCCGTCGGTACGACTTTAATCAATTAACTCATATTTTGGAGTTTTATTTACGCCGGGTAAAAGGTAGTTGGACTTAAAAAGCCTTGACGTGCATTTATCTATTTGGAACCATTCTTCTAATCATAATGGTTCTCGGGATAAATTTGGAATGACCTTGAACTAATGTTTCAAGGTAATCCTAATTTGAAGATTTCAAACTCCTCCACTCGGTTTTGTGTGTAACGATAACTTTCATCCCTTAGATCTGGTAGTTTTCGATTTATAAGCCCTTAAATACCATATCGTGATTAGAATACCACACAGGACCTTTTGTGTTTAGACTTCAAATAAGACGTGGAACGCATTTCTAATTAGAACCATTCTTCTAATCCTAATGGTTCTCGAGATACATTTTGAGTGACCTTGAAGACCTGGTTCAAGGTCATTGAAATTTTCATGGCCTTTTTCCTACGGAATGCTCTATGCAACCTAAAAATTTCCAGTTCTCTCATAAAACTCATTTTGAGTAATTGACTCTTTATGGTTTTCTAGTTAACACCCTGTATATTAATTTTTCCCGCCAAACCGTTAGAGATACAGTTTTTTCATGTTATAATAAATGGTAGCATTGGCTATGACTAATTTATCTCCCTATCTAGTGCCGTTCCGAAATTAGTGTATACATCAAAATCGATGATTTCCCAACTTGAGGGGGGCGTAAAAGTGGGAGTGGCGCTCGGAATCATGGGGACTTTTCAGGTTTTGCTTAACTAGTCATATACTACCAGTCTACGAAAATTCAGCTGCCTCCTAATTTATTCAAGGTTCAGGGTTTTTTTTTATTTTATTTTCCCTGGAATAACACGGGAAATGTTCCCCATAACGTCGTTGGTGAAAGTCATTTCATTTAAACAGCGTCCATATTCGTTGTCGAGGGTTTTCGGTTTAAAGACATTTATAAAAACAATACACATTAAAATACTATTGAATCCAGTGGTTCCCAAACTATGTACGATCGTAACTTGATTCCGCTAGGTGGTTCCAGATGTTTCTTGTAATTAGCGTATTAAGTTTTCATAAAGTCACCTAGCGGCCAGCCTCAGAAGCTCGTAAATTGCTCGACTTTTACCTGCTAAGCTGTCGCTTCGCCATTTTAAGATAGAAGAACGTCTGCGTAGCAAACGAAAATCCAGCAGTTTATGAGCTTGTCGCGTTGGCCACTAAGGCAATCAAATTTTATTTTAAAAATTAAATGCAGAAGAGCCATTAACGGCTGTACATGTAAGCCCATCAACTCGGTGACTCGACAGATAGCCACAGTACTATTGCGAAACCGGTCTATTATTGTATGATCTGGCTTTACACTCATTTTTAGTTCCACATCGAGATATATATATCGAAGTGGGACTATTGCTATGGATGGATTGTCGTTAAGCGTTGTATGTTGTATGTTGTATGGCGTGAAAAGCGACGACACGGTAGATGGAGCTGCGAAAAATAATTTATTTATATAATTTATATTACTGGCCTCACCGGGACTCGAACACAGACAGTCCCTGACCCCGTAATCTCCAAAAACCCGACGCTCTGCCAATCGAGCCAGGCTGGTCTCGGAAATTCTAGCAACGCGGGAGGATTATATTAACGGCGTTTCAGGTCAAGTGAACCTCAAACTTGGCCTCCCCCCCACGAAGGGTGACACGGGTAGAGGTCGGCGTTTCGATAAGAAATTATACGATTGTTTATATTTATCCATAACCGAGAATTATTCAGAAATATTTGAAAAAAAATTATTAATTTGGCATGTTAAATCGTTATTCAGAAATATTCGAAAAAATTGATTAATTTGGCATGTTAAATCGTTGTTTAATCGTATAATTTATTCGTATAAGTTGTTTAATCGTATAATTTATTCGTATAAGTTGATTAATCCTATAATTTATTCGTATAAAGTTAAATCGTTGTTTAATCGTATAATTTATTCGTATAACTTGTTTAATCGTATAATTTATTCGCATAAGTTGTGTAATCATATAATTTATTCGTATAAAACAAATAATACTAATTTTAATGTTTAATTAAAAATTTTGCGGTTAATTTATTTGTTCCGCTGACCTCTAGGCACGGGTTTGGCGGGAAGTTTGAATTTCAGTGTGGGGCTACAGAACTTTTACCGATGGCCAGTTTCAGGTCTGTCAGGTCAACAGGGGGCACAATTACGACCCCCCCCTTTAATAACAATACGTTAAAGTCAACTCTTTAACTTAGGATGGTACGTTTTATATCAAGTTGTCTAATTTTCCAAGTCAAGTTGTCTAGTTTTCAGTGCAAATTGTGCTTGTAATCCGTGCAAATTTGTCTAGTTTTTCAAATAAAGTTACTCGTTTTTTAGTGCAGAAATGGCCTCTTATTTGTACTAAGTTCTGCGGTTTTCCGTATCAAGTTTTTCGATTTTCAGTGCAAACATGTTTGGCTTTCTTGGCAAATTGTGCCTGTAATCCGTGCACATTTGTCTAGTTTTTCAAATAAAGTTACTCGTTTTTCCGTGCAGAAATGGCCTGTTATTTGTACTAAGTTCTGCGGTTTTCCGTGTCAAGTTTTTCGATTTTCAGTGCAAAGATGTTTGGCTTTCTGGGCAAATTGTGCTTGTTATCCGTGCAAATTTGTCTAGTTTTCCAAATAAAGCTACTCGTTTTTCAGTGCAGAAATGGCTTGTTATTTGACCTAAGTTCTGCGGTTTTCCGTGTCAAGTTTTTCGATTTTCAGTGCAAAGATGTTTGGCTTTCTGGGCAAATTGTGCTTGTAATCCGTGCAAATTTGTCTAGTTTTCCAAATAAAGTTACTCGTTTTTCAGTGCAGAAATGGCCTGTTATTTGTACTGAGTTCTGCAATTTTCCGTGTCAAGTTATTCGGTGTGAGATGAAACGTTGGCCGGTTATCTGTGCAAAGAAGTTTCGTTTTCTTTGTAAAGTTGGTCGGTATTTTGTGCGAATTGGTTTTGATTTTTATGCAAAGTTGCGAGGTGTTCTAGCTTTCTTTGTCTGGTTTAAATGTCCAACGTTACACAAATTTTATACAATTTTGCACACTCACATTTCTGTGCACTTTAGCTCGTAAAAAATTCTGTGCATAATTGGTCGAAAAACTGTGCCCTCTCAGAGTCAGCCCTCTGCACATGATTTTGCGCAAAGTTGTATACATTTTTTTGCAGTGTACTCGCACAGCCTTAGTTTTTTATTGCTTCAAAACTGGACACAGTGACCAGTGACCCCAAATTTTGATTAAATAAACTGATCTGAGCAATTAATTAACTGGTTATTTCCAAGGCTGGGGGGAGGGCATTATTTTTTTCATCAAATAATTCATACACTTCCAATTTAAGCAAGAAAATGTACAGCTCTACATTTTTGATACCATATTATTTTTTTAGAAGTGTTCTTTCTGATATTTCATCCTTCAAAATCAATGAATACAATAAAAGTTAAGTCGATATCAAGCATGCATTTATTTATATTCAGGAAGAATTAATATGTCGAGATTATTTTTAGCGTTTCTCCTATTCCATCCGTTGGGGCCCACGGTGTGCTCCTCCGCTTTAATATAATCCAGTATTACTGCAATCTCGACGCGATTAACGCTGCTGCGAGGACGCAAAAAATTAGACTGCTTCCTTTTTCCTCCCCCCCTCTTTAGCTTAATAATAATAATAATAATAATAATCAGCTAGGCTAATACCCAAGGCACCACCTTAGGCCTAAGTCATCATGCGACTTTTAAAGCCCTTAATTCAGGTGGCCGGGTTACAATGCGTAGGAGGATGGTGGCAAGCCCTGCATGCCACGCGTTCGAGCCAACAGCTCCCTACACTAACTATTACCGTTAACCTCAACAAGTTTTTGTGGAAGGGGAAACCGAAGATGGGGCTAGGGCCTCAACGTGTCCGTCGATAGACAAAGCTGAAAAGCGTCTCAATAAATTCATTCCCCCTGAATTTAAAAAGAAATAATTGTTAGTAAAACCAAATAATGATGTACCCTTATTTTTAAACTGAACATTTTTTAGGAACTAGACGGTGAACGAAATAATATTGTACCTATAATTTTAAACTAAAAAATTTAGAGAAACTAGTCGGTAAATAAATATTTTTAAACCAAATATTGCACCCGTCTTTTTTTAAAACTCAATTTTTTTAGAAACTAGTCTTTTTGGTTTAATGTTAAATTATGGGTGTATTATCTCTTAAATTCCGAAACCGAGTGATGATGTCTCTCTTCTCAGGTGGCGATTTATAAATAAGATGTATTTCATAATTTCAACTTACGTTTAAAACTTTCATTCCAGTCTCTACACTACTGGTAGCGGACCAGGGGGAAAACCAAACGCACTCACGAGAAGGTCGTAATACCGTAAGTGTTAACGAAGCGGGAGAAGGGTTAAGCCCGTAACTGCACACACAAGAAGGTCTTAGAACCGTAAGTGTTATCTGATTGGAAAACATTGTAGCCGTAACCGATTTTGAGCCGTTGGTTAAATGTCTGACGACAAGAAGAGAGAGGAGAAAAGAAAGAAGGACAGAGAGAGGATCGCGGCTAAAAGAAAAGATCCTCAATACAGCGAAAGAGAAAAGGCCAAAAAAAAAGAAAAAGCGTTATGAAGATGTTGTGCCCAATTTAAACCTTCCCTCTACTAGCGCTGATATATCAGGGCATAGTGTAGCTATGAGAATAAGAGCATGTGTGACTTGGGCGTACAGCACCTGGTACCAACTCTAGATAGTCGGGCGCATCCGCTGTTATGCCGCATTTGGTACACAATACTGCCGGAATCCATTTTGAAGAAAATATGGACAGTAGCGAAAGGAAGCGAGCCGCTATGTCCCGGAAGCGGCTTGATTTCGAGTATACCGAAAGGGAGCGGACCCCTAAGTCTCAGAAATGGCTGGATTCTGAATATGCCGAAGGGGAGCGAGTCGCTATGCGAGCCGCTATGGCTAAGAAGCGACTCGATTCCGAGTATACTGAAAGGGAGCGAGCCGCTATGGCTCAGAAACGACTCGATTCCGAGTATGCCGAAAGGGAGCGAGTCGCTATGGCTAAGAAACGACTTGATTCCGAGTATGCCGAAAGGGAGCGAGTCGCTTTACGAGCTGCTACGGCTAAGAAGCGACTCGATTCCGAGTATACTGAAAGGGAGCGAGCCGCTATGGCTAAGAAACGACTCAATTCCGAGTATGCCGAAAGGGAGCGAGCCGCTATGGCTCAGAAACGACTCGATTGCGAGTATACCGAAAGGGAGCGAGCTGCTATAGCTCAGAGAGAAAGAGAATTATCACGACAAGCGATGGAAGACCGGCGGTTGAATCTCGAGTTTCGAGAAAGAGAACGAGTGGCTGTCGCGATGAGGCGTCTTGCCCCGGAGTTCAGAGAAAGGGAAAGAGAAACTACCGCTTTACATACAAATGACCCACAATATCATGAAATGTTATACTTGAAAATGATTAAGGACACACCCTCCCATGTATGTGAAAGCTGTTACCGTTTATGGTTTAAAACGAGCGTGCAAATAATGCAGGCGAGTCAAAGGGGAGAGCGCGATAATCTTTTCCCAACATACGTTTGTATCACTTGCCAAAAAGATATAAGACAAGGTAAAATACCCAAGTTTTCCATAGTAAATGGGTTTCTGTTCGTGAATCTCCCAGAGTGTCTCAGAAATTTATCCCCTTTGGAAGTGAGATGCGTTTCTCCTAGAATTACATTCATGCAAATACGACCTCTCGGTGTTGATCGGCCGAGTGGAATCAAAGGAACTGTCGTTAATGTACCGATAAGCGTTGATTCAACGTTATCGTAGGTGATTCCGCGTGCCTTTAACGAGACTTACACCATTCAACTCAGGTTAAACCGCCGGATGGTGTTTGATCACGCTTATATGCACGAGTCCGTTCGCCCACATGTAATATGGTTAGCTGCTAGCCATTTAATTGGCACGCCTCTCTACGTGAAAAACGAAATAGTTTTATCAGGAACGTGCTGAATGATAATTTAGCGAGGGTTGACTTCATCGTAGATGAGAAAGATTTTGTTGCGCCTGAGAATCCTGGTACCCAAACAATAGGAGCTGGTCGCCCTGCAACCTACGGGGTTCTGTTTACAACAGAAGTTATTGCGCCCATAGCAATACTTGTTGTTGAATTAGATTCTGATGAAGAATGGAACGAGGTTACTGACAGAGACTTTGTAAACTGCGGTTCATACGATACTTTATTGTTGTCGAGTGAGGATTATATATCGCCGGCTGATTTGCCACCTCCAGGTGATGTCGCAGTGACGATAGCCCCTGGAGAAGGTCGTAGACCAATTGCAGTTTTATTCGATGAAGATGGAGAATGGTTATCTTTTCCTCATATATATGGTGGTCACGAGATGAAATTTAGCGTCAAAGTTACTTACGCTGATAGGGTGAAAAGGGAAATGCTTAATGTCGATCGCCGATGCGCCAAAGACAATTCGAAATTGTTCTACTTATTCTTGAAATAAGAATTGCTGAAAATAAGTTCAGCAATTAAAATTTGTATGCGCAAAACCAAAGCTTCCGATGGACGAGTGATTACTGCTGGGGCTGTTAGATCAGATGGTGGCTTAGACTTATTAGTCAAGCAAGACGACGGCTATAGGATCTTAGAGACTATAAGATCCAGCCCTGCATACTGGCAACACCGCCAAAAAGAATTATTGGCTATGTTGAGGCAATTAGACATTCCTACTTTTTTTACATGCTCTGCGGCTGAATCAAGGTGACCAGAGTTAATTAACGCACTTTTAAAGACAACGGGAAGAAGCGTGTTAAGTGCGGAAGAGATAAAACAAATGGATTTTATGGAAAAAGCCAAACTTATACAGAACGACCCAATTACTTGCGCTAGGTATTTTGACTATAGGTTTAGAACTCTAATGAAGCTATTGAGAAGTAAAATGGCACCTTTAGGCATTATAGTAGACTTTAACTATAGGGTCGAATTTTAGCACAGAGGCAGTCCGCATATGCATTCTTTGCTTTGGGTCTCGGGTGCGCCAAAACTAAAATCCGACGGCTCTAACAAGGAAGAATTCGGAAGGTTTATAGATAAATTTATTTATTGCGCTAAGTTAGAAGGTGAAGAATGGGAGGAGTTGTTAAAACTCCAAACCCACAAACACTCGCGGACTTGCAAAGTAAAAACAAGTGGCGGTCAGAAGCTAACTTGTCGATTCGGGATTCTTTCCCACCTATGCCCCGTACGGTCATCGTCGATCCTGAAAATCGAGACTCGCCGGAATTGTACGGCGAACAAATTAAGGCATTACTTCCTAAGGTATTGAATGCAATTGCAGATATAAAACAGGAAAATGCAGCCGAGATATTTGAAGCCTTTTTGCAGGCTTTAGATTTCGATATCTCGGAAGAAGAATACGTTGAGACGGTGTCTTTCTCGTTGAAGAAAAAGGCAGTTTTGCTTAAACGTCAACCAAATGAAATTAGGTTAAATCCCTACAATAGAGATATTTTTCGCCTTTGGAGGACTAACATGGATCTCCAATACGTTTTGGATCCTTACGCTTGCGTTGTCTATATTGTCTCATATATTGGGAAATTGCAACGTGGTATGTCTTTGCTTCTAGCCGAAGCTTGTAAAGAAGCTAAGCGAAAAGGTTCCAATATCAAAGACAAATTGCGAATTATTGGTAATAAGTTTATGAATGCCCAAAAAATAAGCGCGCAAGAAGCGTCTTACGGTGTTTTACAAATGCCCGTTTCTAGATCTAGCCGTGCGTCTATCTATGTAAACACAAGTCCCCCTGAACATATATTTTAAAACCTGTTTCTGAATTAGAGGAGCTCGCTGAAAATAGTACTGATATTTATGCGACAGGCCTCATCGAGCGATACTTGGTTAAGCCTGACAACCTTAATAATGTTTTCCTAGCTAAGTTTGCAGCTTGGTACGAAATTTATAAGAACAAGCGAGCGAGTAAACAAGCTTCAGTCGAGAATTTAAACGTAGACCACGAGCCCGAGGATGAAATAGAACCCGTATCTGGGAGTTTCTTGCCCTTGGCGGGTCGAAAAGGTTACGTACGGAAACGAACGCGAGCGAAAGTCATCCGTTTCCGGAAGTACAACATGCAGGTAGATCTCAATAATTTCTACAGGGAACAGGTTATGTTGTTTCACCGATGGCGGGATAAAAACTCTGATATTATAGAGAAAGATATCAAGGGGTTATACGAGTTGAACCTGCTAGCGATATCTGCCAAACGACAGGAGTTTTTAGGAGATACCGACGAAGGAGCAATTGAAAAGACTCTTCAGGACTTCCACGAAAATGAACTAGTCATTAATCTTGACAATGTACAACCAATGTCTGATTACCAGGATGCCCGGGAGAGAAAGGAGGGCCATCCGGTGAATGAGAATTTCATTCTCATTCACCAGAAGGACACACAGCTGTTGCTTTCCCCCTGGCTCCCGCCGTTCACTGGATCCTTCTCGTTCACCCTCTCCTTTCCCCCATTGCTTTCCTCCCTTCTTAATCACCAGAATTTCTTATCACCAGATTCTCTCTCTCGTTCACCAGCTGCTTTCCCCCATCCCCAGTCACTAGATACTTTGCCTTATCTCTCTCGTTCACCAGTTGCTTTCCCCCATCCCTATTCTCCAGAATTTGTTTTCCTCGCGCAGATTTTCTGAAGGTTGGAATTTACCCCTCTCTACTCTTAACCCCTCCCTCGTTAACCATAATTTCCACTATCGCTTCCGAACCCCTTAATTTCTAATTTCTAGAATATAATGAATAATAACAAGTTATTTAAATTTAATTAATTTTTATTTTCGAACTTTGTTTACATTTTAGTCGGTACTATCAGATATTCCATTAAGTGGTAATCTTGTACATTACACAATGAAAACATCGTTACCCATATTTTCTTAAGCGCTGCTAATTTCAATAATTCCTGAAATCTAAAATATCCACCATCGCTCCCAATAGCTAGCAATCGGTTTTTCCCCCATTCGCTATAAATCACAGCAGTTTGCCAGAATTAGTTTTACCTCACCGAAATACTTTATGTACCCAAAATTGAACCGCAAATTGTTTCTTTTTAGGGGAATCTCTATGGGAGTTTAAAATTGCATTAAATCTAAAAGGTCCAGTTTGGTCGTTTATAGGGTACATTTGGTCCATTTTGGTCAATTTTTGGGTACATCAGAAATGCAGTTGGAAAAACGAAGACTCTTAATTTTTTCCACCCATCCCCAAATTTAAAGTTCTAACTTACGTATTTGTAGTGTCTAACAGCGGTATCGTCTGACATACGAGGGACAGTCACAAACGTCGTCTTCTTCAGGTACATGTGAGAAGCTTTTAACGATGACAGTAGTTGCTTTTGGCGTAGGTGGAATGTCCCATTCTTGCGAGAGATACTTGACGGACAGCGTGGGAAGGAAATGGCGTCGATACGTTTCATTTTCCATAGTTGATCTAGACACGATATGTTCTATAGTTTCAAATGATACATTCTCTAACCCTACATTTAACAATAAGCCTACTAAACCAAATTTAACAATATGGTTAAATTTCTACGCTAAAATTCTCAATATAAACGCTTTTTCAATAGGCAAATTGTTTTAAATATGCCTAAAATATATAGTTTACTACAAAATAAAAATAGTAACTTACTTTCTACGCTAATCCGACCCTATACAGGACCTTATTTAGGCCTAATTTTCGGTCTAATATATAAAAGAACGCCTAAAAATTTCATTTTAAATATAATAAAATATAAACTTACTTTTTTCTCTTTGACGGTCGGAATTCCTTAAGCCTATGCCGTAAAATAGAGCTGACGAACGGCTGAAAACGGAACCAAAACTGTGTGATCTTTAATGACTATTCCCAATGAGTGAAAGAAAGAACGCTATGTGACGTGTAGATAAGACTTGAGATATCGAAACTGAAACTAAGAATTGATTCCCATGACTACACTGACGTCATATCTTAAGTACCAGTGGAAACAACACTGACGGTTTATCAGGAGGAGGACCTCTAACGAGACTTTTCTGAACCTATTATCGTGTGGAAAAAAACCCATGGCTCAAAGTTCTCTCAAAGTTCAGTTATCTTATTAAACGTGCGCGCGCACATAAAAATGAACGAGTCACGTGAGAATCGGTACGTCACGAGCCCCTATCGAGAATATTTGGTACTATGAAATTCTACATGTATAAAAAAGATTACACTGGAATTTATAATATCTAAGCCCAATGAGGTCTCAATCGAGAAAACGGTTTAAAAGAATTGTTGGATTACCTCCAAAATTCGTCTGCTGCTGACGTCACCCAGATGAGATCCTATTGAACGAGATATTTCCGAACTAATAATTATCACGTGATCAAATCTGCAACTAATGATACTCATTGACGTCACATAATTTTACCCACTTGAAAAAACCCTTTGTTGACGTCACATAATTTTACCCACTTGAAAAAACCCTTTGTTGACGTCACATAATTAACCCAGTTTAATATCTAAAGTGGAACCTATTGTTTGACGTCACATAATTAACCCACTTGAAAAAATCCCATTGTAGATTCCTCTCGAGTGCTTTTGATGCAATCCTATCCTAGAAAACAATACAATTAATAGAAATTTACATTAAATTAGTATACTATTAATACAATTTTGCGAACTACAGTGAAAAAAGTTACAATTTTACGGTAGAAACGTTTTTAAAATACCATTCTCATTTTAAACGCTTTTTCAATAACTTAATTGTCTAAAATATACAGGGTCTTTTTTTTTGCTCGGAAAAGTGTTTTTTTTTTCAAAAACTATTTATAGTACCGATTTCAAATTTGGAAGGTCAATTCTCTATACCGGGGGACATCAGTTTGAGAAATTTGAGCGTTTTCGGTAATGTTTTTCACCAATTTTGAAAAATTATTTTTCGACCACTAGGTGCGAGATAAAAAATTTCTATTATAAAGTTGTAGGCCGTCATCGAAAACCCTTAAAAATTGTTCACTCGACGAAAAACAACTTATTTATCATTGAAAATTCGAGCTTGAAAAATTTACAAGTTGGTGAAGCCAAATTACTATTGTTTGAAACGATAATTGAAAAGGGAACAAGTCTAATACAAACGTAGTAGAGTTTTCACACTTGAAAAAATGTACACGTTTGGTTTTTAAATGCAGATATTTTATTCACATAAATTTTTACAAAACATTTTCAATAATATCACCATTGGCTGCAACACAGGTTTGTGCGCGGACAATTAAGTTCTCAAACGCTTTCTCTACCATTTCTGGTGTGACGTCTCGGCAAGCACTGATTATTCGTCTAATGAGTTCCTCCCTAGTTTCAATGGGCGCGGCGTATACCTTTGCTTTAACGAATCCCCAGAGAAAATAATCCAGCGGTGTTAGGTCAGGTGACCTTGCTGCCCAATGCACTGGACCATTTCTCCCTATCCACCTTTCAGGAAACTCGTTGTTGAGGTGCTCAGTTACTTGCCGGGAAAAATGCGGAGGGGCGCCATCTTGCTGAAACCACAACTGACGTCTTTCAGCCAATGGAAGGTCGTCGATTGCGTCACTCAGTTCGTTCTGTAGAAAATGTAAATACCTTTGGCCGTTGAGGTTCGTCGGCAGGAGAAAGGGACCAATCAAACGGTTTCCAACAAGTCCAACCCAAACATTGACCCGTTAAAATTGAACCTGGTGATGATATTCAAAACCCCAATGTGGGTTGATGTCAGACCAAAGATGGCTGTTTTGATGAGTAAAGGGCCCATCTCTAGAAAATGACGCTTCGTCGGAGAACAAAACATGGCGCAAAAATTGTCTATCTTCTTGGACAGCATTTAGTAACCAGTTGCTAAATTCATAACGTCTTTGATGGTCTCCGTCAATTAGTCCTTGGTGGAGCGTAGCTCTGTATGGGTGATAGCGATTCTTACGAAGAATTTTCCACACACGATTTGCAGAACAACCCAAATCAGCAGCGGCGTTAGCGCAACTGCGACGAGGATATGCCACAAAGTACGCGAGTACATTGTTCTCGAAGTCTAAATCCGGTTGACCCAATCCGCGAAACCTAGGTTGCAAGTTACCAAATTGATTGAAATCGTGAATTGCTCGTCTTACTGTATTTACAGATGGTGCTCCATTTGGATGTCTTTCTGCGAAGATTTCAGTCACTCTTTTAAGGTTTTGCGCTGCTTCTCCATAGTAAATGGCAACTATCTCGGTACGCTCAGCTACTGAATAACGAGGCATTGTTCGAAATATTATCAAACACTGATAATAATCTCCCAAAGTTTTCCTTTAAATACCCAATGCATGTTTAGGATTGACCTATAGCCTCGTGTTTTTTAAATCCGGTCGTTTTTTTAACCAAAGTTTCAACTGGATTAGGTAATTCGGTTTCAATTATCGTTTCAAACAATCGTAATTTGGCTTCACCAACTTGTAAATTTTTCAAGCTCGAATTTTCACTGATAAATAAATTGTTTTTCGTCGAGTGAACAATTTTTAAGGGTTTTCGATGACGGCCTACAACTTTATAATAGAAATTTTTTATCTCGCACCTAGTGGTCGAAAAATAATTTTTCAAAATTGGTGAAAAACATTACCGAAAACGCTCAAATTTCTCAAACTGATGTCCCCCAGTATAGAGAATTGACCTTCCAAATTTGAAATCGGTACTATAAATAGTTTTTGAAAAAAAACACTTTTCCGAGCAAAAAAAAGACCCTGTATAGTCTACAACTAAAACAAAATAGTAAATTACTTTCTACGCTAATCTTGGCCTAAAAAAGCAGAATACTAAAATTCATTTTTTAACTCTAATTCAGATTCCTACCTGGTAAGCCTAAATTTAATATACTAAGTATAATATGTCTTAAAGTTCAAATACTGTCTAATACAATAAATATTCATGAAATATTCTTACTTTGTATGTACAATGAACGCTCCAAAAGGCTGAAAATGTAACATGGGACAAGACAGAATTTCTACCCAAACCTTTCCGATTGTATCGTCAAATAAAACAAAGATCTCGCTAAGTCAAAGTTCAGTTATCTTATCAATCGTACGCGCGCGCACGGAAAAATGAACGAGTCACGTGAGAATCGGTACGTCACGAGCCCCTATGCATAAATGTTAGGGCGTCTTACTACCATTAGATCTAATCGCGCTAGCACATTCTCGAAAAATAAACCAGTTCTTGGGAATAAGAGACGGTTTTTTATCAAAGATAAGCCAATTTATAGTTTATTGTATGAAAGTATTAATTAATTCGGAAATATATTCGATGCTTACTGGTTTTTTACCAGTTCATTTTAAGTACGTTAATCTATTTTAGTCCTATTTACGCCTATTTTTGGCCTATGTGTGCCTGTAGAAGTGTTTCAACAAAAAGACATGAAAATATTAATTAATTTGGATGGTTCTAAAAACAGTAAGCCCATACTAAAATATGGTAATAGTATGCAATACAGAACGCAAAACGTATTTAAAGGCTTTATTATTATTATTATTATTTTCGATCGCATTGGTTCTTTTTCCTCTGATCTCCTAGTTTCTGCCTCTGTCTTTAGTAATTATAAATATTTTCCTATCCATAAACCATTTCCTAACTGGTGGACTTTGTTAAGACTAAAATTTTACTTATAATACGCTGAAAACTCGGAACAACTCTCCCCACTGGTTTAAGGGGTTTTCCCCGAGATCTTCGGTTTCCCCTTCCATAAAAACTTGTTTAGGTTAACGGTAATAGTTAGTGTAGGGAGCTGTTGGCTCGCGTGGCTTGCGGGGCTTGCTACCACCCTCCTACGCATTGTAACCCGGCCTCCTGAATTGAAAGGCTTTAAAAGTCCCTCGATGACTAAGGCCTAGGGTGGTGCCTCGGGTATAAGCCTAGCTGATCATTATTATTTTATTTTTCATTAATACATTTTTCAATACTTAAAAAATTAAAGCTAGACTTAAAAACCTGTAAAGTGTAAATAGCTAAGACTAAATTCCTAAGCCTAACCCATGAAAGTACATTCTCCATAAATCATATCCTAACATTAATGCATTTGTTAAGAATAAATAAATGTTATTTTAAATACGCTAATTAATTTCGTAAACAAGCATAAAGTTTAGTTCGTCCTTCCTCCAAAATATCTAATAGAGCTAGTACATTCTCGATAAAAACACAGTTTCAAAAAATATATCAAGGTTTTCAATTCAGTTAAAAATAATTAAATTAGATGCATTGTGTTTTATATTTTTTAACTTAATTGATGTTTTAAAAGCAAACCTCGGGCCTAAGAAACAGGCAAAGTGTAAATTGCTAAGACTAAATATCTAACTCTAATAATGTGTAAATCAATTATACAATTATCTATTCATAAGTGTTAGAGACTTTATTCCAAGAAATAAAACCATGTAGAAATGTATATGATATAAATTTAAGAAAACTCAAACATTTGACAGACATCCCTTTTCTGTTTTAAATCAACAATTTTATTATTCTTTCTTATTATTTTTATACAACCATTTGTTTTTATATAGATAACCTGGGGACGGCTATAATATGAACATATAACTAAAAAAATCGGGAATTAAACAAAATCACCTTAAGTTTACTATTTTTATATTCACACGTCCTCAATTATGCAAATTTTATATAAACATTTCTACTATACATATTTGATAATTAATATGTACATAAATAATTATTTTTTTATATAAAATCGTAAAATTCTATCAGAACTTAAACCGGAAGATTCAGGCATATAATTTCCAAATACACAAACTACGTTTGGAGTACTAATATTTATACTCACACAATTATATTTCATACTAACAATTTCACCATCTTTTAAACTTTCAAATACTGCCAAGTGTTCGTCGCTTAATTAAATATAAGATTAATATAATTTATAAATATTTAATTAAATATAAGATTAATATAATTTAAAAATATTTAATTAAATATAAGATTAATATAATTTAAAAATATTTCATTAAATATAAGATTAATATAATTTATAAATATTTAAAATGATGTAGAATAAATTATGGTACCTAACGTTATAACTTTGTAAATGACATTCGCTAAAGCTGTTTTTTAGAAAAACACCGTAACTTGACAAGCGTTGGTGGCTGAGTGGTTAGAGTAAATCTCTTGCACGAGGCAGACCCGGGTTCTAATCCCGGCCGGCGCCACTAATTCGCAAATTGATACTAAAACGAATCCCGTGAACAATTGGTGGAAACCTTGCCATTGGACGTTGAGAGGTAGCATTACACTCAGCACTCGGTCCGTCCCAAAGTCATTAAGAAGTTGGAGAGAAAACGCCCACACAAACACAACAGACTCAACAACCACAACCATCATAACACGAACTCGAAATGCAAAACCATCAAAACACAAACACGACAAACTCAACACTCACAACCGTCATAACACGAACTCCACATTCACAACTTACGCATAAACATTACAAAAACGTAATACACCAAACCGTCACGACGGTGAGCGAAAAAACACCATCCAAACCAAACCGCAAATGAATCTGTTAACGCTCAACGTCACACGGTGGTTTTGAAAACCCTTCGAGAGGTTTTGAGAAACTGCGTACGCAATGATTAACCTTTGCACGGAAAATGCGAACGCGTTCGCAGGACAGATCGACAGACATAAAGTTATGTATTTGTACCCCGCTGTTCCGCTAGGCACTACGGCAGCCCACAACACTCAACCAGGTCCGGACAAAAATGCGCTTTGCGAAACAAACGTTCGGGCAGTGAGACAGCTATAAAAACAGGCTCACATATGGCAAACAAACGCCCTCATCACGGCCCAACAAAAGGCGACACCATGGGCCTGCTCGATAACCCATCCTCGCGCAGCTGAGGGCTAGAGAGACTTTCTCTTCCACTGAAAAAACCATCCCCGATAAGGTTATCAAATGACAGGTATGGAGCGAACCATCGCGCGAACCCAAACTCCGAGCCCAGCAACCACGAACACACCCGTCACCCCTCCGGCTGGCGGCGAAGGGGGCGATGCGAACTGGCGCGCAAGCCCAGAAATCAGGCCCGGCAGCCGCGAACGACACCAGTGACCCCATTAAGGACAATCCGGATAGGGACAGTGAAACCTGTGCAAATCAGCCGCAGGTTATTAGCCATACGTTGCCCGGCTCTCGCCTCGAGGAGGCTTTGCAATCAGGATTTAAGATCGACAGACATAAGTATATGTATTTGTACCCCGCTGCTCCGCCTTAAGCACTACAGCGGCCACCTTAAACAACCAGCCCTGGACAAAAGTGCGCTTTGCGAAACAACGTTCGGCCAGTGAGACAGCCATTTTGACCGCCTCACATATAGCAAACAAACGCCCTCATCACGGCCCAACAAAAGGCGACACCATGCGTAGGAGGGTGGTGGCAAGCCCTACATGCCACGTGATCCAACAACTCCCTACACTTACTATTACTATAACCTCAACAAGTTTTTATGGAAGGGGAATTCGAAGAACTCGGGGAAAACCCCTTAAACTTGCAAACTCAACGCGGAAGGAGTTGTTAGCCTAGCTGATTATAATTATTATTATTATAATTACTATGATGACTGAAAAATTACTTATCTAATTCACGATTAGAAATAAGACACTGTTCAAAAATTACCAAATAATAGATTCAGTAATGTGTAAAAAACGTGAAGTTTTGCAGTTTTATGTATAAAAGAACACACGCTTTATAAAGTTTTTCAAATATACGTGAATTGCGCGTACCATGGATAAATATTGCTTATTATGGCTCATTTTTTTTTAAGAAGTAAATATGTTATTAATTATTTACCAATATTTAAAAAAGTAAATATGTTGTTAATTATTTACCCATATTTCAAAGAAATATGTTGTTAATTATTTACCAATATCTTAAAGAAGTAAATATGTTGTTAATATATCACCCATTTTGTTAATAATTTTTAACCACAATGTGTATTACGTGTTTTAAAACCACAAAGAAACGCTTGTGATCTAAAGTACTGAAAGAAAATTTCAGAGAAAAGGAATTTATCATTGGGCCACTTTTTCTCTGAAACCACCCACGAAATTTAAATTTGATCATTTTATTTAAGACTTTTTGAAAAGGTTTTGATATTATGTTTGTAATTTTGATTTAAACACGAGGTCATATAGTTATAACATAAATTTACGTTATTCATATTGACTCTAGAGGGTATTGGACCTTTTAAAAGTTTCTGATTTATGAGCGTATTTTTGATTAAGGATGATGTCTTAAGTTTAAGGTAATATTGTTATTTTTAAAATTTAAGTGGTTGAATCTTTAATAGCTTTTAGTAGTTTTGCTTTATGTGTGTGGCGCTTGCTCAGTTCTTGATGTTCTGGAGTTCCTAAGTAATTTTGAGAATTTCGGCACATTTTTCTTTTGTTTATAATCAAAATTCTTTTCTGCATTCTGTTTATAGCAAAGGCCTCAAATATCTTTATTTTAAAAGGAAGTTTTCCCATAACGCTTAATGCAACGTTTTAGCAAAGACGGATTAATAGAAAACCAAGTTTCGAGAAAAGCGAGCAATATACAGGCAACGGAAGTTTTTTGCTATGAGTACGATTTTATCCCCTAGCATTTTAAGTTTCGTAAATTTTTAATCTAGCTCTACAGCACATTCTTAGTATTCTTAAGAATTGATACACTGTAAATTTATTTAAACGACCTACTGTATGTTAGACATAATTCGGTACTTGACATGGCCATTTTATAATAATGTAAGGTGCGTTTTCCTTGGAATTAAAGGACGTACAGCACCATCTAAATTTCAAATATTCAACGCAATAAGGTTCTTAAAATGTTTTTCGCTTTTGTAATAGCCGATTTTTCAGCGAGTGTCTCTTGCGTGCGAGTAGCATATAAAACCAAAGGCTGATTTTGTCCCCTAATTTTGTGCAGCGCCCCCTTCTATCTATAACCATTCAATCTTTTATCAGCTGATGTGGTTTAATTTAGCAATTGGTATTTCAAAAAGATATTTTAAAAGTAACTCTACTACAAGTTTTGGGGTTTACGAGCAAAATACAGTCAACGGAAATTTTTGCTTAACAGCACATTTTTAGTAATCTTATGTATTGGCCGACTGTAAGTTTATTTAATTGAGCTACTGTATGTTTAAACATAATGTGGTACTTCACATGGCAATTTTAAAACAATGTAAGGTACATTCTGAATTAACGGACGTACAGCACCATCTAAATTCCAAGTGTCGAACACAATGAGGTTCTTGAAATGTTTTTCGATAAATGGGTACCCTGCGCAACATTAGGGAAGCGAATATATCTTCGCGTTTGTATTAGCCGATTTTTCATCGAGCGCCTCGTGCGCGCGAGTAGCATTTAAAACCAAAGGCTGATTTAGTCCCATAAATTTTTGCAGCGCCCGTTTTTATCTAAAAAATTTCGAGAACAACATTCAAGCTTTTATCAGCTTATGTTGTTTAATTAAGCTATTGTTATTTCAAAGAGATATTTTTAAAGTCATTCTATTTAAGTTAATAGGGCTGAGGTATTAAAAATTTCCCTAGTTTACACATTTTAAAATCTATGAAATTAACAAAATTAATATATAAAAAAATATTTTGAAACTTATTCACTTTTTGTTTCTATTAACCACGCCACTAATTTTATTTTACAGGGTTAAATCTGACTAATTTTAAATTGTACATGTATGGGCTCTGGTTACCATGTATCTACGCATTTGTGTTGTTGACATCTATTTTCAAGTGCGACATCTTATCGAATCTCTACACGCCAGTGAAGCTCAACTTCATCGACTCCGTGAAAGATATCACTGATCATCCTAACCTGAAAATCTATATTCCTTTCGGTACGAGCATTGTCAATTACTACATGGTAAGTCACTCACGAGGAAAAATATTTTCTCAGAAAAAGGGAATTACGAATAAATAATTACTGCAACTCCAGTGCTCGAAATAACATTCGAAAAGGGCTATCTTCGTTTTAAGATTAAGTTAGAATTATAAACCATGAAAGTAATAAGAATGTATCATATTTTCCCTATACACTAACTTTACAATTAAAGTAAAGCTGAGCTATGCTGAGGAGAGATGTTGTAAAGTGAATTCAGCATGAGCATCATTTTCTTCGCCCGCAGACGGACTGCTTTTGTGGCCAAACCTAAATGATTTTTGTCAAGACCATTTATTTTTAAAAAATGGCCCTATTTGAATTAATTTGCCTTTAATGATTTTAAATTAGTTGTTATAGCTGTAACATTCATAAAAATTCTTCGTTATTTTATTCTATGTTAAATTTTACCAGATCAATATATTTTTAAAACGAGTTATTTTGGTTAATTGCGTATAATCATGAGTTAATTCAACGTACAATGATTGCATTTGTAAGGCAATCCGTATGTAGTTGCTGTCATACAGGCAGAACTAAGTTGTAACTTACTTCCGCTTTCGGATTTGTACAAAAATTACGAATAATAACCAATTGAACGTAACGTACGAAAGAAAAGGAAATTAAATGACTAAGATACTAACACATCAATAACCATTATGTTTTGTGTAGTGCTAGAACCCTTCGACAAAAGTGGGTCGCAATTATAGTAGACCTGCTACAATTAACAATCTTCTTGTAGCGGATATTCGAAAGCGACAACATAAGTTAAATTTAAATATCATTTTCAATTTAACTGTTGTAGTTTATCAGTTCTTACAAAATACCAACAAAATCGTCGTATTAGCCTAGCTGAAAATTTAGTTTAGATTTTTTTAGAGTCAATGATAAGATAGAACACAGTGGTTTGTAGAAGCAAACGTAACACCAACGACTGCAAGTGGTAGATCAGTGAAGACGGGAATTTTTTTTAGGTGGAATGACGAATCTCTCTTGAATTTGTATTCATTATTCTCCACCAATCTTCCCCTATTCGGCTTTCCGTTGCTACGCAACTCGTTTTAAAAATTTTAATGTTTAGGCTTAGTTTCTCTATTCGGTGTTATATACGCAAGCCAAATTTCCCGCACGGTTACTACTGATGAGTTCCAACTAGGACGAAACCGGTCTACCGTTGGAAATTCTGGCTATTTTATTTATTTTTAATTTAGTTTTCACTCGAAGATCTATTGGTCCGAGTTTCGCGTCTTTTGTTTGCTCGAAGACCTATCGGTACGAGCTATGTAAGTTTTTTAAAAAAAAATCAAATTTGTTTAGGGTTTATCTTTTTTATCCCTTTTTATAATGGACTAATCTACTAATTCGCTAATTTTATCATCCATTGCATTACAGTCCATAGGTGGTTCCTTTTAACGTTACTTGTTTCACGACAATTAAGTACAATGCAATATATAAATAACTGACGAATTTAATTAACGGTTTCAAGACTCTTTAGGATAAGTGTCTTATGTATCATTATCCAAAACTACCATATAATCTCTATTGTAGTATTTTTATAGGAAAACTTCGAAAGAGTGATTATTTATCTGTATGTCAAGCATCATCAGGGCACAATGATATTGAGTAATTTTATGGTTCTCCTGAAAGAAATTGGGGATTTTCTTAATAGTGAAGAGAAATGGTTTTCGGGACATCCTTTTTTAGGGGCCTCAAATTTGGGACCACGATAATTTATACCGCTTTCCCCCTCTTTCGTCAAGCCCAGTGAGGACCGAACCCTGAGTCGCCCTGGGCACGTAAAATATCGTGGAAGCTGTCATTAAAATAGCGACCGAAGTTCACCAAACCTTAAAAAAATTGTTCTTAAATTTAATGGTTAACTTTAAAACAAATGAAAAAATTGTATCATAATATCCTTCGAAAATTGTATCTTTGAATGCAATTCAAAGCATTTACTGCAAACCAAAGGTATTTTAAATTTAATTATAAATCGAATGAAGCCAAAAAAGTAAAATTTTGTTTCGTTTCTTGGAGAATAAGTAATACGATCGAAATTTGTTTAATAATTTTCTTTTTCTCTTACATGTAAACACCTATTCGTAGCTATCCGAAGGCTCTCAGCAACGTGCAGTTAGAAAGCAAATTCAGGCTCATGGAGGTTCTTTTACCACCGATGAAGCTAATGTCATCGACCAGATAATGTCTGGTAGAGCCGTGATATTCCTTGACGCGGACACAGGCCTTTTTTTCTTAAATTAATTCGGGTTTTGTAAAGAGCCTCCGATTCACTTTCACATTTCGAAGGACAGTGCCTTAACGGAGTACATTACCTTTCTGTACAGCAGGCGTTCGGACCGCAACACAGCGCAGTTATTGACTGATTTGTGAGTATTTCTAATCAAATTGTTGTCCAAGAAATTAACATCTTAAATTTAAGTGATAGATTTTCACGTGTTTGTTATTGATTATGGGGGTCAAGAATCACCGGAATTACACAAGGGAATTTCGGAATTGATTGTGAATAATTTGATACTTCTTATGGAAAGAAAAAATCGAGATCATAGTTCAAATTATGTTTTTAAGTATTTATATCTAGAAATTTTTAAAATTAATGGAAAGAACCAAAAGAGATTTCTGGTGGTACTTAAAGAGCTTCCGTTAATTTGGTTAAATCGATATAATGCAAAAAATTTAATTGTTAATGCAAATTAATTCTAATTCTATATTTAAATATATATATACATATATATATATATATATATATATATATATATATATATATATATATATATATATATATATATATATATATATATATATATATATATATATATATATATATATATATATATATATATATATATTTATATATACATCTTTTCTCTTTCGATCTTCTTTCGAGTCTTTGTCTACTTTGTACGGAAGCAATCGTTTGATAAATTGATAAAGTACTCCTGGCAAAATTCAATTTAAAACATTGCAGAAAGCTAAAGCCTGTTGGCCTGAATTCTAAAATAAATATTTGCTTAACAAGGTACTACGTCAGTTCATATAAATGAATTATTTTTTCAAAATATCATTTTGAAATAAGATTTAAAACCGTCTTGAGCTTAAGGCGAGTAAAAAGTGCCGGACACGAGGGCGGGAAAGAGAGATTGAGAACTCTGACACCCGTTAAGAAGATTCTGCACGACTGTTTCGTTAACGTTATTAGTGGAAGAATTATTTACAAAGACCATTAAATACATAATACAACATAATAAGCTAAATCGGGTTTATTTTCAAGTAAAGAATTAATATGGCTGTAGTTTGAAAACCCGATTAATTAATTTATTTTGGTTTCTAAAGCCTGCTTATATCCAATATTTTTTGGTTAATTAATTGTAAATACGGTTCAAGTGACACTATGTTGGCCGGTTTTCAACACATATGTCGATCCATTTTAGTTACATGGGAATAAACTATCTCTACTGCGTTTACAAATATTTAAGTAATTGGTTTAAATATAGGAATGACACGCTTTGTGTATATTTAGTTTACTTTGTACCTGAACAAACTTTACAAGTTTTACCTTTTTCAGACGACGCTGTGTTGATTAAAATTTGGTTGACTATTCAAACTAAAATTTATTCGAAAACGTTTTGGAAGAAATTATAAATCTCGGTAAAAGCGAGAAAATGTTCTTAAAAGATCATCGAAACTTATTTATGCACGTTCTAACACTAATTTTTAAATTATTTGCAGAAGTTTAAGATATTTTGGAGGATCTGTTTACAACAAGGATATCGCTCGTCAAACAGAAAAGAATACAAAATGCAGTCTCACAACCAGACCAATGAAGGACCAAGAATTGAAAGTGCTTTCCCAACTGATGAGTAGTTCTTAATAACATATATTTAGGAACGGAGGTTTAATTTGTTCCCCAATCACTGCTTAAAATATTGCGCTAAATTGACAAAAATGTCTCTTCAGTGGCGGCCTAAGAGGGGGGCGGGGGGGGCGGTCCGCCCCGTGTACCAGGGCAGCAGGGGGTGCCATCGGAGAAGCTCGAGGGGGGGGGGGGGTACAAATCAGAACGATTCAACTTGAAGACCCGTGAAAACTTCTGCATGGTCCTGGGGGTGTCACAAAACACTGCCGCCGCCCCGGGGTCCCAGCCTTCTTAAGCCGCCACTGTGTTGTTACTTATAAGGGCTGTTTGAAAAGAAAGCGAAACAACAAAACAGTGTTTGACCAAATAGATTTCATTTTGCACCAACATTTTCCCTAAAATTGTTTTTATCGTAGTGATTAATTCAAATCAGAATTCCTAAAGTTCTAAGTAGAATTAGGTTTTTTACGGAGTACTATTAGGTATTTAGGCTCTTTGGAAATTGTAACGAATCTGTTTTTTTTTCATACAATGATTCTTTTTGCTTAATTCCAAATTAAATTAATTAAACACTTCGAGGAGAGTGGACCCTGGAATTTTAAACGCTTTCAAGTTGATCGCAATCGTTATTTATTTTGCGAAAAAATATTTGAAAAAGTCTCTAATGAATTTAGAATCTCTCACACGCGTGGAAACGTAAACCGATTGCGTTTTTTTACAAGTGATTTGTTACATTAATTTGATAATAAATGTAAATTATTTTATTAAATTAATGGCAAGATTTCCACAGGGTAGGGTACTAACCCTATAAAGTTTATTTGGAGTCACCTTTTTCATGACGGATAAAAACAATACGTAGCTTTAAGCGGTGGAAGAAAACAGCTGGCAGGTTTCTACGAATGTCATAAATGAAACCCGCCAGGTACATTTCATGATGATTAAAACGATACGAAAAAATTATTTTTAACCATGTCATCATTGCTATCTGCCACGTCGTTGGTAATACAAACGTTTTTCAAGTTGAAACCGAACCTTTTCGAAATTCAGTTCATTCTGATAATTTAAAAAGTACGCGTCTTTTCTGAACGTTTGTTGATAGTTTTATGGTTGACTCTATAGCAACGATTCGACAGTCTATCAGCATTTACCTGTACCAAACAAAATCAGGTGTCCATGCACCGCAAGAGTCAGGGATGCGTTGAGGCTCCTTTAAAAGCTCGAAGCTTAGAGGCCCTGCACTGTACGATACCATTTTATTTTGAAATGTTTTACCCAAAAAGAAGATATATTCAAAAAAGTACAAATATTTCAAATCGAAGTGGTTTTTTGACAATCGTAAAATCGTTCTTGACGAAGGTTCACGATTCCATTCCTTAATCCGCGTCAATTAACACGAATCATAAACATTTCCACGCCCCTAAACACTATGACGTATTAACTAGTGGTTCGTAGTGAGTGTCGCAGATTTTATACCTTGTCTATTTTGTGCCATAAACTTGACCTGACCGGACTGTAATTTGTTTGAAATTGGGTAAATTTGCCGTAACTTCACGCTTCTAAACAAGTTTTATTTTCCATATCTAAACATCTTTCCGTTACACTTTGAAGTGTAAATAATGTTTATTCAAATTTAATGGTTTCGTATAACGTTGTGATCATGCCATTATAAACAACATAAGTAACATTTGAAAAATAAGTTTATACTTATTATTGTTCTTATGAAAACTAACATATCAAATTGTTTTATCCATTGAACCTCACATTTTGAGCCATTTGATGTTATAATTTCTACAATATGGGATCATTTAGTTAATATTGAATTAAATTCTAAAACTTGGTCTTGTGTGCTTTAAATGGGATTGTATGGGTTTAACCGTTTAAAAATATAATTAACTTGCAACTGCTAGGCTTACAATAATTTCTTTATAATTTGTAACCCCTTTTAAAGGTTTTAAAAAAGATTTAAAGTTTTTTTGTATTTCATACCTGACCAATGTAGTACAATCCAACACCAAGACAATAAGTAACTCGGTTTGAGGTCACATTTTAATAACGTAGTCATTATGATAGCTTTTCTTAGTTGTATACAAAAATAAAGCATCATTAATCCCCCAAATTTCCCGACATGATTTCGAGAGAAAGCTTAACCTCACACATAAGGTTCAAGACACAAATGTTCTTTTCTAATTTGGTGTTAGCTTTTGTTCTTGAGGAAAATAAAACTGAAAAATAACTGTTATTGGGATGCAACGCTACAATTGGACTACAAAATAACTCTAATGCGTTATTAAGCGTTATTTGAAATTTTTAAACATTTAGTTTTTAGTCTTATTTTTTGTAATTTAATTTAATTTAATTGTGACGGACTCCATTGTAAACCAGAGCTTTATTGATCTGAATTGGAATATCCATTAAAAGCTTTTTATTATTATTATTATTATTATTATTAATGTGACTGAAGAGGAACTTTGAAATAGCTATACGAGAACAGCAATGCGGCTGTTATTTTGCTGTAATTTGAGCTGTTGTAACTGTAGTGATTTTACAGTTGCAGTCGCGTTGTAGCCTTTTGCAGTTATTTTACAGTTGCAGTCGCGTTGTTGCCTTATACAGTTATTTTGATACCGATTGCAGCCTAGTTAGAGATTTAGCATGCAATAAACATAGTAAACTGGTAATTAATTAAATAATTATCATCGTTCACATTTATTGTCTTTTAATTTAAGTCTCACTGTACCTAGGTAACTCGCGTTAGGCCTTGCGATGTTTATACTAGAAATGAATATCTATTATCTGTGTCAGAAAATATTTCTTTTATGTATTCAAAACTTCAAAACGGACAAAAACAATTGGTAAACATAAAATGGAGCTGAAAGGATAGAATAAATAGAATTAAACAGTTGCTGGTGAAACTGTTGTGAGCGATTTTCAACATGGTGGTTATAGGCGCTTTTATACTTCCATCTCAAGGAGTGTATTTAAGACTTCTGTTGAAACCTTTTCATTTTACCAAAGCATTTCGGATCTACTTGACTTTCTTATCGAATCCATACTGAAATTGAGCTTTTTGACAATTTACTACAATGACATTAGTTATACTACTACATATATTAACTAAAAAAAAAATGGTTATCAAGAAAATAAACCATCATTTTGCCTGATCACCAATTTCAATGGTTTCTATATTTAAATTATGTTTAAGCATTTTAATGTTTGATAATCATTAAGTTCAGTAGCATTGTATTCCCTGTCAATAATACTTGTCAAACCGTACTAAGTTAATGTTACGATACCAGTGTTGTTTGACCGTGGAAAGATAGCAACACGGCCATTTGTACCATTTAAATAATATTTATTATTGATTATTAATATCGAGTGATTTAGTCGAGATGGAAGCCCTACCTTAAAATGTTTTGGTTTCAATGTGGAAAAGCTAAATTGCGGCTATTCTTAATGTGAAAACTTAATCGTTTTAGCGTCGTTACTGATGCGACTAGAAAAGTTTGGGCGAGATTGAATTTAAACCGAATAACCCAAGTGTATCTAGTTACTTTCACTTTCTAATGGACAAAAGTTTTATGGTTGAGTTTATTTAATTGCAATTGCAGTAGAAGGTAATTTGTTATTAATGGAACTGGCCAGAGAACTTTACTAAATGTCTGCTATTAAAAGCTTAAACGACGTCCATTTGTCTGAATAAAAGTTTAATATAGCCTAACGTTAAAGCGTTACAGCAGTGTTTGAAATAAGCACCTTCACACTAGAATTTTCAAACGCCGGTGTGGCACTTCAATCGTAATTCATTTGAGTATGAAACTGTCTGTTTAAAATACCCTGGCGTTAGGCTCAAATTATCATCAAACTTGGCTTCTTACCAAATTATTATCAATTTATAAAACACAAGGAATATGTAATCCGCTTTTGAAGGTCAAACGCATAGTTCAGAAAAATTGTTTTTCTTACTTCGTTAGTTATAGGTCCTGAAAACTGACTTATATAGTAAGCATTAAACGATTTTCTCGGACAGGTTCCAATTTGTAATTATTTCTGAGGGCTCTGAAATAAGAGCTTTGTCCCAGTAGCGGCAGCGATTGACCGTGGCGCGTTGAGAGAATAGTGTTGATTGGGACTTCGCAGTGGGGAATGGATGCAAATGAGGACCCGTAATAAAACTTTAGATTACATTATAACTATGTGGCTATCAGAGACCTTTAATTCGTTATCATATTAAATGTAAGTGTAAGTCGTTCCCAAAAAACGTTATAATTTGTTGAAAAGGGATTCAAAAATCTAGAGTAGTATAGATATATCCTCAACATTTTGGCATCGCCATTTTTATGTTTTTCATCTAGTATAACAATTCCGCGGATTCTTTTACTATGGCCATGAAATTATAATTTTCAGTTAAAAGAGTGGCACCTAGCGGTCATAACGATAAGTTTACTTACCTGCTTAACTACCTTCTGCTAAGCTTGTGCTTGGTGTTTAATAAAATAAATACACCGGCTAAACAGATGAAAATCAAGCTTCTAAAATTCTTCTAGCATTGATCGTTATGTGGCTGTTCGTTTACTGTAAAGGATTATTAGTACCCTTTTAAAATTATGCGTAGTAAAGTTTAATAACCCAAAAATGGAAGATTTGAAGCTCCCCGTTTCGAATACTTGCAAAGTTTGAAATTATCCTAGTCATATCAAAATAGCACAGCAAAGCTAGCACTTAAGCCTTTCAAAAGTTATTTCTTTATTTCTTTCAACGAAGTGTAAAATTTTCCAAACAAACCCAGGCTAATAAGATGATCCTGTTGAAATTGTGAAAACTGTTTTGCGCGTATGGTTCATGTAGAAAAGGTTTAGCGGCAGCTATAAGCAAACGAAATTCGGGTCATTCCATACGATTTCCTCCACTCATGTCACCATGGGTAAATCATTTTTTTTTAAATTTTGAACACAGATAGATCTGTCTCAAAAACGTTGATATCCAAGGTTTTAGCTGAACATATTGAGAAGTTTTAGAATAAACATAGTTTAACCGAAACCCCACATTTTTTGGTATATCGTACCTCGATTTCAGTACCCCTTCGCTTTAAGTTTAATAACTTTTTATAATTATATTTTATTTTAACAAAATAACACAATCTTACACATTTTGGCAAGGCCAATTCAATGGTTGAGTTTATATAGTCTTAACTAGAATTGATACCAGGTTATTGGATGTCAAAATGTAAATTTTTATTTTTGGGGGTCTCATTCGAGGGGTTAAAGGCTCATGTAGGCGATTGAAAACACGAAATATAAATACACTATTAGATAGCTCTGTAAAAGAGCTTTAAAATAATATCTTAAAAAAAGGGTATTATCCTTGTTGTTATTTGATAAATCATTAACCATTTTCTTGAAATTCAACTCTTTTGAAATTTTTTATTTTTGATATCATACAAAAAATGGTTTAAATCTTTTAGAAATTATTACTACGTATTTAACGATGTGTGATAAATAATGCTCGAATATTTTCTAAATCACAATCTTTAAGAATAAAGGATCCAGCCCTGGAAGAAGTCGCTGTAGGCGTTGATATCAGTCGCAAAATCAAGTTAAGAGGTACATGGCATTTTTCAACCCTTAATTTTGAGTAGTAGATTAATAAAATAATTAATTGAAATAATTGCGTGTTAAATAGAGGCATTGAACTTTTTAGTATCGCCTGTAATGTTTGTTGTAACTGAAAACTAAACCTTATCTATAAATAACTAGAAAAAACCTTATTTATTGATGTTTTCTAATCCACCATTTTTGTTAGCTTGGAAAATACATTAAGAAACACATGGTACAATAAATGCTTCCGAATTTTATTTTTACCTTTTGTAATATCAAGCTCCCATAAGTATCAACACTTGCAAAAGATTCATTTTATATCATCTATAATGTGTGATAGGCTCAATTTAACCTTCTTAGGGGGCAGCCTCGGCTGTGACCAGTTCATTTTTCACTGAATCTTAGGCGGAATTCACAATTTAAAGAAAAAATAATTATTTATATGTATAGTCAGGAGTGGTTCTTTGAAATATTTTCAATTACTAACCCTAAAAGAATATTACTTTTAACTACGTATACAATCACAAAACTAAATTTGTGTTAAAATAATACTCAACGTCTCATGTTTCTTACTTCGTAAAACTAACCTTTTTATATCTGCTTATGGAAGAGATGATTTTATATAATGGTTTTTGAGACACCAGTTTAAAATGATTAACAATAAGGTCAACGTTAAAATAATTAATAGAAAGACGAAATCAGTATTAAATGAACCGAAGATATTGAAATAGCGCTCAGAATTGGAGGGCGTTTTCCTTATGAAAATGATGAGAAAATCGAGTCAAATAAAAGCAAATTTCCATCCCCGTCTTTTGACGCGATAAATTGCTCTTAGAAATAGCTATACCAACAGTTCCCATGTATAAAAATATGGTTTCATAAACACAAAAACTTTTTTTTCGGCCTAGGAGCGCGCAAAATTTCAAATTCGAGGTCAAAATGTAACTTCATAAGGAAAACGCCTCCAACATGGGGAGTTTAGCAGTCTGATAACTTCGGTTCATTTACTTCTGACGAAATTTAATGAAACTAACAATTTCTTAAGTACTAGCAATTTTTAAAACTAAGGATGTTATTAAAAGATTGGGTACCTTCCTAGAATTTGCACAACATAATAAGGTAATAACAAGCAGTTAGGCTTACATAAAAACGTTTATTGCAATTAAATTTTTCAAAAATAATTCATTATGAATTTGCATTTTGGTATGTAAACAGCGCATGTGCCAGTCACGGAAAATAAACATTTATAAGAGGAATTGGTATTTATTGCATAAATTAACAAAGGCTAGTTGTGAGTAGATAAAAAAATCTAGTGTGAAGAAATATATAGTTCAGGTTGTTATTTCTCTTATAAATGATTATTATAGGAAGGTACACAATCATTTAAAAACATCCTTAGTTTTAAAAATTGCTAGTACTTCAGAAATTACGTAATGTTAGTTTCATTAAATTTCGTCTATTACTAATTATTTTAACGTTGACCTTATTGTTAATAATTTTAAACTGGTGCCTCAAAAATCATTATATAAAATAATATCTTCCATATTCCATAAGCAGATATAAGTGAGAAACATGAGCCGTTGAGTATTATTTTAACACAAATTTAGTTTTGTGATTGTATACGTAGTTAAAAGTAATATGTTTTTAGGGTTAGTAATTGAAAATATTTCAAAGAACCACTCCTGACTATACATATAAATTATTATTTTTCTTTAAATTGTGAATTCCGCCTAAGATTCAGTGAAAAATGAACTGGTCACAGCCGAGGCTGCACCCTAAGAAGGTTAAATTGAACCTATCACACATTATAGATGATATAAAATGAATCTTTTGCAAGTGTTGATACTTTTGGGGGCTTGGTATTACAAAAGGTAAAAATACAATTCGGAAGCATTTATTGTACCAGGAGTCTTTTTATGTATTTTCCAAGAATGGTGGATTACAAAACTTCAATACTGAAGGGTATAAGGTTTTTTCCAGTTATTTTATAGATGTAACAAACATTACAAGCGACACTAAAAAGTTCAATGCCTCTATTTAACACGCAATTATTTTCAATTAAATATTTTATCAATCTACTACTCAAAATTAAGGGTTGAAAAATACCATGTACCTCTTAACTTGATTTTGCGACTGATATCAACGCCTACAGCGACTTCTTCCAGGGCTAGATCCTTTATTCTTAAAGATTATGATTTAGAAAATATTCGAGCATTATTTATCACACATCGTGTAACCCTTCAGGTTCATTTTCCCCGCTTACTTCCATTTTTTTTTTAATTTTTGTGTTTTATTTACTTTTGTTATTCCTTTTTCCCCGCACTCTTGACCCTCTAAATTTACAGTTCTTGTTAAATATTCTTAAAGCCCCCTACATCAAATATCTTAGAATTCCGAGCTCTATTTAATGAAACTAATCCCAGTGTTAAAATATAAATTAATTTAATGATAAACTAAACACTTAAATAACTTTTGAAACCTACATACAAATTAATTATTGTTTATAAGCTTTATAGAACTCGATCAAACCCCACGATAAAATATAAAATTAAGATAATCAATTAAACCATTCTCTCAATATAAATTATAAACTAAATCCCTGCCTTCAGCAATACTAAAATTAATCTCTCGCTAATTAAAGTGTTTTTCTCTCGGTCACAAGATCATGGTGCAATACATTCAGCGAACTTTCCCAGCCCAGATTTTCCCTAAAACTTTCCGAACTAAACCAATAAAGCTTCCTCAGCTCACAGAGATCCCATGAAATCATTTCAAGTCCACAGGCTTCATATTAACTACCAGGTAGCGATAACCCAACAAAAGCGCTCGTTTTCCAAGGCCGTCGCCACAGGGTCAAGCGGGGGCCCGGACGTTTCCGCTTGGAGACAGAAAATCGGGAACATCGAGACACTCTGGCATCCCCCCCCGCAACCCCGAGCGACCTTTCGTGGATCAGACGACGTCATCAGTACCATCATAGGACACGAGTCTTAGGGACACCAATGACCCACGAAAGAAGGGAGGTCACTAATTACTTTTGTTTCAACTCCGCCTACAATCCTTGGAACAAAACCAAGAGACAGAGCCCCAAAAAGACAGAAGTCTGCTTTTGCAAGAACGGAACAGAACTGGACAGAACTCTGCTTCTCGGGCAAGAGAAACCATGTCGAAATAAATATAAAATAATGTGCGATGAAGTCGCGCTTAAATATTTATTAACCCTCAATGCAAACCACATGATCGGAACAACCCTCAATGATTTCCTAGATGACCCACAGCCAGCACATTCCGATCGGAAGAACATAAGCCAAGCAGTAATAAGTCTGAGAAGCGTAATGCCCTCAACACCCTCGAATCACCTGTTGATCACCCAATATCTAGCCATTCCGAGAGAAGACAGCCAGATGACCGAGACCGATTCCCTAGCCTAGCCGGACATTTCAGAGTGAAACCCGAAGTACCTACGCCCCCGTCAGCTTGAGAAGTAAAAGAATATAGGAAGAAACCCGCAATCCGGCCGCCAAACCGTAGAGAATTAAAGAAAAGTGTGAATAAAGAAACGCGTAAACAAGCAATCCCCAAAGACGTCCAGTTCTGTGAAGTGCGTGTGTCGGGCATCTTACGTAAGCCGAGGAACGAGAAAACCCGTAAACGGAGAGACGACAACGTAGCGGAGGACACCGAAACCAAGTGATGAGTAGAATTTCCGTCATAACCCCCCCCCCCCTTGTAGAGTAGCCAGGGTCGAAATACGAAGTAGCAAGTGAAAAGTAGAGAAAAAGTCTAGAAAAGAAAGCTTAATCCCTCGCTATTGTCCGAGAAAAGGATTTAAGACAGGTCCCCTCGAGGTTGAGAGTTCATTCTGCTTCTTGTATTTATACAGTTCAGATTACTTTTTCCGTTCGCGTTGTGCCCTCGCCGTTGTTATTATTTTGAGTTAATTATTGTCATTGTTTAATTGTAGAATCTTTAATTGTAGTATTTAATTGTAGTGTTTATTATTATTTAGTGTAAGTGTATATTTGTTTCTGCCCCCTCCATCCTTTGAAACCAAGATGCCTGAGAGTAGGGATACCGGAACTGATCCCATAGAAAATAGTAAGAGATAGTTTCATTATCAAATTTAAGTTCAAAGAGTGTATTTTTAGTGTTTAAATTCCCCTCGTATATTGGAAAAAGCTAAAAGAACCATAGTAGAGATGGCCTAACCATCACTAGAAGAAAAGTAAGATTATCCCCTCAGTCTTACAATCGTTAAATACGTAGTAATAATTTCTAAAAGATTTAAACCATTTTTTGTATGATATCAAAAATTTCAAAAGTGCTGAATTTCAAGAAAATGGTTATTGATTTATCAAATAAAAACAAGGAAAATACCCCTTTTTTTAAAGATTACTTTAAAGCTCTTTTATAGAGCTCTCTAATAGTGTATTTATATTTCGTGTTTTCAATCGCCCACATGACCCTTTAACCCCTCGAATGAGACCCCCCAAAATTAAAAATTTATATTTTGACATCGAATAACCTGGTATCAATTCTAGTTAGGACTACATAAACTCCACCATTGAATTAATTAGCCTTGCCAAAATGTGTAAGATTGTGTTATTTTCATAAAATAAAATATAATTATAAAAAGTTCTTAAACTTAAAGCGAAGGGGTACTGAAATCGAGGTGCGATATACCAAAAAATGTGGGGTTTCGGTTAAACTGTGTTTATTCTAAAACTTATCAATATTTTCAGCTAAAACCTTGGATATCACCGTTTGTTAGACAGATCTATCTGTGTTCAAAATTTAAAAAAAAATCGATTGACCCATGGTGACATGAGTGGTCGAAATCGTATGGAATGACCCATATACGAAACTGGAAATCATCGTTCTTTCTCAACCTTGAAGACAAGAATACTTCTGACTCGTTTGAAATCAAGCACGCTTATCCATTTCTTTATGCTTTCTATCAGGTAAGTTTGTCGTTTATTTAAATTTTGAAAACCACCCCTTCACTTTCTCAAACCAATATACGATTTTCCTTTTTGGATAATTTTCCAATAACTCAAAGAGCAAAAGTTCATTTTATGATGTCTACATGAAGCCTTATCCCATATACTCTATAATGGCTTTCGTCTTCATGCATTTAACGAATGTCAAGTAAGATTGATAATCTAATATTTTGAGGTGTTTGAGTACAATAGCGCTTTAATTGAGAACCAAGGTCAAACAAATCAAAAATCTCAATTTTGAGAAAAATACGTTTTTTCGTGTTATATGAACTTCTTAAGTAATCTTATAATTGAAATATACTAAACCAAAGTCTACAGCAATAATAAAAAAGTAATAGGTATAAATAATTCAGGATTCTAATTTCGAATTTATTTTCAAAATAACGCTCGTCTTGCTTGACCTTTGCTCTCAGGTCGCTTATTTCCGATAAATTATTAGTTGTGTTCATTGGCTCGAGCGAATTTACAACTTCAAGATATTATTCTAATTTAGACTAGTTTATAAACTTAATCCAAATATGTTCTTCAAATTATATCCGTGGGAAGTCATCGACGGTGTAAGTACTGCCACATTTAAGGGCACCAATATGAGGTTACATTTTGAAAAATAATATTTTGTTTTAAGGTTTCACATTTCGAATTTGTGTTCTCTACAAGCAACATGGTAGAGAAAGCTTTAAGAAACCACGGGACTCCGTTCACTAAAGCTCATGAATCGCATTCCGTTCAAATCTTCAGCTGTTTGGACGGACAACTGGGAAGAAAAAAGCACGTGTATCTGCCGCATCAAGCCCTGGATCATTCCAGTAGGAATTTACTCTTGCTCTGTTTCGTTTCAATCTCGATGGTCACGGCCTTGCTCTTCCGCGGACGAAGGTCGAAAACCATTCGCAAAAACCACTGGTCTCTGTTCATCGCGGATAAATTGTTTTTCTTCTACTCACACCTGCTCTTTAATCCTGGAACAAGTTATATCATTTCAAAACCAATAGCAAATACCATAGCGATGCATATTGCCCATGTAATAGCGATTTAAGGTTATATTTAAAAATGGCCCATGTTAAATTGCCAACTTTAATTTCCATTTTAAATTGAATGGTTGGCACATCGAAATTAATTACAAACTCTGACCATATGATGGTCTATTTAAAATCAAATCACTTAATTACAACGTAAAAGAGTGTCCTTTATAGATCCGCCAGTGCAAAACGCTTTTTTAATTTAGTTATCAATAATGTTTTAGATTGAATTTATCTGGTTTCGGGTATTTTGCGTTTAATAGATGTCGTTGGACCACTGCAAAGTCGCAGCATCTCTTGGAGACTCCTTCTTTCTGGATGGCTGTTGGGTGCCACTCTGATTTTGCACAAATGTTATCTTTGCAACATGAAGGGTGAGATGGCTGCTGGGGACCCCATCAAATATATCGACACTCTGGAAGATCTCTTCAACAGACCCGATGTTGGAGAGTACTATGCAATTGATGAACTGTTCGATGCTAAATCCAAGGTATTCAACCCAGAACAAAAGCGTAGCAAAACTTGGTTGGGCTAAAGAGTGAAAATGTTAAGGGAATTATGGTTAACGAATTGAGTGAAATCATGAAAAAGGGTTTACCAATTTTGATGGAACTTGACATATAAGTAGAAGAAATGCGGTATTTTGAAGAAAAAAAAAGTTGATTTAAAACTTACGCCTTTACGTTTATCGATAGTTGTTAAAAAGGTTTAATATTTTAAGTATCGATTGAGCTAATGCATTAAAAAGGCCAAAGGAGGAACCACGGAAATAGCCCTTCTTTTTTCTCGGAAACTTTATTTAGGATTACTAATTTAAAAATTGCGAAAGCTTGTTTTGAATTAACAACCACTTCACTGAAAATGGCGTTATTTTTTGCTAAAAGTATCTTTCGTTAAGTAGATGGAACGGCTACAGTCTAGTGGTTATGTAAGAATGTTGCAAGTTTAAAACATGAAGCGTTGAATTTTTAATAAGGCTTATAGGAGCAATTTAAAAATGACCTGTATTTCCCCTCGATTAGAACTTCTTGTAACCAGCGGCGGCTGCTAATGTAAAACCGTTTTATTATTTTCAATAGGAAATTTGGACCCCAGAAACAAAATGGTTCTTGGATAAAGCAAAACCAATCGAAACGAAGGATTATTTTGTGGTAGTGAATTTAAAGTCAGCGTTCTTAGCGGGCGATAATATGTTGCAATTACTCCGAAATTATTCTTATAATTGCCAAAATGTTTACTAAGGAAAAAAGGGATATTTCCCGATGTCTACCCGCCTGTTCTATTCAGCCAAACTGCTGCCATTCATTCAGGAGGCAATACAATATCTGTAAGAACTTATTTAGAGCTCAGGTAATAATTACGAAAGATCTAATATCGGATTATCTGTATTTACGCTCAAATATTTTCAGATCAGTTCATACAAACCACATAGTTTAATCCAGAAATTAATCTGTATTCTTTGTAAACCGAAACCAAAGATAAGAGTACGCGTCAATGAGATCTATTTTATATATCCTCTAGAATTTTATCCTTTTAAAATTTTAAGTACACTTTATTTTAATTAAATTTTATAATATTACAAATACTTATTGTACAAGTTGCAGAAAACCGTTCAGCTAACTAAATCTGGTGTATCAGTTCAAATTAGTTACTTGGTTTAAGGTATCAATAAAAATTGGATTGGTGGGCGAGGGGAATTAAAAATATTAAACCAATTTCACAAATTAATTATTTTCAGTTATCTGAGAATAACGACCTAAATAGAGTGATGAGTTGACCGTTGGAATTACTTTTTACTACCCCGAAACTAAAGGTAGAAAATGGTGGGGCTAAGACTGACGATTTTAATGAGTCCATAATAAGAGGCCCAGGTTGATAAAAGGCGGGTTCCAGTATTACTAACAAGGAGACGACCGGAGGTGTTACCAACCGATTTTGTTCAAACTCTGGGGATTGGTAGACCTTCATGTAACTTGAAAAATCCTAAAGGGAATTCATTCGATGGGCAACCGTTTTGCCACGACAATGAAAAATGTTTCCCAATGAAAATAACATGGGTTTCTGACCCATTCCAAGGAAAAACAAAATGGGCGAAAATTAACCCAAATGGCTAAAATTGGAAAAATGTGAGAGAAAATCTAAAAAAGTACAAACATTGAAAAAAAATTCGAATTTGTTGGAAATAATTTAAAAACCGTAAATTTGATCAATATAATTCATTGATATAGATTATTTGTGAAATATCGGAATAATTAGGCCACGTGGAATTGCAAGCAGTTAGGTTTTCGATGCGCTTCTAAATGCATTTAATTATTGTTTATCACTTTAATACCTTAGTTTAATTTAGTATAAGTTGTTCTTTAATGTTAGTGGAGTAATTAGGTGGATTCCTTTCGCGGTTTCGTTGGATTTTATTGGAATAGTCTGATATTCCTTGGCGTTAGGATTCTTAAGCCTGATTTTTTAACCCTAATTTTAAAAGTCGTTTTCAAAACTTATGTGAGGCGCGCGCTATTTTTCAATTTCCTCGTGAAATGTCAGATTCTTCGATGAAATCTAATCTCCGGTCTTATGCGCGTACTGGCGCTATTATTTTGAATTCTTCTGAATTACCCTCGCACCGACGTCTGAATAAAACCAAGTCTACAAATTCCACTTCCACTCCGGTTGACGAACCGAAATGCTCTCATCGCGATGATGTTTCAGAGGCAATTCCCAATGGTGGCATGCCAAAACTAAGTAGCCAGACATTGGTAAATAATGATCATTCTCTCTTGCCTTCCACGAATGACGCCTTAAATATTTCTACGGATATCATGTTGGCAACGCCAATAGCCGACCAGAAAAGCTGCCCTCACACCGTGTGTTGCGAATTTATAGAACATCATCTAAATGCTCTGGAAATGAAAGTCGACCTCCTGATATCTCAGCGTGGAAGTGATTCCTTACAATTAACCGACCACCAGGAACTAATCGACGTTTTATCAACCGATGTCGCAATCCAAGGTCAGGAACTCCTAGATGTCAAAAAGGAATTTCAAGATCTCCAAAGGACGCTAAGTACCGAATTATCTTCCATTCATTCAAATTGCTTTATTATTCAATCGTCCATGAAGAAGTCCGGTGAATCCATAGCGTCACTCGCTTCCAATATGAAGCAAACTGATGAATCTATAGCAACTCTTGCTTCCAATTTGAAGCGCCTTGAACAAAGTTGTATGAATCCAACTTCCATTTCTACCGATTTAGACGCTCGAATTTAAGAAAATCTTAAAGAACGAGAAGATATTCGCCATCGTCAATTCAACGCGATTCTCCGAAATTTCCCAGAGTCGTCACGGGATAATGACCTTTCTAACATTCGCGGTTTATTATCGGATATTGGTTTCACTTATTCTGAACTTTCTAATGTATTGGTTCAGCGTCTTGGACAACAGCGGTCTTCTCCACGTCTCGTGAAACTCACCTTCCCGTCACTTCCCTTAAAATACCAATTTCTCTCGGGAATGAAGAAGCTGCGCGCATCGGATCCAAACACGTCCCTCTCATGCTCCATTGATCGTACCAAATTGCAACAATCTAAACACTCCAAGGCCGTTGAAGAACTACGTTCTCGTCTTGCTCAAGGGGAGAAGAATCTAGTTATACGCGATGGCTCAGTGTTCTCCCAGTCTGAACTTTCACAACGTCGTGATCCTCCACCTTCCACCGCGAGCGTTGAATCGTCTTCAAAAAACGCTTAATTCGCCATTCGCCAATCTGTCAAGTACCTTCTGCGTTAAATAATAATCACCAAACTCTAGCGTTAAACCCTTATGCACCTATTTTTATTCCTCATCAACTGCCTTATATTTCGTCACTCTTAACTAACATTTGTGGTCTTAGCGTTTATAAACTCTCTGAACTTCAAAATATTTGCTCGAATTACAATGTAAATCTCGTCGCTTTAACTGAAACGTGGCTAACCGAAGATGTTTTGGATTGCGAAATACCATTGCCAGGTTTAACTATTTACCGCCGTGATCGTTGTCCCCCCTTACGCAGAGGAGGTGTTGCCCTTTATATCTCGAATCGAATTCAGTGTCGTGCTGTGACTCTTTTTACCAAAGCAACATCCGACTTATGGTCCTCAACTCTCGGTTTGGAGTTCCTCACTATACTTTGCGCAACTGCTACTCAATCTCTTTTAGTATGTGTAATTTACCGTTCTCCCACGTATGCTAATCATAGCGAAACTCTTGAACTAATTACTACCGTTGCGAAATACAGTGATTCTCGAAGTATTAATTTACTTATCGTTGGAGATCTAAATTATCCACGAATTGACTGGCTAATTTTTAGCCCTTTGACTGGTGCTACACCCGCGACCCATCTTTTTGTTGATACGCTCTCTACTTTAAATTTACATCAAATAATATTGACACCATCTCGGATTCGTACGGAAACTGCCTCTAATATTCTTGATCTAATTTTAACAACGGATCCTGACCTGGCTTATGATCCTCTCCAACTACCACCTATAGGAAAAAGTGATCATAATATTATTTTGTTCAAAACTGCCGTTTCGCGTGATTCGAATCTCCCTGCACTAAGACTTTGTCGCGATTTCTTCAAGGGCGATTACGAAAACTTCAGAAACTTTTTGAACGATATACAATGGAACTCAATTTTACAATCTAATGATATTGATGTCGTGTGGAATAACTTTATGAACATTATAACTACCGGAATTTCGTTATTTATACCGTTTCGCCGATTCCATTCTACTCATACTACGCGCATTGATGTACGCCTTTCTAAATCCAGCGCGTATAAACGTAAACTTTGGAATAACTATGTACGTCTTAAAAGGAAATGTGCTGATATCAATACTATTAAAGCTGCTTATGAAAAATACAAACATGCTCGAAATGGCCTTACCAATGCTTTAAGAAATCAGAAAAGGAAAACGGAATACTTACTTTCAAGTCAAATTTCTTCCAACCCTAAAGTTTTTTACGGTCATGTTAATAAATTACGTAAAAGCAAATTTACTATTACCGAGACGAAAACAAGCGACGGAGTATTGACTACAGATCTTTTTGAGATTGCCCAAGTTCTCGGTTCTCATTTCGCCGAGGTTTCATCTAACAGACCGAATATTACAGTCACGTCCCCACTTACCGAAGATCGTCCGACTCTTCCAGTTTTTAATTGTGACCGCGCTTTAGTTTTCAAACTTCTGCGTCAACTCAATGTTAATCAAGCGGCAGGTCCTGACGGACTTCATCCTTTCCTCTTGAAAACTCTCGCGGCTTCGCTAGTTGAACCTCTGCACCGCATTCTCAGTCACAGTTTTAATACTGGAACGATTCCGATTTCGTGGAAAATAACAAATCTCACTCCGATACATAAATCGGGAAGCCGTACTGTACCTGGAAATTTTAGAGGTATCGCCCAAACTAGTCAAGTTTCTCGCACAGCGGAGCGCGTAGCGAAACCACAAATAGAAGATTTTCTATACGATATTGGGTTTTTCACTCCTCACCAACACGGATTCCTTTCTGGAAAATCCTGTTCTAGTAATCTTCTCGCCGCTACTAACGACTGGACTAAATGGCTTGAGTCGGGTAACGCTGTCGATGTAGTTTTTCTCGATTTAAGTAAAGCGTTTGATACGATCCCTCACGATGCTTTACTTCCCGCTTTGGAATCTGCGGGAATCACTGACTTGGCTCTTCAATGGATTCGAGAATTATTAACAAACCGCTCACAGAAGGTAGTCTTTAAAGGTGTTTCTTCTGTCCATTGAGCGGCGTACCACAGGGAACAGTACTTGGACCACTTTGGTTTTCGGTATTCATAAATGATCTACCGTCAGTAGTTTCAAGCGCGACGCCTTATTTGTTCGCTGACGACACAAAATTAGGATATCCGATTGTTGATCAAAGTGACTCCCTTCGCTCGCAGCGTGATCTTGATAGCCTTCATATTTGGGCGTCGAAGTTTGGTATGAGCTTTAATCCGGCCAAAAGCAGAGTCCTACACCTCGGAAACAATAATCCTCAATATAGCTATACAATCAACGGTTCATGTATTGAAAGTTCTACGACTATTCGCGACCTCGGAGTAATCACCGATTCTCGATTGAATTATTCTTCGCATACACATACTATTAGCAAACGAATTAATTCAATTACTGGTTTAACTCGTCGAAATTTCTACTTTCGTTCAAAAACATTTATAAGAACTATTTATAATTCTTTAATCCTACCAAATATTGACTTTGCTTCTGTGGTATGGACTCCCACTCTAGTAGCTGATAAAACAGTATTGACCAAATCCCATAATCGATTTACGAAACTCACGCGCGGCCTGAACAACATTCCACCGATTCGTCGAAACTGCGCGTTAGGACTTGTGGACCCAATAATACGACATCGTGTTAACGACCTTGTTTACGTGTTTGATCTCTACCAGCGTTACTTAAAGACTCCGGATAGCACTACCTTCCTCGACCTATTTGTTTTATCTTCTAATGCGCGTACGAGGGGTCATCAGGCCAAATTAGTCAAACCTTTAATTAAACGTTCTGCGCGCTATCGTCATTTGTCAAGCCGTGTCATAAATGACTGGAATGCAATGCCGTCGGACTTTCTGCGCTCTTCTTCCAAAATTACTTTCAGAAAGCCAATCACAATGTGGCTCTCCAACCCCAATTTACCCCCCTTTTATTCTCAAAATTCTTAGTTTATTATTATTATTCATATTCAATCTTTATTAAGCTCAATTTACCAATGTATATTCACTTTTATCTTTTTTGTAAATTTTGTATTTAACCATTTTCAGACCGCACATAAGCCTGTTGTGGCTTCGTGGTCTTTGTTGATGTCAAATAAATAAATAAATAAATAAATATATAGATAAATTGGTGTATTTGGAAAAAATGTTTTGGTAAATTTGGTTTAAAATGATCAAAATTCGAATTAAGTAATCACAATGGGCAAAATTTTTAATATAAAAATATAAAAATTATCAAAATTTACAAAAAAATCTCAAAATAGTTTGAAAAATAATATTTGTTTTCAAATTTGAAAAAGTTCAATAAATTTGTTCAAAAGCTAAGTTTCAATCAAATGGAAAGGATTTAATTTATATTTTCAAAATAATGGAAAATTGGACCAATAGATAAATTGTGTTTCTTGGAAAAAAAATTATTTTGGTCAATTTGGTAAAACTGGACCAAAATTCGGTAAAAATAAATCGAAATTAGCAAAATACGTGATTTTCTACAATCTCTTCTTTCTCGAGTCGATAGGTTAGTCGTTGATATAAAGAAAGGTTAGAAGACCTTTTATGCCATCAAGTGTTAGGATTTCTTTCTTAGAACTGCGCAGCAGGGTCATGCTGAAAATCACAAGATGGATGATTTTAAAACTATTTAATTTGTGATAGTGTGAAGGTTGAAATATCTTTGCTGGCTTAACATTCTCAATCCAATTCTCTACTATACAGGGTGTCTTCATATGATTGGCCCAGGCATGTTTCTCAAAAACTATACACTTCTTTCGCGGTCTTTTTGACCCCTCTTTTTGGCCGACCGCTAGTCCGCCATTACCTGGAACCACCGGTGGGGGGTCTAGGCTCGGGTCTTTGGTCCCAGGATATGGATAATGAGGGTTAATGGATAAACTCAACATGAACGCGCCCAGCAAAATTCCAAAAAAAAGAGTGTATACCTTCTAGAAATGTGAAACTTTCAGTATTTACGCCCTCGGTGGAGATCGTTGTTATTTGTGAATTTCCAAAAAATCGTGAAATGTTTCACGATTTTAGAAATTGTAGTTTTTGAACGCTAGGTGATAGACGAAAAGTTTCAATGAGTAAGTTGTAGAGCATACTCGAAAACCATTAATGAAGTTGGTATGGTCAAAATCGTAAATGTTTTCAATGAAATAAAAGGTAAATAACAAGTTGGTACTACCCAAATGTTTTTACGCCTCATGCTATTGTAATGATTGTCTGTGAAAGATGAACATGTTTTGAGCCATATCATTGTTTTACCTTTACAAATTAAATGTTAGAACAAGTGGAATTTTATAAGGAATAACAGTAGGACGCCGCACACGTTTTCTAGGGACAAAAAGTTAGTGTTTTTTATTAAACAAGAAAAAGTAGGTTTTAGGGTCTACAAAATGTCTAACTTATGCCAACTGAATTCCCGAAAGCTTTTTTCTTTTGCAGTTCTGATTCGTTTAAAATTTGGGTCTATTTTAGTATTTAAATTGCCAACGCTTTGTTTGAAAAATATTATCTCTACGTAATCCGGTAAAAAAAGTATGAATCGTTATACTCGTGAACAGTGGTCCAGGATGGTTGAGTTATGCTACGGTGATGGTCATAACAATTCGGTTGTTTCAAATGTTATATCCTGACAGTCAATCTAATCACCACACTATTCTCCGAGCGGTTGCTGACTTCGAAGGAGACGGCAATGTGAATCCCACGTGAAACCTGCACGTCATAACACTAATATGGAAGACACAGTCAGCGCTAGATTTGTCACTTACCGTCGAGCAAGTATAAGAATGGCATGCTCCGATTTAGACTTGTCAAAATATTACGTCTGGAGTGTCCTTAAATTTCTTCCACTTCGTGCCACGCTCTACCAAGCACTTCACGATGGTTATCAGCGCCTTAGTGTGGATTTCGGTAACTGGTTCAATACCATGGCGGATGCCAACGAAGACTTCCTCCGTTTGATCCTGGCGTCCGACGAGTGTTCCTTTGGAAGGAACGGTCCATTTAACCGCCAGAATAACCATATGTGGAGCGATGTAAATCCGCACTGGGGATTTACACATAAAAATCAAGTACAATTCCGCTTAAACGTCTGGGCAGGTCTACTAGGAGATCGCGGCATTGGGCCATTTTTCTTCCGAATCGGCTTAATGGGGTGAGCTACTTGGCGTTTCTACGAAATGAAGTAGCAGAAGCACTGGAAGATGTCCCTTTAGTCGACCTGCCGCGCCTGGTTCTTGCATGACGGTGCACCTCCTCACCAGGAACGACATGTGCTGCGATACCTCAACACCGAGTTCCCTGAGCATTGGATTGGGAAGAATGGTCCAGTGCGATGGCCTCCTAGGTCCGCAGACTTTTACCTGTGGGGATTCGTCAAGGAGGAAGTATACAAGACGGCAGTCACTAGTGAAGACGACTTGCGACAGAAAATCATTACAGCGTTCCAAGTCGTTACTCCAGATGTGGTCCGTGGTTTGTACCAGAATATGCTTCATCGCGTATGGATTTGTATAGCAGCGGACGGTGGCATCATTGAACCGTATTTGTAAAAACATTTCTGTAATTCCTTTTTGTAATAATTGAACTTGTTCAAACACTTAATTTGTAAAAGTAAAACAATGATTTGGCTCAAAACATGTTCATTTTTCACAGACAATCATTACAATAACATGAGGCGTAAAAACATTTGGGTAGTACCAACTTGTTATTTTTCATGACCTTTTATTTCAGTGAAATCATTTACGATTTTGACCATACCAACTCCGTTCAAGGTTTTCGAGTATGCTCTGCAACGTACTCATTGAAAATTTTCGTCTACCACCTAGAGTTCAAAAACGACAAATTCTAAACCGTGAAAAAATTTCTGAAATTCACAAATAACAACGACCTCTGCCGAGAGAGTACATACTGAAAATTTTCACATTTCTAGAAGGTATAGTGTTTGAGAAAAATCCCTGGGCCGATCAAATGAAGACACCCTTTATAAAGGTCTTGCAATAACCTAGTAATACATGATTAGTAGAGTTTAAAACAGGAAGCAAATCGTAAACCGAAAAAGTAGATTTAACAATACCTTTTATACATTAGGATATAGTTATTGTAAGAATGAATTATAAACTGAATAAGCATTTAACAAAGCACAATAACAGTTCCAAGCGGAATTGTAAGGGTTTATAAAAAGGGCTAAATACTGGGGCGAAATCGGTAGGGTCATAAGCCTATAACCTCTAAATTTGAAACGCGCATAGCGCCCTTTGTAAATTTAAGTTTCTTCCTTCCCCTTTTCTATCTCTATGCACCTCTCTCTTACCAAAGCAGCTGGCATCATGCATTGCGTGACGCGTTACGTTTCTCTTTTCCGCCACCGGGTGGATTTAGCGCTGTATTTTCGCCAGTCGTTTGCTTGAAGCAACACTGCCTTTCGATTCAAACTTAGGGTTGATAGGCTTAGGGTAGGGTGTATTTAAAATTCTAAATGTCGGAAAAAAATAGGAAGGGTTTATTAAATGCGCAAAATTCGGAACAAAATCGGCAGTGTCTTAATAAGTTTCGAAGCGGAAAAGTGTTTTTTAAGACGGTCATATTTCGGAGTGGAATCGGATACACTTGTAACTCGGAGTTTTCGAAATGGATAGGAAGTTAGGAACAGTATGAGTTAAATTGTTATCTGCAGCTCTTTTCTCAGAAATGATTCAACTTGCGTTTGACAACATTATAGTTCGCGCCCAACTTGCGTCGCAACCGACGCTGGAGTATTCGATCCAATCCTTAGTTAAACTTTTCTACGTATTTGGTTAAAGAATTTTTTAATCATAATTCTTTTTTAACAGACACCCTTAAATCAAAAAACCTTTGGATGCTTTTTTTATATTCATAAGAAGGGTTGTTAATTTTCTGGAAATATTGAATATGGTAAAATTTCTGCAAAACTTCACAGAAGATTTTCAGAATATCGGAAAAATTTACTAAATAACCGTGATAAAGACTTGACATTAGTATCAAAAGTCTAGACTCTCAATTAGTCTAGAAAATAAGTTTTACTTATGGATTTGAAAAATAAAGGCGAAAATGCCACTTTTCAATTTGGTTAAATTTGCGAACAATATTAGGTGAAAACCTTTTTATCCTTTTTTCGGGAAAATTCGGAAAATATTCCGGAAAGAAGGCCTCGGTAATTTCCCGACTTACAAATTATTCCTTAATTCAACTATTGTATAGCATGTATTCGTCTTTTTCAGAGCTTTGATATTTGTAGAAACCCACCAAGGAAAACCTTTTGACGTACGCTTTCAATTTCAATACAGACGTATGAATCCATCCGGCAAGAATATAGTTTCGGAACCCATCGAAATGCCATTCCGGATGCCCATTTTCCGAGTCTGGTTCTGCGGTACGGCGCTCTCAATCATCGTCGTGTTCGTCAAAATCGCCCATCGATATTCCATTGAAATCAAAAAGAGGGAAGAACGCACCAAATAGATACCCAGCGCTAGTGTTGGAACGTTTTCATGGATTGCACATGAATCTGTTTATTAACAATAGCCCGACAATGAGCATATTGGCAATCTTATTCTGACGCCGCACCGGCACAATTTTCCGTAACTATTTTAAAATGTTGTTATGAAGTGATCTGGCGCTTTTATGTCATTTTTTGTGTAATGTAAAAGCATGAACCTCAAATCATGTTGCGTGTCTTAAAATCTTATTATGTACTTTACATATTCTGGGAAATAATATTTGTAAAGTCTGGTTCACACTGTCAGTGTTTTCGTGGTTTTTTCTATTTTCAAGTTTTACCGCCTTTTCCCGTTGTTCTGGTACACGGGAACACGACTGTACACACGGTCAAAATTGGCCGGATGTTACCGCGGCGAGTGCTGCCGGTAAACGAGAAAACAGAGTGTTAGGACCAAGGGTTCCTTCTAATAAATTACAGCCACTAGATGGCGCCACCCTTAGTAGACGTAGATAATAAATAGGTCTAGAGGTAAAGGTCAGTAGACCAGATAAAAGAATGGGTATATATAGTAGACCCTTACTATTGTTCATCACTCCACACCTAGCCTCCATAGGAGCTAGACAGTATTGTAATTTATGTAGCTAGTAACAATGTCTTCATAATAATTCTAAGTTAACTTCTAAGTCTGTCTGCCATATTCAACCGCTGGTATCATCATGGACTCCTAACATTGGTATCATCAGAGACGAATTCGGTAATGAAGCAGAGTTCATTACAAGAGTTCCATTTTTTGAGGCGGGTTGGGCTCGACCAGTCAGCGAGCGTTATGCCGTCCGGTGGTTGACTCAAAAATTCGTAAGCCTACTTTGAAATACCTTAAAATCGCTCCTTATATCACGTGACAGCGAAACACTCGCTGATTGCTCCACCTCAAAGTGCTTGAAAAACGTAAAAAATAAAGTAAAGATATTGCAACATTTCTCCGATTTCTCTTTTACCGGTAGCGCTGGCGGCGTTAAAATCCGTAAAATTTTGTCCGTGTGTACAGTCTTTTTCACGTGCGCCAGAACAACGGGAAAAGGTGGAAAAATGAGAAAATCAGGAAAACACTGCAAGTGTGAACTAGACATAACTCATTTAAAGCTCAAGAAAAAATCGTAAGAATATAAATTTGGACACTGAACATACTTCAAAATCAAGTAAGATCTACACATTTTTTTCAACTGATGCAACGACGTAATTTATATTACATCGTACTAAATATGATTATTAAATGCCAATTTCAAATTAAACACTTTCTAAAACTAAAGTATTGTATCATATTATCAAATTAAATAAAAAAATTCTAAACCACTATATATTTAACATTTCGAAAGCAAATTACAAAAAAATATTTTTTTAAATAAAACATTCTCGCGTATATAAATACTACTATATTAAATGCTAAACATTTTCAAAAACTGTAGAATTTTTTCAGAATTTAATAAAGCCTGTTCGAAGTCGGAGGTGGAGATAGGACCATTTTATTAGAGCTAACATATCCCGGTGCACCACCGCCTTTATGGGTTACAAGATCCGGACCCCGACTCCCCGGAAAAGCCACCAGTGATTGCACACCCTGACCCATTAATTCCCACTCTGCCACACGACCCTCATTTCGCCACCTTACCCTCACTCCGCCATCCGACCCTCACTCTACCCCCCGACCCTCACTCCGCCACCCTGCCCTCACTACGACACCCCATGTGGTCAGAATTTATATACCGGTGCTCCAAACGAATCAAAAAGCCTACTACCCTGGTGGTGTCACCAGAATGCCCTACGCCAGAGTTCCCAAGCCCGGCAGGTGACAAATCCAGCATGCTTAGTAGAACCTTACTACTGATGGTCTCACCCTCGACGCTAGCCACTCATCCCGACAAAAGGCGCAGCATTGGGGCGACCAAGTAACACTTCGAGCACAGCTGTAAGATAGAGAGTGGATGCTATATCAACTCCAGCCGACACCCTACCGATGTAGTTAAAGACTCATACCCTTTGGAGAGCCCGTGCCCTCACACAGAGGCCCGCCGCCCCAACCCGCCAAGGCGGCCAGTTTTACCTGGACCCTCTCCGTTAGTCGAAGTTCAGTTTTTAGCACAACCCTGACCGAAGTCGGAGGGGGAGATAGGACCTTTTTATCAGAGCTAACATATCTCAGTGCTCCACCGCCCTTTTGGGTTACAAGAGCCGGACCCCGACTCCCCGGTAAAGCCACCAGTGATTGCACACCCAGACCCAATAATTGCCACTCCGCCTCCCACCCCCACTACACCACCCGACCTTTACTCTGCCACCCGACCCTTACTCCGCCATCCGACCCTCACTCCGCCTAGCTTCTCCGAGGTAGAGTGCGTGAAATAGACTTGATTTGGCGTAATTCATAAATCGAAATAAGGTAAATATAGTTTCTTATGTAAATTACTTATTTAACCATTTTGTTTACTTTTTCTTCTGCGTAAGATACCGGTTGATGCCTAAAAATCGACACACTTTTAAAAATAAAATCTGTTTACGCGACAAATTAAAAAAAAAATCAAATGGAATTGAACCATGTCTTCGAGTTGATTATTTTTTTTATTAAGAACGATATGAGATAGAAACTTGGTTCCAAGTAGAAAAATATTCGCTTTAAAAAGTCACACATTCTGACAAAAATCGATCTCCTTACTATTAAAGTGTTCTTGGCCGTAGCTAATTGGTGTGTTAGTTTTTTTAACTTATGAGTGGGGACTTTCACATACTTTTTAACAGTCAAGTGTGGACATTTAAACACTTTTCGAGACGTTTGATAATAAAAATATTATTATTATTAGGTGCATATTTTATTAGTTTTGTTTCTTTTTCTCTTTAAGAATTTCAAGAATAAATTGATATTTTCACACAGCTTTTAAATTTATAAGTGATGACCTCTAAGATCGAATCCTGAGGACTATTAAAATGTAAAACATTTAGACAAAAATCAATTTCTTAACTATTAAAAATTTCTTAGCTAAAACTATTTTGTGTGTAACAATTATTCACTTATGGCTGGGGCTGTCATTTTCGTTATAACGGTAAAGTTGGGACATTTAAACACTTCATGAGACGTTTTCCAAAATTGTAATGTAATATTGTTAAAAGGTCTTTTTAATTTATTTGACTTCTTTTTAAGAAATGAAAGAATAAATTTATCGTTACACATAAACTTATAAGTGGGGACCTCAAAGATCTTACTTAATTCAGAACTGCCAGATTCTTCTTCTTCATCTTCTGTTTCAGGGTCGTAAATTCCAAATAAGAAAATTCCGAACTTCTACTGGAATTAGAATTCGACATATCGTTGTGAGGTAACAAAATGCGTTCAATTAGAAAATAAGCCTTTGCAGTCTACGGACTTCTAGCAGAAAACTGAATGCACCTATTAACCTCTAGCTTTCCTGCAAAAGTGTTATTTTGGAAACCGGCAATGAAAATTTTAAATCTCTAGAATTCATGAGATGTGAGCAACAGTGTTGCCCGCTAATTTTACATCCCCAAATTGTATTTATGAAAAAAATATTTTTAACTAATTATGACTATTTTTCTTAGCAAAAACACCTACAAATATGTTTCTAGGTACTCTTATCTATATTAAAATACCCTTGGTTTAGTGAGAACGGGTTTTTATGGAACTATCCCTTTAAGATAGGAGATGAATTAAATTCATGCCTGGTGGGTCTTATTTGCTTTTCTAGCATATATTTGATTTTGACGGTTTTTTAATGTTTATTCGGGGAAATCAAAAACTTGGTGCACATTCCAGATATATATTTGATAAAAAACGGCAAAATAACCATTGTCAACCATTGTATGAAAATAATGACATTAGCAAGGACCCAAACGACGAGAAAATAGAACAAATCTTCCGTGGATATTTGATTCCACAAAAGCTGTACGAATTTTTTATTGAATTTATCAACAAATGCCCTTTTGGAATAGTATATTCTTTCTTTAAATTAAATCATTCCAGTTGAAAAATAATCTGAAGACCTGTTCATAAAAAAATACATTATTTCATTAGCTTTATAACCTTTCGGTAATTCTTTATAGTTAGACACTGATGCGAAACTTTTGATTTGAATTTGATAACATTTTAAGCTTCTGTTTAGGGGTCCAACCATATATGTTATGCAAAATAACATGCACAAACAAGTGCATTTCAGATTTCGTTCTGAGTGTATGCACTAAGTATGTTTTTATCTCTTATTCGTTTTCTGAAGATCCTTGGGAATAAAAAATACAAGTAAAATTGGGTCCTTAAGTGTTCCTTTTCAATGTTATTGGCTTTTAAAAATACCCTAAACGCAGATACACTGCCTTAAAACTAATTTTATCCTTAAAACAACTTATTTGTGTAAAATTCTTAGTTGTTTTTGGTCGGTGAAGCGAGAAAATTAAAAGCCTATATCGCAGTACTTTGAGTTAATAGATAGATTTTCAAATGAAATGAATGGCAGACTTATGAAAAACATTGATTTGTACAAAGGTATTCTAGCTTCTGACCCTAAATTACCCAATTTTTTAAACGAAGACGATATAATGTCTTACTGTAAAAAATACAAGCGATTAGATTTTGACATAGAATCTTTAATATACCGAATTAAAGTTGCTAAAAGCTTCAAAAACCAAATTGGGGCAAATGCTACCATGATCGATTGTTTGAACTATTTTTTGAAAATAGAAGCTGGGTTTCCAAATTTAGTGAAGTATTTGAAAGTAGATGTCTGTTTACCCGTGGCTAATGCTACTTCCGAAATAAGCTTTAGTTCTTTAAACAGAATAGAGTCGTACCTTCGCACATCAATGGCGGAAGACAGGATTTCAAATTTAGCAGAAGCTCTATTAATCGAGATTTGTCGAATTTCCTAAGAGAAAATCCGATGCTAATCGTCGATTAATTTGGGAAAGCCTCAAATAGGAGGATATCGTTTTTCGATTGAGATTTAAATGCCAAGCAAAAAATGCAATGTATTATTTTTTAAATGTATATTAAATGTTTAAACCGTTATCATTTTGACGTTATTCTTAGCAACATAAGAATGACACTGAACCAAAGGCATATTTTAAGGGGGGGGGGGTTAAACAAAACACAATGAAACCATCGACCACAACCCTTCCCTTGAAATTTTGACCCCCCCCGAAATTAAATCCTGGATACACCGTTGCACTGAACGACTTCGTAAAGCGATTGCGTAATCGGAAGGTTTGAAACAGGAAACAAGTCTTTCCTTACTACATAAGTTGACAAAGTAACTTTAGTTATAGTAGTAGTATAGTTTCAGATGGTTATTTATACCAGCGAAAACACGTTTTAAATTCGAAAATAACTAGCTAATGTTTATAATAATTATTTTTATCTCCTGATATAGTAATGCATAAATATTTTCACACAAAGTAAGCGTTATTGATATTTTTGAAAGCATTTCAATTTTTAATGGGTCTTGGCTGTATCACTCGGTGATTTCCAAAGACTAAGATGAATTCGATGAGAGATATTAGTCTCTAGTCACATAATAATTTACGTTGTCAATGACGAAACAGACCATTATTAAAGAAATGCATTAGGTAAATAGGTAATGTCATACTTATGTTTATTATTTTACTTATGGTTTAAGAAAATATATTAAAAAAATTTGGGAAAAAGGTGCCCCAAATTGTAGTGCCTACGTGGGAAAAAATCCTCGCGGCGCCACTGAATCTGTTCTCAGAGTTATTAACGACTCAAAAGTGTAGTATTGGTCTCTCGGTGGTCCAAACCGATGATTTGGTGATTTTCAATAAAATACTCATATCTATTTAATAAATAATAACAATATTAATTAAATTAAAAATGATTATCATTTTCATTTTCTGTCACGTAAGTGGACAAGTAAATGGAGTTGGTCACGAAGAAATTATGACTTCAAATCAGGGTTGCCTGATTTGAATCAATTTTTAAAACAAATAGTTAATTAAAAATAAAATCATTGATTGAAATAACCCAAATATATCAGCAGAGGAAAATATTTAGAAAAAAGGGTTAAATTCAATGACAATATAAAATAAATCTGAGATAACTAAAATATTAAATATAAACTTATTTTAATTAAAATTAAATTAATTTTCAATTACACAACCGATAGAAGCGAAGTGCTGCTGCGTTTATTATGGAGGAGTACTATACATCTTTTACAAACTAAGTTCTTTGGAATCAACCCAGGCTTATCTGACAATTGTTATTCTTTGAGAAAGATATGAGATGTATCAATGCGGGGGTAACTTAATCCGGGGTATTCATTGGATGCTTTCAAAGGTGGTGTACCAATACAAACAATCCGTTGGCAGCTGTAAAAGTAAATAAAGGAGGACCCAGATGCAGTAATTCCTCTTTGATTTTCTGCGTTATAAAATTTTCTTGCCCATAAGTTCAGGGTTTATGAAGAGTTTACTAACAAACATTTGGGAGAATTCAGATTTCTATGAAGAGGTCCAAGCCAGAAACGCAATAACTCATAAAGTAGTACATTGATTATATCAAATATGCACAGATTTGTCTGCTGACCGTTTCCGTGGAAAAAAGGGAGCGATATTTTGCCCTGGACCACCTCTTTTGGTCCCGTTTTAACTCGCAAACCTGTTTCCATGACCGTCAATACCAAAAGATCGAATTTAAGTTCGCTCATGGAAATACCCTCCACATATAAAGTAGTATCAAAAACACAACGTCACGTAAACCTTTTCCCTTAGAGATAATTCACTCCTAAAAGGTGGCTTTGGCCGGGGCTCTGAAGTGAGTACAGATTTACTTGTACCGAAAATATTAGAAATGTTTACCTTAAATATTACAGGTTGCGATAACCATTTCGAAATTCTGCAGAAGCCTTGTACTAATACTAACTATTGTTACCTGGTAGGTAAAAAACGTTTCGTTAGTTATAACTAGTGACACCAGTTAGTAAATATAAAAAGTATACTGCATTTGTTAAGACATGACTTTTACAATGGCCAATGTCTGGCGAAGAGCGACAAGTTCAAGGAATAGACGACTGAGCTTCATCTTTCGAAAATCAACGAGGTGCTTACTGTCCGGTAGAAAATGTCCCGATCGCAAAGCAGGCAGGCCGCTCGACCTTCTCGAAAACATGTTTTGCGCGAAGCGTAAATGCAAAGCGAAGCACAGAGGATATGAAAGTATCAAGGATGAAAGGCAGCAGAAATACTACGTCTTTAAATAATACCGGGAACATTAATCCGAGGCTCGGCAGACCAGGTCTTAAAACATCCACATGGAAAATGTACCTCTTAGCTTTTCCTCGATCGAGTATCAGTACTGCGAGCAGGGACCTTGGTTAAATAATGAGCTATATTTGAAACATGCTCAACCGCCACCGATTAAATCCTTACCGAGTGACCTACCACTAAGCACTTTAAGATGGAAGATAAAATACGCGAATAAGTAGATTAGTTCAAAATGAAAAGGGATAAAAAAGCTAAACACTAAACCAAATTGAAGAAATTTCAAAACTTCCAAAATCTCGTGCTAATTGGTTTTCAAGCAAACAGAAAGACGCGAATCTCGGACCAAATAGATCTTCGAGTAAAAAACTAGAAAAAGGTGTTTCCTTTTAACTTTAAGTTGGAGACATGCAACGGTATTATCAGTTTTGCAACTGGCTTAATATCATGTTTTATGAATAGCAGGATTTTTAGCGTATATTCCTAATGTCCAATGAGTGTTTTTTTAAGGGATGAACCATTTTACCACCAGAAAAATCATATGTGGAGTGGTGAGTTCCTTCATCACAATTAACAACAGTTTCAGGTCAAATGGTCAACAGGTCTCTACGGAGATGGGCTTATTGGTACATTTTTTCCGACCCGACTTAATGCAATAATTACTTGGAATTTTTTACAGTAACGTATCGTACATTCAATTGGACGATAACAGATGTCTTTGGTTTCAACAGGACGCTACGACAGCTAAACAGAATTGAGATATTGTCGATAACCTCAACAATGAGTTCCCAAATTGATGGATTGGGAGGAATGGATCTTACAGTTGACTTCCTAGATGACCGGACTTAACACCTCTGTCCTTTTTCCTGTCTATACCATACACACCTGTTACGAGCATCAAAGAGATAATTGTTGAAGCCTATCGTCTTGGGACGACAGCCATAATTCTTTTCATAAACGCTTTAACGTGCCAAAATGTGCATCGCAGCAGGCGGCGGTACCTTTGAATCTTTTTGTAAATTTTAAAGAAGAAACGTTGTTTGTCGGAAATCTGAAGCGTTTTCCAACAAACATCCATTTCAGAAAATTAATTATCTTGGTTTTAATAACTTAATGGGTACAGCTACCTACTTGATTTTGTCATAACCTCCCAACTTAGGTAAATAAATTAAAGGTTTATTTCGATCGAACCAACTGCTATTCTAACTTTTTACAGTATGCTCTTCAACTTTCTCATTAAAATTATTTTCTGTGACATAACTGAGTACAAATAAATTTAAAAAAACCCTAACAAATATTTAGATTTTCCTGCAATAATCTGAAAATGTCATATTTTTACGTAATATAGTTTTTTTGGAAAAAGCTTGTATCAATCAATTTGAATAACAAACGATTTCCGGAGAAAACTTGATTTTCCAAGTTAGATATTTTAATTTTCAATATGTTTAATAAGTAGATCAAATCAAGGGAATACGGTTTGTAAAACCAAGAAAAAACTTCCCTATCCTCAGAGTTGGAGCAGCGGTTAAAATCGTGAAAAAGCAGATGCAGAAAACTGAAGAACAGTACAGTACCGCACCCTGCTATTGTCTCAGGAGACGCCTGTATTCAATGGCTATAGTCCTGCTGAGCTGTTAATGGGTAGAAATCTCTAATCAACTGCAACCACCAATCCCTTCTCGAGAGCTGGTCGCTGAGATGGAAGAAATCCGAAGGCAGAAACAAAGGAAAAACTACGATCAACGTCACAGAGTCAAAGCACTTTGACCATTGGAAAACGGAGAAGTAGTTTCTATAATTGATCAGGGACGCCAAGGCACCGTTCTTGAAGTTGGCAAAGAGCCACGGTCATATCTCATCGCAACGCCAACTGGAGTCATTCGACGCAATCGAATTCACCTAGTTCCAGTTCCATCAAAATCACACTAAGAAAAGATCATCACAGATGTAAATCGCAGCTCACCAATCCATTCCGATAATTCAGATTCAATACGGTATGCCGAGCGGTCACCGTAACCAGATCAAAATCGCAGGGTGTAATTGCAGGCCGTAGACTCGGTAATAACGACGCTAGCACATAGAATCAGTCTCCTGTCAGAGTTACAGAATTCCACCAGACTGAAACAGCGACTTGTAAAGCAACCAGTACTTATTCCACAAACGACCAGAAAGATATAAATGTTAATAGTATATAACTCAAGTGTTGGGTAACTAACCAAAATGGAAGGATGTTGCAATGTAGATTAAAATAGACATTTTAATTCTTGTAAATCGTTTTCAGTTGATAAAATAATTCACACCATAGTATATAAACGTCCGTTAAGATGAAGCTAACACGAGGGGTCGGACATGTACCAAAATCCCGTACACTTTGTCTAATATCGCAAAATCTTTCAACTCTCTCTATGGTAAATTAACATTGAAATCCCAAAATAACTTCAAAAAGTAATGATAAATCGCCAAATTCTCTACGAAATCCCGAAATCCCGTACAAATTAATGGCAAGTGTCCGACCCCTCGAGCTGACATCATTCTCTCAAGCTCCTTTTATAAAGTTTCTTTCAATTATACCAACGCAATGGAACTATGAAGTATAACCAATAATTTTAAACCTGTTAACTGGTATCTAGTTCTACGCTCTTTTTACCTGTTACTTATTAATAAGAAACAGTTATTTACAAGACTTTTAATAAGGTCATCGCTTAAAAATGATTTTGAAATTAATGGTTTTAATAAATTTTATTGGGGTAGTTTTTATTAATAATAATCAGCTAAGCTAATACCCATAGAACCACCATAGGCCTAAGATTTGTAGCGACTTTTAATGCCTTTTAACCACGTGGCCGGTTTAAATTGCGAAGGAGAGCCGTAACAAAGTAACTCGTAGCCCCTAAAAACCTTAAAATAATCTTTGGATGTAATTGAAAAATACCGCTTGTTTTTACATTCAGCGAAAGTATATTGTGTTTCCATTCAGCTAACATTTACCAATAAAAGTTTAGGTACTCAACAAACAGGATGTGTTTCCATTTTTTCGATAAAGTGATAAACACGACGACGAATTGGTTTTCGAACAAAACAAAATGGTTAAGTTAAATAACCATGAAGATAAAGTTTAACGCTGAACGTTTCGCCTATTAAGAATTTGTAATATTTTTCATTACGCCCGTAAAAACATATTGAAAATGAGTGATGCGCCGTTATGCGCGGTATTTAATAATCGTAAGTTAATCATTTTCAGGATCTTAAAATTATAAGGTTAAACTTAGAAATATATAAAGTTACATTTTTAGGTTACCCGGTTTCCTACAAACTACCTCTGCTAAAAAAAACAACGAATGACCATAAGTGAACAAATTTATAAAACACTTTGAATAGTTTGCTTAGTCTAGACCCCGAAAATTTAAAACCGAGCGACGCTACTAAATAATAATAACAATTTTATTTACTCGTGTTCTATGTCCACTATTGACACATTAAAGCAAAAAGGTAGGTTAGGTCAATGAACATACTATGTTTGTTAAGATACTTCATCTTTCAGTAAACCAAAAACCCACAAATAAAAATGAAAGTATTTTTTAAATAACATATTTCTATACAACAGTTTGAAGTCTGTTCAGAATAATATTACACTTTATTTTTAAAAAATAGCTGCCAATGGTTTAAACATTTCAATTTACTTTAGTTTTACTTAACGTTTATTATCTAGGGCATTTTATGGGGCTAAGAGCATAACAATCAATGTAATTGATACTTAGGAAAATTAAAAGATCTTTATATATTTCCAATTACTTCAAACGCACATTTAGAAAATGAGTTCATATTTAATTTTGTAGTTTTTACTTTGTCAACATTTTCCTCTAACATATACTGCTTTTAGCATTTCTTTAAGCGCTTGTCATCTTGAGTGTAAAATTAGTCTCAGCAATTTTAAACCTCTACAAAAACTCTCTCTAACGGTCACCAAGTGATTGCTTAATATCAAAAAAGTGATGACATATTCAAAATATCTGGTACATCATTAGTTCATATATGAACTAACATATAATAGTTAGAAAGTAACACTTCCACTTGCTTCAAAAAGCACGGAAAATAACTAATTAAAATGTGAACTTCATAATCGCCCTCTAAAATAATTTTAAAATTCATTTAGTAATAAAATATCTTACTTTTTAATGACATATATTAAGTTAATAGATTGAAAATTTTGAACCCTGTGCCGAAAATCCTCCGTACGCCACTAAAAGTAAATAAGATTATTAATTACTATATAATCTATAGGCTACATCTCGAAAAGAAACCCTTTAATAAGCTACGTTAAAAAAATAAGATAAAGAACTTTTCTGTTTTTAAATGAATATCTAATTATATAAATGCAGAATTCCAATAGTTTCAATTACAAGCAATATTTCGGAAGCAGTAGAAAAACAAACAGAAAAATCAATAAAATATTTTTTAGGTTCTTGCAAATAATAATTATTATAACACCAAGTAGTACATAACATTCCCACCAATTTCGCAATACGAAATTATTTCTTTGCACTTAATTTAAAAACACGAATTCCATCCATAAGCTCTTCATCTGATAGGCATTTCAATGAATTTTGGGAGAAATGTACTATGATATCCCTTTACCTTAATATTGCATAGCTCTTAGTTTACTAAAATCCGTTGCAGAGAGTAAAGTAACATTTGTTTTGGCCCTTTTCAAAGTAAATGACAACCCCCTGCTATTTTAAAATCTAAAAATTGGCAAAATTTTCATTTGAATATACTTATGGCTTAAATGGCTTCTCCAACTTTAATTATGTTCTAAAATTGCCCAAAGTTTTGGTATAATTACGTCTATAAAGGTTTAACATTTCCGACCGTCTCAATATATTTACCTCTTTTGATAGCTTGCATATCATTGTATTTTAAAACAGAAAAATATTTTGATTAAAATGGTGTAATTTTCGTAATTAAGTTCTTAACTACCATTAAATTCGCGAATCGATAAAAGCTGTGTTTGAAAAGTGGCTCTACAGGTCGTTTCTCTCGGCGTCACTTTTAAGACTTTGATATTGCGCCTGCGATTAAATCGGTAAATTGCTTTCGTTATTTATAGTTTAAATAGTATTTTGAGTAGTTATGTACCCTATTCCACCACGGCGCAACGATCGCGCGTCGTGGCAGGTGGGTATTAAGCGTAGATAAGCGCTTCCTTCCTCCCCGTGCGAGCTTCGCGTGACCAAGGAGATAATCAAGTATTTTCATTTTGGCCTCATACAATCTAATACTGAATATATTTTTGTTCAGGTTGCAATGTAACACAAAATATTAATATTTATAAATACATCAATATTGAGTGTACATTCCTACCCCCTATACGGTTCAATTAAATTAATTTATATTTATTATAAATATATTGTAGTAATTTTAAAGAAAGGAATTATGATCTGGTGATTGAGTTAATCAGTCTGATATCATTTATCAATCACCAGATCGCAATGACCAAGATTCTCTATCTGCTTATTTTCCCCCATCCCCCCTCCCCAATAGCTTTTTCTTATCGCTGCAATTCACCAGAATTTCCAATCACAATATTTGTTCCTCACTCCCTAAACTCTATAAATTTATCGCAATATATAAATTACCATCATTTCCAATCACCAGATTCTCTCTGCTCTTCTTATTCTCCGGAATTAGTTTTCCTGGCGCAAATTTCTGGATGATGGATTTCACCCCTCATTACCCAGAATTTGTTATCGCTTTCATTCACCATAATTTTTCCTTTTTAATTCTCTAGAATTTCCACCCGCCCTCTTTGCTCACCCCGTTAACCATAATTGTTATCTCTCATTCACAATACTGCAATCAATAGATTCTTTCTGATCCCACTCCTCCCCCCGTTAACTATAATTTGTAATCGCTTCCATTAACCATAATTTTCATTCGGCATAATTTCCACTATCACTTCCATTCACCATAATATTAATTCTCTAGAATTTCAACTTTCACTCCCAATCGCTAGATATTGGTTTTCCCCCATTCGATATAGATCGCAGAAGTTTGACAGAATTAGTTTAACCTCTCCGAAATACTTCATGTACCCAAAATTGGACCGCAAGTTTTTTTTCTTTTTAGGGGAATTTCTATGGGAGTTTAACATTACAATAAAGCTAATAGGTCCAGTTTAGGGTACTTTTGGTCCGAAATGGGTTACATAGGGCCGGTAATGGTGACTTTGGTCACCTTTAGGGTACTTTTGGTCCGTTTTTGGGTTCATCAGAAAAGCAGTTGGAAAAACGAAGAGCCGTAATCATATAAATATAACTTCTTAAAAAGCACGCGAGACTCTTCAGCGACGTAAGTATAATTAATTTAAACATTAACTAATACACTATTTTGCTATTAAAAATAAACTAAAAGAAACTGAAAGAGTTTGTTCTGAAATTGATACTAGTGTTTAACAAAAATAAATAGCGTTTAACAAAAAATTGTCTTATATATGGTAAAAATAATAGCATGTTTCTTAAATATTTTTATTATTAGTAAAAAATATATGTTAGATTTACAGGTTTAGCGTATCACGTTTAGAATTTTATTATCAATGATCGTTATCTAGTTATCTAATCACATTGCCATTTCTTATCTTGGTAAGTTTACGTTTCACGGGTATTTAAAATATCCACATGTCAAGACCAATAAAATATATTTGGAACGTATAATTTCTTAGTGCCAAAAATTCTCGATAGGGGTAGCCATTATCACATTACAACGTGGTTTTTGTTATGGAACTAATGACAATAAGCTATAAACTTGGCTTATATTTGATAAAAACGTTTGTTATTCCAAATAACTTGTATATTTATCGAGAATGTACTTGCCCATTTAGCAAGTACCTTCCCGGTAACCACCACGAATAGGCTTTGCCTCCGTAGTTGCCAGCAATGCTTGTGTTTTTTTGCAAAATAAATATTATTATTATTATTATTATTATAATTATATTTTGGAGGAAAGGCACTCTAAAATTAAAGCTTATATTTTTAATTATTCCATTTCACTCTATCCTTAACTTAAGCAGTGTTTATCCTGTATATATAAATATAGTATATGATGTTTTTTTATATGGACAACATTCATATTAATCAGAAGCGATGATATAAGAAAACGTTTTTATTGGAATATCCATTTCAGAAGATCAACGCCCGTGTATGCATTAGGTTAAATTTGGAATGATGTAATGAATAAGGGATTTCTGCATAACATAAAACTGAATTGTAGGAAGATTCAAGGTTATATCAAATTAATGTGAATAAAAAATTAACCCTAGGCCTAAAAGCCTGTAAATTGTAAATAGCTAAGTCTAAATTTCTAAGCCTAACTCCTGAAAGTACATTTTCCATAAATCATATGCTAACATGATTGCATTTGTTAAGAATCAATGTTTTTTTAAATACGCTTAACAATTTGTTGTCAAGCATAAATTTTAGAGCGCCTTTCCTCCAAAATATAATAAGAGTAATAAGCTAGGCTAATACCCAAGGCACCCCCTTAGATCTAAATCATCAAGCGACTTTTAAAGCCTTTAATTAAGGTGGCCGGGTCACAATGCGTAGGAGGGTGGTGGCCAGCCCTGCATGCCACGCGAGCCAACAGCTCCCTACACTAACTATTATCGTTAACCTCGACAAGTTTTTATGGTAGGTGATACCGAACACTTCGGGGGAAAGCCCCTTAAACCTGTGGGGAGGGAACTTGCAAACTCAACGCAGAATGAGTTGTTCCGAGTTTTCACCCAGTGCCACAAGCTGCGATCGAACCGGGCTCCTCTTTCTGCGAGGCGAAAGTGCTAACCACTCCGCCACCCCACGTCTAATATCAAATAGCGCTAGTACATTATCGATAAATGTAATAGTTTTTGGGAATAAGAGACGTATTTTTATCATAGATAAGCCAAGTTTATCGCTTATTGTCATTGGTTCCATAACAAAAACCACGTTGTAACGTGATAATGGTTAGCCCTATCGATAATTTTTGGCACTATGAAAATCTACTTGCCAAATATATTATACTGATCTTGGCATACAATGAGATTAGATAACTAGATAACGTCCATTTATAATAAAATTCTAATCGTAAAACGCTAAACCTGTAAATCTAACATAAAATAGTTTCCTTATAATAAAAACATTAAAGAAACATTCTATTTTTTAACGTAAATTAGACAATTTTTTTAAACACTAGTTATTTTTTTGGTACACACTAGTCTCAATTCCATGTGAAACCCTTTCAGTTTCTTTAAGTTCCTTTTGAGTTGCAAAATAGGGTTTTTGAAATAAATTTATTATATTTAATTAAAGATAAGTATTAAAATTAGAATTGCTTCATTAAATAATGCATTTGTACTTTAAACAATACCTGCATTTTGAAATTATATAACATAAAATCACAGTTTAAAAATAAAAATATATCTAGGTTTTCAAATCAGTTAACAATAATTAAATTAGATGCATTGTGTTTATATTTTTAACTTTATTGCAGTGATGTTTTAAAAGCAAACCTCGCGCCTAAGAAACCAGCAAAGTGTAAATTGCTAAGACTAAATTTCTAAGCCTAACTTCTTAAAGTACATTTGCCATAAACCATTTCCTAACCGCTCTGTTTTGTTAAGAATAAAATTTTACTTCTAATACCCTGAAATACTTTTCCCAACACGTAAAATTTAAACTAGGACTAAAAACCATCAAAGTAGAAATAACAAAGACTAAACTTCTAACCCTAATAAAGAGTAAATCAAATATACAATTATTTATTCATAAGAGCTAGAGACTGTATTACAATGGGAAAAACAATTCAGAAATGTATATGATATAAATTTAAGAAATCTCAAACAATCGACAGGCATACCTTTTCTGTTTTAAATCAACAATTTTATTATACTTTCTTATAATTTTTTATACAACTATTTGTTTTTATATAAGTAACCTGAGGTCGGCTATAATATGCACAAAAACCTAAAAAAATCGGGAATTAAACAAAAACACCTTTAGTTTAATATTTTTAAATTCACACGTCCTAAATTATGCAAATTTTATATTAAAATTTTTACTATACATATTTCATAATTAATATTTTCATAAATTATAATTTTTTTATATAAAATCGTACAATTCTATCAGAACTTAAACCGGAACATTCAGGCATATAATTTCTAAATACACACACTGCATTTGGGGTGCTGATATTTATACTCACACAATTATATTTCGTACTAACAATTTCACCATATCTTAAACTTTCAAATACTGCCAAGTGTTCGTCGCATATTTTTGTACTTCTAAAGGTGTTTAAGAAAAAGTGGTTCACACCAGAGCAAACCTTTTCAATTGAAAAAGCATTTCACTCCCTGAAACTGTCACTTGCTGACAATGTGTAAAATTGGGCTTACGGAATTTCAAGTAATTTAACATCCACGATTTTCCTTCATTACCATCTTTTCCTATTACAAATATTATTTTTCGGTCTGAGAGAATTTAATGTTCCAATAAACTTTTCTTACATGGTCTAAGTTCTATATCTTTGTTTATTCGTTTAGGGGTTTTCATTTGTTCCACCCAAGCACTTGTCAAATTCCCAAAGAGATGCGATGGTAGTCCAGGTCGAGCAATGGCTTCTGCGCGGACTCTTTGTTTATCAATTTCCGCTTCTACTTTGCCTAAGTTTACTTTGTTAGGGTTTAGACTGCAAAGTCTAATATGTCGACTCAGTTGTGATTTAAACGATTTATGTCAGGTTGTACACGATGTAAGTTTACATTTATGTGTTTTTAATCTATAGCTACGTATTCGTTTCTCGCAACTTGGACACTGAATATATTTGTTTCGAACCATGTGGAATATATTCAAGGGAGACAAACACGTACGTTTTACACGAACCGAATCTATTCATAAACTGTTCTCTAGGTTGAATTTTTTTATTCCCATTAATTTGATATAACCTTGAATCTTCCTACAATTCAGTTTTATGCTATGCAGAAATCCCTTATTCATTACATCATTCCAAATTTAACCTAATGCATGGAAATGGATATTCCAGAAAAACTTTTTCTTATATCATCGCTTCTGATTAATATGAATGTTGTCCATATAAAAACATCATATACTATATTTATATATAAAGGATAAACACAGCTTAAGTTAAGGATAGAGTGAAATGGAATAATTAAAAATATAAGCTTAAATTTTAGAGTGCCTTTCCTCCAAAATATAATAATAAATAAAATAATATTTATTTTGCAAAAAAACACAAGCTTTGCTGGCAACCACGGAGGCAGAGCCTATTCGTGGTGGTTACCGGGAAGGTACTTGCTAAAAGGGCAAGTACATTCTCGATAAATATACAAGTTATTTGGAATAACAAACGTTTTTATCAAATATAAGCCAAGTTTATAGCTTATTGTCATTAGTTCCATAACAAAAAGAACGTTGTAATGTGATAATGGCTACCCCTATCGAGAATTTTTGGCACTAAGAAATTCTACGTTCCAAATATATTATAATGGTCTTGACATGTGGATATTTTAAATACCCGTGAAACGTAAACTTACCAAGATAAGAAATGGCAATGTGATTAGATAACTAGATAACGATCATTGATAATAAAATTCTAAACGTGATACGCTAAACCTGTAAATCTAACATATATTTTTTACTAATAATAAAAATATTTAAGAAACATGCTATTATTTTTACCATATATAAGACAATTTTTTGTTAAACGCTATTTATTTTTGTTAAACACTAGTATCAATTTCAGAACAAACTCTTTCAGTTTCTTTTAGTTTATTTTTAATAGCAAAATAGTGTATTAGATAATGTTTAAATTAATTATACTAACGTCGCTGAAGAGTCTCGCTTGCTTTTTAAGAAGTTAAATTTATATGATTACGGCTCTTCGTTTTTCCAACTGCTTTTCTGATGAACCCAAAAACGGACCAAAAGTACCCTAAAGGCGACCAAAGTCACCATTACCGGCCCTATGTAACCCATTTCGGACCAAAAAAACCCTAAACTGGACCTATTAGCTTTATTGTAATGTTAAACTCCCATAGAGATTCCCCTAAAAAGAAAAAAAACTTGCGGTCCATATTTGGGTACATGAAGTATTTCGGAGAGGTAAAACTAATTCTGTCAAACTTCTGCGATCTATATCGAATGGGGGAAAACCAATATCTAGCGATTGGGAGTGATAGTTGAAATTCTAGAGAATTAATATTATGTTGAATGGAAGTGATAGTAGAAATTATGCCGAATGAAAATTATGGTTAATGGAAGCGATAACAAATTATAGTTAACAGGGGGAGGCGTGGGATCAGAAAGAATATATTGATTGCAGTATGGTGAATGAGAGTTAACAATTATGGTTAACGGGGTGAACAAAGAGGGCGGGTGGAAATTCTAGAGAATGAAAAATGAAAAATTATGGTGAATGGAAGCGATAACAAATTCTGGGTAATGAGGGGTGAAATCCATCATCCAGAAATTGGCGCCAGGAAAACTAATTCCGGAGAATGGGAAGAGCAGAGAGAATCTGGTGATTGGAAATTTTGGTGATTGAGATATTTGAAAATATTGCGATAAATTTATAGAGTGAGGAACAAATATGGTGTTTGGAAATTATGGTTAATGGAAACGATAAGAAAAAGCTATTGGGGAGGGGGGATGGGGGAAATAAGCAGATAGAGAATCTTGGTCATTGTGATCTGGTGATAGAGATAATTGTAAATATAGAGTTGAGGGAGGAAGGAATAAAATATGGTGATTGGAAATTCTTGTGAATGGAAACGATAAGAAAAAGCTATTGGTGAAGATAAGCAGAGATAATCTTCGTGATTGTGTTCTGGTATTTGAGATATGATATCAGACTGATTATCTCAACCACCAGATCATAATTCCTTTCTCTAATTTTTATATAATTAAAGTCTATATATTTTTAAAAAGTATTTAAAAATTAATTCAAGTATAGAAAACAACTCCAGACTGGTACATACGCCTGTAAATGAGTGTTTAATTTGCAACATTATCCCTTTCTGGAAGGCTCTCTGATCAAGACCTTCGAAAAGGTTTACAAATTGTAACGCTTTACGTTTTCCATTGGGACAAAATAATAACATTTCACAATAAATATATTTCACTGAATGAAATATTTATCGTTCCTCTCTTTTTCCTACACTCTGCGGATTACAATTCTTTAAACCAGCTTAAAAGGAACTCACATCCAGATTTCCTATAACGCCAATCTTTTCCCTTTGTTACTATATTTTTGAAGGTTTCGTAAAAGTTGACACATTGTTGTTGCCTAGACAATGGGGTCCAGATAGAAGAGAATCTAGTATCTAGAATTATCAGATTTAAATGCAATTAATTAATTGAAGAAATTTACGGTGCACGGTCGTCGATAATATCGTAGTTAACGGTTTCTTCTTACTTTTTGTCAGACCTTTTGTTCCGAGATATTTATTTTGGTAGGCATAGTAAACTGATTTTTGCAATCCACTGTCAAAATATAAAGGAAATTAGAAACAAGACGACGGATTTTGATTCTCCCTTCTGACATACTCTGATTTGGTGTGAACTGGAAAATGTCTTCTGACAATTTGCGTTACAACATGACAAGTTGCACCGAAATATAAAGTTAAGATTAGTTATTATATAAACCTGTAGTTAATAAGAGTTTAAAATTTAAATTAGAATCCATGCCAGCTATCAGCTATTATAACTCAAGTATTTCATCACATGAATTATGCGTAAGACAGCGATTTGGCCGAAAACCCAGAAAATGACCTAGTTTGGCACCCTTTTTCGAATCCACAAGCGGAAAAAGTAAAGAATCTCCCGAACATCTAATTTCAAGTAAGGGAATGGATAGCAAACGACACTTTGGTTGATATATTTGGTATTTCCGGAATTTTGCTGGAATGATAAAATGTCAAATGGAATTTGAAAAGTTAAATAAACAATATTTCAATGGGAATGGATGTGGTTTTTAACGAAAATGGGTTGAATATAGAAAGCTTTCTACTTCAAATTTATCTCTTTAATTTGATGGGCACCTTTTTTTTCTAAGATTTAGTTTTTATCCCTCATACCTGTGGCCACCTCTCGAGATAATTCCCAACGTATTTCGTATCGGGTTTGTTATAACGAGTACGGTCTAAAATATATTCCTTACCCTTGCTTAACGATATTAGTTCACCAACGCGGGGGAAGATGGTGGCAAAATGCGAGTCGTGGCTTTTCGTGGGATGAATCAAATCAAAGAGAGGGTTACATAAAAAGGGAAAGAGGATAGATTCGAATTCAGAATGAAAACCCTTTGTTTATAATCAATCACAAAATCTTTTAAACACTATAGAAATGGTGATGGTTAGACCATAACGACTACAATTCAGAGATCGGCGGGCTCTGGGCTCTAAAGAGTCCGAGAGCTATTTTTGAGAGCGAGCTCGACTCTTCGGGAAAAAAGAGGAGAGCGCGAGCGCGGGCTCCATCCTTTGGGAAGAAAGAGAAAAGCGCGAGCACGGGCTCAGCCGCTAAGAATAAAAGAGAAGAGCTCGAGCGCAAGCTTCAGCGCCGCCATTAGAGAGCGAAATTTAAAACAATTGATTCCCGCCTTTCTTAACGAATCACATCACGTGGTGCTTTTTCTGAATGTGATTTCTATCGGTCTCTGAAAGAGGGCGCTTCTCATTACGAGCGGACCGCGTGCTCTAGCTCTTCCTCGTAAAAGAGCGCGAGCGCAGGCTACCCCTCTTGTACTAAAAGAGATGAGCGTGAGATTGGGCTCGCCCTCTTGTACTAAAAGAGATGAGCGCGAGCGTGGGCTCGCCCTCTTGTACTAAAAGAGGTGACCGCCAGTGCGGGCTCGCCCTCTTGTACTAAAAGAGATGAGCGTGGGCTCACCCTCTTGTGCTAAAAGAGATGAAAGCGAGTGCGAGCTCGCCCTCTTGTACTGAAAGAGATGAGCGTGAGCGTGGGCTCGCCGTCTTGTACTTAAAGAGATGAGCGCGAGCGTGGGCTCACCCTCTTGTATTAAAGAGATGAGCGCGGGCGTGGGCTCGCCCTCTTGTACTAAAAGAGATGAGCGTGAGATTGGGCTCGCCCTCTTGTATTAAAGAGATGAGCGCGGGCGTGGGCTCGCCCTCTTGTACTAAAAGAGATGAGCGTGAGATTGGGCTCGCCCTCTTGTAATAAAAGAGATGAGCGCGAGCGTGGGCTCACCCTCTTGTATTAAAGAGATGAGCGCGGGCGTGGGCTCGCCCTCTTGTACTAAAAGAGATGAGCGTGAGATTGGGCTCGCCCTCTTGTAATAAAAGAGATGAGCGTGAGCGTGGGCTCGCCGTCTTGTACTTAAAGAGATGAGCGTGAGCGTGGGCTCGCCCTCTTGTACTAAAAGAGATGAGCGTGAGCGTGGGCTCGCCCTCTTGTACTAAAAGAGATGAGCGCGAACGTGGGCTCAATCTCTTGTACTAAAAGAGATGAGCGCGGGCGTGGGCTCGCCCTCTTGTACTAAAAGAGATGAGCGTGAGATTGGGCTCGCCCTCTTGTACTTAAAGAGATGAGCGTGAGCGTGGGCTCGCCCTCTTGTACTAAAAGAGATGAGGGCGAGCGTGGGCTAACCCTCTTGTACTAAAAGAGTTAAGCGCGGGCGTGGGCTCGCCCTCTTGTACTAAAAGAGATGAGTGCGAGTGCGGCTCGCCCTCTTGTACTAAAAGAGATGAGCGTGAGCGTGGGCTCGCCCTCTTGTACTTAAAGAGATGAGCGTGAGCGTGGGCTCGCCCTCTTTTACTAAAAGAGATGAGCGCGAGCGTGGGCTCACCCTCTTGTACTAAAAGAGATGAGCGCGAGCGTGGGCTCACCCTCTTGTACTAAAAGAGATGAGCGTGAGATTGGGCTCGCCCTCTTGTATTAAAAGAGGTGAGCGCGAGTGTGGGCTCGCCCTCTTGTACTTAAAGAGATGAGCGTGAGCGTGGGCTCGCCCTCTTGTACTAAAAGAGATGAGCGCAAACGTGGGCTCAATCTCTTGTACTAAAAGAGATGAGCGCGGGCGTGGGCTCGCCCTCTTGTACTAAAAGAGATGAGCGTGAGATTGGGCTCGCCCTCTTGTACTAAAAGAGAAAAGCGCTAGCGCGGGCTCGCCCTCTTGTACTAAAAGAGATGAGCGCGGGCGTGGGCTTGCCCTCTTGTACTAAAAGAGGTGAGCGTGGGCTCACCCTCTTGTACTAAAAGAGATGAGTGCGAGTGCGGGCTCGCCCTCTTGTACTAAAAGAGATGAGCGTGAGCGTGGGCTCGCCCTCTTGTACTTAATGAGATGAGCGTGAGCGTGGGCTCGCCCTCTTGTACTAAAAGAGATGAGCGCGAGCGTGGGCCCACCCTCTTGTACTAAAAGAGATGAGCGAGGGCGTGGGCTCGCCCTCTTGTACTAAAAGAGATGAGTGTGAGATTGGGCTCGCTCTCTTGTACTAAAAGAGATGAGCGCGAGCGTGGACTCGCCCTCTTGTACGAAAAGAGGTGAGCGTGGGCTCACCCTCTTGTACTAAAAGAGATGAGCGTGAGCGTGGGCTCGCCCTCTTGTACTTAATGAGATGAGCGTGAGCGTGGGCTCGCCCTCTTGTACTAAAAGAGATGAGTGTGAGATTGGGCTCGCTCTCTTGTACTAAAAGAGATGAGTGTGAGATTGGGCTCGCTCTCTTGTACTAAAAGAGATGAGCGCGAGCGTGGACTCGCCCTCTTGTACTAAAAGAGATGAGCGCGGGCGTGGGCTCGCCCTCTTGTACTAAAAGAGATGAGTGTGAGATTGGGCTCGCTCTCTTGTACTAAAAGAGATGAGCGCGAGCGTGGACTCGCCCTCTTGTACTAAAAGAGATGAGCGCGGGCGTGGGCTTGCCCTCTTGTACTAAAAGAGATGAGCGTGAGCGTGGGCTCGCCCTCTTGTACAAAAAGAGATGAGCGTGAGCGTGGGCTTGCCCTCTTGTACTAAAAGAGATGAGCGTGAGCGTGGGCTCGCCCTCTTGTACTTAAAGAGATGAGCGTGAGCGTGGGCTCGCCCTCTTGTACTAAAAGATATGAGAGCGAGCGTGGGCCCACCCTCTTGTACTAAAAGAGATGAGCGCGGGCGTGGGCTCGTCCTCTTGTACTAAAAGAGATGAGCGTGAGATTGGGCTCGCCCTCTTGTACTAAAAGAGGTGAGCGCGAGCGTGGGCTCGCCCTCTTGTACTAAAAGAGGTGAGCGCGAGTGCGGGCTCGCCCTCTTGTACTAAAAGAGATGAGCATGGGCTCACCCTCTTGTACTAAAAGAGATGAGTGCGAGTGTGGGCTCGCCCTCTTGTACTAAAAGAGATGAGCGTGAGCGTGGGTTCGCCCTCTTGTACTTAAAAAGATAAGCGTGAGCGTGGGCTCGCCCTCTTGTACTAAAAGAGATGAGTGCGAACGTGGGCTCACCCTCTTGTACTTAAAAAGATAAGCGTGAGCGTGGGCTCGCCCTCTTGTACTTAAAAAGATAAGCGTGAGCGTGGGCTCGCCCTCTTGTACTTAATGAGATGAGCGTGAGCGTGGGCTCGCCCTCTTGTACTATAAGAGATGAGTGTGAGATTGGGCTCGCCCTCTTGTACTAAAAGAGATGAGCGCGAGCGTGGACTCGCCCTCTTGTACTAAAAGAGATGAGCGTGAGATTGGGCTCGCCCTCTTGTACTAAAAGAGATGAGCGTGAGCGTGGGCTCGCCCTCTTGTACTTAAAGAGATGAGCGTGAGCGTGGGCTCGCCCTCTTGTACTAAAAGAGATGAGCGCGAGCGTGGGCTCGCCCTCTTGTACTTAAAGAGATGAGCGTGAGCGTGGGCTCGCCCTCTTGTACTAAAAGAGATGAGCGCAAGCGTGGGCTCGCCCTCTTGTACTAAAAGAGATGAGCGCGAGCGTGGGCTCACCCTCTTGTACTAAAAGAGATGAGCGCGGGTGTGGGCTCGCCCTCTTGTACTAAAAGAGATGAGCGTGAGATTGGGCTCGTCCTCTTGTACTAAAAGAGATGAGCGCGAGCATGGGCTCGCCCTCTTGTACTAAAAGATGTGAGCGCGAGTGCGGGCTCGCCCTCTTGTACTAAAAGAGATTAGCGTGGGCTCGCCCTCTTGTACTAAAAGAGATGAGCGTGAGCGTGGGCTCGCCCTCATGTACTTAATGAGATGAGCGTGAGCGTGGGCTTGCCCTCTTGTACTAAAAGAGATGAGCGCGAGCGTGGGCCCAACCTCTTGTACTAAAAGAGATGAGCGCGGGCGTGGGCTCGCCCTCTTGTACTAAAAGAGATGAGTGTGAGATTGGGCTCGCCCTCTTGTACTAAAAGAGATGAGCGCGAGCGTGGACTCGCCCTCTTGTACTAAAAGAGATGAGCGTAAGATTGGGCTCGCCCTCTTGTACTAAAAGAGATGAGCGTGAGCGTGGGCTCGCCCTCTTGTACTTAAAGAGATGAGCGTGAGCGTGGGCTCGCCCTCTTGTACTAAAAGAGATGAGCGCGAGCGTGGGCTCGCCCTCTTGTACTTAAAGAGATGAGCGTGAGCGTGGGCTCGCCCTCTTGTACTAAAAGAGATGAGCGCAAGCGTGGGCTCGCCCTCTTGTACTTAAAGAGATGAGCGTGAGCGTGGGCTCGCCCTCTTGTACTAAAAGAGATGAGCGCGAGTGTGGGCTCGCCCTCTTGTACTAAAAGAGATGAGCGCGAGCGTGGGCTCGCCCTCTTGTACTAAAAGAGATGAGCGCGAGCGTGGGCTCGCCCTCTTGTACTTAAAGAGATGAGCGCGAGCGTGGGCTCGCCCTCTTGTACTTAAAGAGATGAGCGTGAGCGTGGGCTCGCCCTCTTGTACTAAAAGAGATGAGCGCAAGCGTGGGCTCGCCCTCTTGTACTTAAAGAGATGAGCGTGAGCGTGGGCTCGCCCTCTTGTACTAAAAGAGATGAGCGCAAGCGTGGGCTCGCCCTCTTGTACTAAAAGAGATGAGCGCAAGCGTGGGCTCGCCGTCTTGTACTTAAAGAGATGAGCGTGAGCGTGGGCTCGCCCTCTTGTACTAAAAGAGATGAGCGCGAGTGTGGGCTCGCCCTCTTGTACTAAAAGAGATGAGCGCGAGCGTGGGCTCGCCCTCTTGTACTAAAAGAGATGAGCGCGAGCGTGGGCTCGCCCTCTTGTACTTAAAGAGATGAGCGTGAGCGTGGGCTCGCCCTCTTGTACTAAAAGAGATGAGCGCGAGCGTGGGCTCGCCCTCTTGTACTTAAAGAGATGAGCGTGAGCGTGGGCTCGCCCTCTTGTACTAAAAGAGATGAGCGCAAGCGTGGGCTCGCCCTCTTGTACTAAAAGAGATGAGCGCGAGCGTGGGCTCACCCTCTTGTACTAAAAGAGATGAGCGCGGGCGTCGGCTCGCCCTCTTGTACTTAAAGAGATGAGCGTGAGCGTGGGCTCGCCCTCTTGTACTAAAAGAGATGAGCGCGAGCGTGGGCTCGCCCTCTTGTACTTAAAGAGATGAGCGTGAGCGTGGGCTCGCCCTCTTGTACTAAAAGAGATGAGCGCAAGCGTGGGCTCGCCCTCTTGTACTTAAAGAGATGAGCGTGAGCGTGGGCTCGCCCTCTTGTACTAAAAGAGATGAGCGCGAGTGTGGGCTCGCCCTCTTGTACTAAAAGAGATGAGCGCGAGCGTGGGCTCGCCCTCTTGTACTAAAAGAGATGAGCGCGAGCGCGGGCTCGCCCTCTTGTACTAAAAGAGATGTGCTCGAGTGTGGGCTCGCCCTCTTGTACTAAAAGAGATGTGCTCGAGTGTGGGCTCGCCCTCTTGTACTAAAAGAGATGAGCGCGAGCGTGGGCTCACCCTCTTGTACTAAAAGAGATGAGCGCGAGCGTGTGCTCGAACTACTCACTTTGAAAGAGAAGAGCGTGAGCTCGGAAATTTGGTTTTTGCCTATCTCTGCTACACTTATTATCTCGACAAACCTTAAGACATTGGACAACGGGTTATATTATTGAAAACAACTCCCCTCTCCGGCAAAAAAAGAAGAGCGCGAGTGCGAGCTTTCCTCTCCAGAGATGGGCTAAACTCCGGAAAGAAACTCCAATACCAGAAAGAATTGGAGGGAACGTTTAGGAACGCTTTTGCCTTCCACCTTCTGCTCTCCAGAGCTAAACAATTAACTCCGACAGCCCACACATGACATAAATGTCCCCTTCCGCCCGCTGGCCAAAGGGTCGTTTTAGTCAGTGTTATAATAGCAGCCGGAAAACTTTTTAGAAATCCGTGGATATATTGTTATTATAATTTCCTATTTCACTTTTCTACTATCAAACTGTCGTGTAATGAGGTTACGTCCCAATACAATGTTTTTATTGAATAAGCCAAAAGTCAAGCAAAAATCAGTGGTTTGTACCAAAATTTAAACATAAGAAACTCGCCAGAAATTGATAATTATAAAAGCTAAGCCTTTGCCCAAAACTGTTAATTGTAACGCTTACGTCGTCAGTGCTATTTATGGCCTATAAATATAAATAAATGGGCCACTTGGGACAAATTCACAAATATTGATCAGGAATATTTCTACAAAATCTGTTTTGACTCTCAGACATTGACTTTAGGCTGGCCACCTTTATTTCTGGAAAAGCGTATATTGGTCTTATTTTATAAATAAATACTATATATTATTTATTTAAACTCCTACATGCTCAGTAACCTAAATAAATTCTTGTTTCAGTACATGTAAAAGCCAGATTTTGAAGTTTAAAAGGGATTTAATTAAACTTAAAAGCTACTATTAAAATAATAATTAACTTGAAATAAGGTAATTTTCAACGATTGACTGTACACTATAGAACACCTTATTTCGAAAACCAAATTATAAAGTTTACGTTACATGTTCCAGCATGTTTGGTGAGTATGCCGTTGTTCTCAAAGGTTTCTACAAATCTAATGACACGTGAGCCTCTGTCTCTACCAAGAGCTTTCTTACATTGTATATGTAATCCAATTAGTGACAGCAAATTGTCGGGGACAATGGTGATGGAGATTCCGTGAAAAAACGGGGAAAGATGAAACAAGTCGGCCCAGGCCGTAATATTAGTTCCACTTATCAGTGTATTCGAGTGGGCAAACCCATACACCCTTAGTAGACACAGGTAGGATAACTAATACAAAAGTTGTTGAGGCTACGTGATTTCTTATCATTTGATATATAAATTGCCATCCTAAGATAAAGAGTGGATGCAGCCCACCATCAGGAGACCCGGGTGGGAAAACTTATATAAAAGCTGTTGAGCCCATCCGATTTCCTATTGTTTGATACATAATTTACCATCCTTTGTTAAAGAGTGGCCATCGCCCACCCTCAGGATACCCGGGTGGGCAAACAAAATTAACCAATACAAAAGATGTTGAGGTCATGTGATTTCCTATCGTTAGATAGACGGAAAATATCAAAGGTGAAATAGGTAAGCAAAACACGACGAACATTATTCTTTTAAATAATTGAAATTAGTGGAAATATGATATAAAGAAATTCTTAAACTGGGATTAAAATGGGTTTATTTTAGGAAATTTATATCAAACATTTGGGTAGTTTAGGCACCAAAAGTCATGTAAATTCGCAAATTCATAAAAAAAATACCCATGAATTAATTAACATGTTTTTTCGATCACTCTCCATTTAAGGGGGTTGGTGGAAGGGGGCGAAAATTAACGGCACTGCCTGTGCGTCAAAAAGTTCTATCGAATGAGACCAACTTGTTTTTTTCGGTAACTCTCCCTTTAAGGGGGTTGGTCGGAGGGGCGAAAATTAACGGCACTGCGTGCGCGTCGAAGTGTTCTATCGAATGAAACCAACTTGTTTTTATCGGTCACTCTCCCTTTAAGGGGGTTGGTCAGAGGGGCGGAAAGTTACGGCACTGCCTGCGCGTCAAAAAGTTCTATCTAATGAGACCAACTTGTTTTTTCGATCACTCTCCCTTTAAGGAGGCGAAAATTAACGACTCTGCGCGTTCTATCGTTTGATATAAATAGTACCATCCTAAGTTAAAGAGTTAACTTTAACGTATTTTTATTAAAGGGGGGTCGAAATTGTGCCCCCTGTTTACCTGACAGACCTGAAACTGGCCATCGGTAAAAGTTGTGGGTTCGAGTCCCGGTGCCGCCAATAAAATTATTTATATAATTTATTTTTCGCAGCTCCATCTACCGTGTCGTCGCTTTTCCACAACAAACAAACAAACAAACCACAACAACGACATTCCGTCTATAGCAATAGTCCCACTTCGATATATATATTTCGATGTGGAACTAAAAACAGGGTTTGATAAAGACTGAGGGGTGTACACATCCAAATTAAAAAGATATAGCTGACCTAATGTCATTGTTTAAACTAACATCAAAGTTTCCGCGTACATTAGTATTTTAAGTTCCGAAGTCAAGGTTTAATAAACACTTCTGGAATTTTACGACTTCACGGCAGGGGCCTAAATCTCTATTGAGTGTAGTGTTTTTATGTCGTATTATTTTGCAGGATTCTACAATATTTAGATTTACCACTATTTTGGTTTTTAAAATTATTTCCGCATCATCCCATAGAATAAGATGTGTTGGGTTAATTTCTAAATTGGCCGGCAGGTCTGAATAACATGAGTTTCTATTATTTAAGGGTTCCATCATGGAGATGAGGGTTGGAAATGAGGGAAGTGAATTCGCACTACTTTCTTTGGTGAACGTAGCCAAAAAGAAATTGTAAAGTGGCCGCTATGCCCAAGCACTTAAGACTACCAGCGCCAATTACCTACGGCGGATTTTTGGAAAAACAAAAAACGGGCCGTTTTCTTTTCTACCCCTCATCCCTGTGAGAGACCCCTTTAACGTCTCTTTTTTGTTCCTGTAACCGGGTAGAAAACCGTTTTTTGGTCGGTCATATGTAACAATTGTCCAATTGCAATTGATCTTATAAACACCACTATAGTCTAATGGGTTGCGTTGGTCTTTTAAATTAGTTAGGGTATCTGTAATCTTATTTGGTGGTTTAAAAACTATTTTCTACTTAGTTTGTCGCGTAATTATATATATTTTTGATATACGGAAATCTGGGCCTGGGATTTTCGAAGGGTGATTTGATCATCTTTCCACCAAAGGCCATCACTGACAATTGTCAAAGTAGCTAATGGGTGTCATAACATCAAAATTTCTACTTATACCTACCAGAACTCATACCAATACTCCTACCTACCTATTTACTTACCTACTTATTTACCTACCTACCTGAACTCATACAAATACTCCTACCTAAAACCTCGATTTTTAGGAGGCGCTCACTTCGATGTCAGTTGTCTGAAATTTATCTCCTTAAGAAAATTTGAATTTCAAGCTAAACTCTATAATAAACATTGCTTTCGCGCAGTGAAGGAATTAATCTACCTGTAACTATTATTAATAATTATCCCCTAAAAGATTATTAAAAGGGGTATCACAAATAGAGCTTAAATAAGTATCAATTCGAGATTTGAAAACTTTGTTAGGTGACTTTCAAATATCACTTTTAATGTTTTGTAATTTCCTCTGGGTGAAATCGGAACAATGACTGAAGAAAAGATACGAGTTCTGGTTTGCTTCCATGAAAACATTTCATGCCAAGCCTTGGTTATGCAAACTAATGTTCTAAATATATAAACTTTTTAGAGACATAAATTTCAAAAGAGTTGTCAAAATCAAAGTTTCATAATTCCCTTCGGGTCTTAACTTTCCTTAGCTATCAAAGGCGTATTAAATTATTCTCCGATTTGCCCTTGTCAAACTAATTTTAACGTAGAAAAAACATTTTCTTCTTTCGCGTAAGAATATGTTGACAAATTAAAATTCAATAGTTAATTAGATTTATCGCATTAAAGCTACAGAAGCTACGTTTCATTAATAAATTAACAAAAATGACCAACAATGATTTGAACACTCGAGTCGTCTTTTTACATTTATATAAAATATCAATGATTAATAAGTACAAAATATCCATTTTCAAGGCCCAAAAGCTAGAAAGGTATTTTTAATCAATGTCTACTATTAAAAACTTCCTCTTGTTTAGTTTATATTAATTTGAGTTAGTGAGTAAGACTTCATAGTATTTCTGAACGTTACGTGTTTAAGCCTTATTCAATACAATACATATTAAATACACCGGGAACTTACCACGCAGATATAGACGGTTAATCCAACGTCTTTGGCTTAAGGTGATTAAGACCCGCCCGCCAAACTTCATCTTAGCAACCAAAGTATTAAACATCTTATTTAAGAATTAGGATTTAGGATAAATCATTTAGGTTCAAGTCCTCTAAGTAGAGTTTTAGTTGTCAAATTAAAATACTTAATTAATGACGTTATTATTTGGCTATTTTAAATTATAGCTTCCTTTGCCGGTAATAGATAGCACCACTCTCTCCAGATAAAGTCATTCAATAAGTTTAAATCAAAATTTCCCGCCTTCTTTTAAAGAGTGAAAGAGCTGACCTTCACACTTACTCGGCAAATGAAGGAAAAGTGAAAAATCCACTTTTGCGGTTGGAGGTTTTGTTAGTGAGTGCAGCTAAAAAAGTGTGGGGGTAAAGTCCCTCCCTCAATTTCATAATTATGTACCCCAAGTAAGCCTGTAATACTGCAGATTCGTTTTTGAGGATAAATCTAGGAGACTGGTACGTTGTCTTTCTAAAGGCTCCAAGGGTCCATCTCTGTTGCCGGGCCTGCACGGAGCTTGGGAATTACGAACTGAAATTAAAAGGTCGGTCAGATGAAATAAATTTATCAAAACTATTTAAATATCCTGAACATTGCTCATAAATTTGTATCTTATATCTTTCTTAATGTTAATAGAAATGTTTTACCCTGGGCAGCTGACTGTACTCGCCTTTTTGCTTTCCACGGGTAGATTTTGGTCACAGTGGTACGTGACGCCACTGCCTCTAGTGGCCGCCATATGAACAATATTCGAAAATGCACTTAATTGACAGTGGTGCCTAAAACGGGGGAGGCAAAAGGGGATGAGGCACTTCCAATCGTGAGACTTGTAGGGGATAAGACCCAAGATTATTTAAAATGTATAAATTTTCATAGTCTTCGTACATTTTGAATTCGATATTTTATATTTTACATAATTGAATATCCTGAAATTGTTCATTATGGTCATTAAAAACATAATTGATGACGTAAGGGCTATAGTAAAACGTTATTTTTAATGGAGAGACCGAATGGACGTCAAAAATCCCCGGCGGAAAGTACGGCTAAAGGTACAAAGCTACGTTTCATAGGGCGCCATCGTTATGTGAAATTGTTGTAACTGTATTTTTAATAAAGGCCTTGAAGCCCTTAAGCACCGTGTTTATCTTTATGTTTTTAATAATTAGCTTGCCGTTGCTATTAATATCGAAGCACAATTTGACAACCCGCAGTTTATCTTTTGAAATAGTAACGAAGGAGGGTTCACAGTTGATTTGGGTGCCAGTTTTATCGAATAACGTTTCTCTAAAAACAAAGCAGATAACTATTAAATATATATTCCTATCTTCGTCGTATTAATATTAAGTTTAATTTTTTTATTATGTTATTTCTAATTCTATCGGAATTGTTGATAGCTATTTGTTTTGATTTAATTAATGATAATTTTAACAAAACGACGACGAAAAACTTGATTTCGAAGCGAGATTTTTCGACGTCTATGGGTTCTTCGATGCACGTTAGTATGGTATATGGTAAAAATAAATGTTTCTTACAACAAAAAGTTTTAATTTCTCTGGGTTTTTTAACATGGAGAAATCCGAGTTTATTCGATTTTAATCAACTTAAACTGATTATACTGAATAGTCCTTGACACTTTATTTGCATTTACCACATTTTCTCGAATTTACGTCATTTTCCTTGAGTTAAAAAATTTCTTAGATTTACCAAAAATGTATTCAAAATTGCTCAAATTATTCAAAAACTTATTTACAACGATTGATGTGGGGTGGCGGAGTGGTTAGCCCTTTCGCCTCGCAGTAAGAGGAACCGGGGTTGATCCAAGCTAGTGGCACTGGGTGAAAATCCGGAACTAGTCCTTCTGCGTAGAGTTTGTAAGCTCTCTCCCCACTGGTTTAAGGGGTTTTCCCCGAGATCTTCGGTTTCACCTTCGTATAAAAACTTGCTGAGGTTAACGGTAATAGTAAGTGTAGGGAGCTGATGGTTGGCTCGCGTGGCATGAAGGGCTTGCCACCACCCTCCTACGCATTGTAACCCGGCCACCTTTTACTTGATAACGCACAAGCAACATTGCTTATGTGACTAGTCGAAGGTGGTGCCTTGGGTACTAACTCTCTTTAAAAAAATTTATAAGTATATTACTCTTATATAACAGAATTAATAGCTCATTACCTAAATTTACTAAATTTTAGCTTAAGTGATTATTAGCTATTTTAGTAATTATTATTAGCCATTTTATGGTAATTGTCTTCACTATACACTAGTTGACTTTTTCTTATGTGGTTCTTTGGGTGTAGGGCCCGTAACGAAGATAGATGGTGTCTAGGACGCGTACCGAAGCAAAGATAATATTAAGGTCTGTACCGAGACTAGATGATGTCTAGTACCTGTTTTGAAGCTAAATGATGACGAGGGGGTAGGTTTCGCGTGTCTAATTTAGTGAAATATTTGTTTCATTCGTCAAAATTGTATTAACTGTTCGTTTAAAACCTCAAAATTGTACTCTATGTTCGTTTAAAACCTCAAAATTGTACTCTCGGTTCGTTTAAAACCTCAAAATTGTACTCTCTGTTCGTTTAAAACCTCAAAATTGTATTATCTGTTCGTTTCATATGAGCAAATTTGTACTTGAACTATTAGAAATAATTTTTACACTGAGTTAGAGTAGGTTACGTCATTCAGCTAATATAAGATCAGGTTACGGACATCTATTATGAAAAACTCAATTTGGGATAAAATGTAACTCGTTAGATACGCGAACCCAATCGTGTCATTCATAAATTGGATGTCAAGTTCTATTTACTCGTGGCCTCGGTAGTCCAATGGTAGGGTCGTCGGGACTGTCACCCCATGGCTGGAGGTTAGAGGTGATGGTGATGTGATTTGCTCAACCGCTCTGGTATAGAAAAATGCGCCAAGGTATTCCTTTGTTAAAGAAACTTCTGAGGCTTAAAATGAAGAGAGACCAGCAATGAAAACTAATTCTAAGTGATATAATTCTTGTTTGCACGAAAATACATGTATACAAAAATGGCAGTATCTTAATAATAATTAATAATTTTTCAAAGGCATTAGCGTAAAAACAAGAAATATTTACAAATACTAAATATGAAGTACTATTGACAATATTATATACTTAATACAAATGATAAATATTTAACTGAAATCAATAATATTTACAGTGATTTGTCTTAAATTTGCAAATATAACGAAGTTGACCTCTTTTAATAATCATCATAACTACCACAAACAACTAAGCCTTGCTTAAAACTGAGTAATATAAACAATACTATATACTAAATACTAAGTAATGTTAACAATACTACAAACTAACTACTAAGTAATATTACCAATACTGTAATCTAAATTCTAAGTAATACTGCATACTAAATACTAAGTAATATTAACAATACTACAAATTAAATACTAAGTACTAATAACAATATTACATGATTAATACTAAGTAAAATTGTCAATACTACACACTAATAATCATACTAATATCATACTAAATACAAACAAAATACTAATAAACTAATTTCACTTCATAGCTTTGGCTATGGCTGAAATTTTGTGCTGTTTTTTTTCTCTATGCGAAAAAGCATGGAGGACGTCGTGTCACTGAATAACTAAGTAATACTAAATACAAACAAATACCTAAATACTAATACTTAAGTAATATTAAATACAAATCAATATTAAATAATTAACAACACATGTTAACATATAAAACCAATTACTATACTATTAAAATAGCGGTCACAGTAAAGAAATAGTGAAACAAAGTAAACAGGAGACATTTCATCGCGCGGCGTAGGAAACGAGAGGCATAAGTAGTATTCCTTGGTCAGCAATAGATTCCGGAAACGAGTGAAAGAGTGGTGTGGAGGTTCCATGACAGCCCCTCAAATACTGTACCAAGCAAAGGGAAAGATGTTTCCTTCCTGTTTCCTCTTGGTTTCAGGAAGCATTCAGAGACGGTAGAAGTCGGTGATGAGTCTTGTTTAGATGGCTGTGGCTTCAATTTTCGCTCTCACATTATTAAGTTTATAAAAACCACCTATGGAATATAATGTAGTTAAATTACGCGAAATAAAAAGTCCATAATAAAAAGGAGCAAAAAATCTAAACTCTAACAAATTTAAACTAATGATAAAATTTACGAAATACTCGGACCAATAGGTTTTCGAGGATAAAATTAAAAGGCCAAACCAAATAGATCTTAGAGTCAAAAACAAAAACAAATTAAAATGGTATTATAATAGTCAGAATTTGTGACTAACAACATTATCAACATGCCCTGTAAAAGAGCCTTGGATCGGACCTAAGTTCTGGATTAGGTTCATTGTAAAGTTGCAAGCCTTGTCAGCCGAGACAACGATCACGTTAAAAACAGGCGCGTTAGTTTCGACGTCACTAGAAGACTTACTACTACTCTGATTATTTTCGAACTCGATAACCAACTGTTCGAAATTTCGCTCAAGGACCACGATATTCTCCAATAGAGGTAATTGCTCTCGTTACTGTTCATCAATGGAAAATTCCAGTTTCTTAATGCGAAGATCACCGTCTTTGAGTGGCACGTCTCGCTGGTTTTGCTTACACTTCTGCCGATCCTGGGCGTGCTGCTCCACTAGCTCTCAATTAATTTGTTCAATTTTCGCGATCGGCTGTGATTTTACTCGCTCAAGGTGGTGCATTTTTTAGCCTACTCTTCACTCTCTTTTTCACGCTCTTGGCTGTTATTTTTTGCATAAGCCTCCATCTTTTCGATTCTTCTCTTTTGTAGTTCCTCCCTATCCTGCTGTTTCCTCTTCAATTGATCCGGACTTCGATTCTTTTCATATATGCTTTTCCTCATTGTCGTCGGTATTTCCGCCAAAAATTCGGATGAATTGAGAAATAATTCAATACCTTTAGAAGGGTTGTATACTATTGGACCGAATCCCGTTTGACCGAATCCCATTGAACCGAAAAGTATTTTCATTTATAGCCCAACATGGCGGGATTCAGTTGAATGGGAAATTTAAATCTGGTTCGTTTTCACTTCGGGTAGGTTAGTTCAGGTTGGGTTAGGTTAGGTTAGGTTAGTTCAGGTTGCGTTAGGTTAGGTTAGGTTAGGTTGGGTTGGGTTAGGTTATGTTAGGTTAGTTCGGGTTGGGTTGGGTTAGGTTAGGTTAGGTTAGATATGGTAGGCAACTATTTCACGTCGGGTCTTATTAAGGTTATTTTCCAAAATTAAACCCGGAAAATATCAAATTTCAAGGGAAAAAGTTCTAAAAATACATGTCGGTACGAAATAATAAATATTTAAGACATAGTTTAGTCCAAATTAGATATACTATCGTCACGTAACCTACGATATATAAATATGTATCACTAACGGTATATTGAATGAAAACCGCGCAAAACGCGGTTTTCGGTCGATTGGAATTCGGTTGAATGGTACATTCGGACGAATGGGATTTCGGTCCAATGGTCTACAATCCTTTAGAAGAGGTCTTTCGATAAACTTCGATCAGACTGGCTTTCGAGACTGTTGCCATTTCGTGTTGAATATTACAGGAAGCGTCATTTGTAAGTTCTTCGGATTTATCTATGAAAGTATCTCTTGGTGCGGATCCGTCAATCGAACAAGCAAGACTCACTACAGATATTTCGCCTTCGTTATCGTTCACTCCTCGTTCCACTGAAAGCTGGTCCACTGGTTCGTGACCCTACTGAGCACTTGCCGATAACGAAGTGGCTCCTTCATTGTCTTGTACGTCAAAATTGCACTTATTTCCCAAGAGTAAACGGACTGCCTGTATATACCCATTCCTGCTAGCTACGAAAAAAGCTTTTTAAAAAAATGGTCTAAACATTGACTTTATTCAAAAGTGTTACCCGTTTAGTTTCTTTAAAATGACGCACTAGCTTTGAAACAGACCTTTATTAAATAAAATGGTATACTTATTAGTACTTTGTTACTTATGCTTTATTACAACAAACAATTATGGAAAATTACCTGTTCAATTTCGGCAGCAGGAGAAAATATGGGGAGTAGAACTCTGTGGCTTCGGCTAGTGACAGATGGCACCAAACACGTGTAAACATGAACAATTTCTTCTTGCATGTGTCTCAAATCCAGGTGGAAGTGTCCATTCGACGAATGGGTTGTAAGAAAATGGATTTTCGAAAAATTTTAGATGGCTGTTATTTTCATGTTGTATTTATGGCATCTATTGATATATGCTTGGATAAATAAGCGTAAAATGGAACGGAGTACCGCACAACTGAGTGAGCTATCGTATCCATATATGTCTCGTGACGAGCGTTTACATTTTATTGTATGTTTTTAGTGTTTCACGGCACCTTCGTTATGACTCCTGACATCGGTTAATATAGTGTGGTCACCGATACCGATTAAGAGTATTTACCGATACCGATAATTAAAGTGATATTTCAAATTCAAAATACGGTACCCTATCTTACCGAGTATTACCGATAACGAATAACACCGATACCCTATCTTACCGATAACGTCTATTACCGATACTGATGATTACCAATATTTTACCGATTATTACCGATACCGATTATTGCCAATACCGAATCAACAAAGCCAAGGTCAATGCTAGATCAGCTATCTACCTTGTTTTTGAGAAGAAAAAGATTTTAAAACATCGGGCGAAAATAGGTTATTAAGGCACGATCCGATTAAACGGTTAAATTGGTAACCGAAACCGATATGAGATCGGTTTCGGTTACCAATTAAACCGTTTAATCGGATCTCATATCGGTTTGCACCAACCTCTAGTTTTACGTAAAGCGCTATTTAAATATTTCCATAACAGGGATTTGTAGTATAATCTCGAGGTTAATCATTTTAAACTAGGTGTCGCTTCCGTTTTAATGACCAAAGCCCATTGATGGAATAAACTAATTATATCTATCATAATTCTACGTAACACGTACAGGGTGCTGGTATTACAAAAATATTTTTAGGAATTTCGAGCGTTTTCGATATACTTCACGAATTCACGTGAATTTGTAGCACTACAATTATAGCATTTTATATTGTTCCTGAAACTATTACTTTACTAAATAAGTTCGCCCCTTGCCACCCATTTTCAATTTTTAAATAGAAAGTTATGTTAAGTGAGGAACATTTTACTTTTAAACATAAGGAAGTAAACGATGAATAATGGCCAAATATATCATTTCTAACAATCCTAAAGTTTCGTAAGTAGTTATCGGATATATTCAAATTTAGACTAGTAGTTTTCCATAACAAGCACGTCAAGGGTCCAGTTTTAGCGGCAGCAGTAGCGGCGCCAGGATTTTTGGGGAGGTAGGCCAACCACTTAAAATTCTTAAAAATTATCCTTTAGTCAAATTATAAGTTGTTTTACCGTTAAAGGAAAGTCAGTTGAACCATTTTAACCTCACCTGAACCAATTTAATCTTATCCAACACAGAATACCTCTCCTAACCAAACTTTACCCCCTAACCTCAAATAACCTAGACAAAATATTATTGAATCTCTTAATATATGCCGAATTAAAAATATTATAGTAAAAAATTCCAATATCCAATTTTTAGTTCCCTTATTTGAACGCTACTTGTTTGTCATATATCTGAAATTTATTATGTCCATTATATTCATTAGGAATACTACATTATTTTCATTCTCGCAACTTACGAATTCTGGTGGTGATCAGAACTATATGATCTTCCTGGACGCCATGAAGCGAAGGAATGCACTCTAATTGTTAATGTAGTTAATCATTTTTACCGAATATTTTTGGTATTAACGTTTCAATATGAAGATAATCATTAAAGATAGTACTACTAAAATATTTAATGAAATATAAAATTAATATAATTTATAAATATTTAAAATGATGTAGAATAAATTATAGTACCTAACGTTATAACTTCGTAAAGGACATTCGCCCAAGTTGTTTTTTAGAAAAACACCGTAACTTAACAAGCGTTGGTGGCGAAGGAATGCACTCTAATTTTTCATAGAGTTAATCGTTTTCATCGAATATTTTTGGTATTAACGTCTCAATATGAAGATATCATTAAAGACAGTAATTAAAATGCCTTGTTATCCTTAATATTCAGAATATGTAATATAAACTTAAAAAGATAAAACTGTAAGATATTGTATAATTTGTTTGAATAGGAATTCGGTTGATGGTAGGATACCGAAACCAGTCACGAAGGCGCTCAGTTTGGAATAATGTAAATATAAAACTCTAAAGAGTCCTATATGTGTTTGCTTAACTCTCAATGCAGATTTAAAGCGGAAAGGTAGATTAGTCCATAATTAAAAGGGATAATTCCAACGGTAGGCCAATTTCGTCATATTTGGAAACCAGTCTACCGTTGGAATTTCTGGCTATTTTATTTAGTTTTTATGTAATTTATTACTCGAAGATCTATTTGATCCGAGATTCACGTCTTTTGGTTTGCTCAAAGACATATTATGCCTTTTAATTATGGACTAATCTACTTTTTCGCGTATTTTATCATCCTTCGCACAGTCCATAGGTGGTTTCTTCTCACTGAACTTATCAGATTTTAAGTAGTTGGTGAAAGGAAGCGAAGTCGAAGTATGATCATGAATGTACTAATTCCTACCATAAGTGTAGAGCTGCATTAGGTTGTCTGTCATCAATTACGAAAAACAAAACTATGTTCGCTTGCTCGTCATGCCAAAACGTATATATTTGAAAATAAAAATTGCCCGTATTCCAATGCAATAATAATTGTTGCTAGTAGTCGGCATTATCCGAGGAAAATGTTACATAAGTTTAAAAATTTATACTTCGGGGTTATACCTAAAAGGATAATTTTTGGTCGGTTAAGGATATATTTTACAGAAAAAAATAACCGAATATAAATTATTTATTTTATTTTAAAAAGTACTAATTTTTTAGATAAGCAAAGAAAATTAATTATTTTTCGTAATCGATTTACGGCAAATACTATTTTTCTTAGATGTTTTATTTTCGAATAATGATATTTCAGGAAAAAATCTTCAGCGGTTAGCTGCTCTTTAAATTAATCGTAACAAACAATATAAAAATATATTCTTTAAAAATATCTTTTTTTTTGCGAGAAAGTGGTTTATTGATAAGATGGAGAAAGAATGTTTTTATTCAATAAATGAAATAATCGCTGATTTTTATTTTTCAAATATCTTGGTTACGACAGTACATTTGTGGTATATAAAAAAATTGGCTTTGATAATAATAGTTATCGGTGAACCGTACTAAATTGTTTATCCGAATAAAATAACTGAAACAAATAAGGTGATATACTTCGGATAAATATTCATTATTCAAATCGCCGGGCACTAGTTAGGGTTAGTTACCCTGGAGGGGGTATAACCGCGCGACCACCCAACAGGACTACGTGTGAGAGTCATCTTTGATTTGGCTGAATTATTGGAAGTATCCTTCCTATTGTTAGGACGTTGCAGTCGTTCGGATCTTAGCTTGATCAGCGACATTCATAGAGTCTAATTAACTAATCAAAAGGGTAAAGTTAAAAAAAGGGTAAACTCTACGAGGACTAATGCGATACAGAAACAAATTCTTCGATACGATAATCCCTACTGCGAGAGAGGGCAGCTATTGTAAGCGAGCGTGAGAGTAAAATCAACAGGAGGGGGGGGGGGTTAAGTCGAGTGAGGGAAGATCTTTGAAACTATGTGTGGCAACGAAAATAAAATGAAACAAAAAGATCCCAACAAATTTGGACAAACTTCAAAAGAAAGATAAGCCAAACCATTGAAAAATTGGACAATTGACCTGGAAATTATAACACCCTTGAGAAAATACTTAATTTGCTCCTTACGATTAAATTGAAATAATGAATGACTTACAAGTGCATTTCTTAAATATGTACAGGACAATTAAAATTATATCCTGGACGGAAACCCCAATTTTTAGCGAGAGCGGGACAGATGTAACTACAATGAGAGAATTAGGTGGCGTAAGAATGACCATGTTGAAACGCTACGACAAAAATAATCTCTGCCAGGCATTCACTAGTGGAGCCCAAGATAATCATTCAAACTAAATTAAATATAAAATGGTGTCTAGGGGTATGACTTAATAAAGAGATTAGGTTATGAAGGTTGCCAAAGAAACTAAATTTTAATTTTTTGTTACCAACTAATTTTACAGTAACAAAGAAATACCTAATAATATGGTGCACCTGCTATGATTTTACTTCTAACGCTAACTTAAAAACTAAGATTTTTACAACATTCAAACTACTTAACATTGACTCTAGTCTTTAAGAGACGATATACTTAATACACCACTAGCGGTTTACATCGAATTAATTCTTGTCGTTTCCTTGTATAAAAAGAAAGTTATAATCATCTAGGCTTTCGTGCCGAGTTTGGCGGACATCGTTCCTGGCGAGAGGTCGTTGTCGGCGATCCCTGGTGGCTTACACCGTTGTTGATACAATGAGTCCGTGGTTTGCTCTCCCACGACTATAATGTTGGGGTCAACTTCGTGAGTTCATCGTCACGCACTTGAATCTCTTGTTCTACGTTTTTTATGGTTTTATTAGCGGAGAATCCAAAAGAGCTTATTCCTACCAGGCCGCACTCATTTCCCTTTTTTTCCTTGGGTACGCGCATCCGTCTCTAGCAAAGCTTTTTTTATCACCACGTCATGGGCCAAACCCACCAAAACTAGCGAAAGCGTGGAAAAAGGGGGAATAGCACGGTCGAACGGGGGAACGTCGCACCTGGCCAGGCATACGCCAATATCCCGTCACCAAGCGACCAGCGCTCGACAACTCTTATAAACCAGTTGACCGTGGGTTTCTTATTATCAGTATTACATTTATTAATAGAAAATTAGAAATTAAGGACGAATTTAAATAAATTTTTAATACCTAAAGAATTCCACGTTACGCAGTAAAACGTTCCAATTATTTTGCGTAATCAAAATTACCAATAATTAACACACGTTTATAGTAATCTTAATACTAGTCATTAAGTTAAGTTTAACACATAAATTAACAGTTAACTTTGTGGTTTAAAATTACAAAATCTAGGATTTTTTAATTTCTATTGAAAAGCGTTTGTAATAGAATTTATACAAATATTTAAATTTGAATCTAAAATGTAATCACAATCACTCTTATATTATAATTTACAGCATACTTATTATATTTACGTAATGACCTTAACATATAATCATAAACAACAATTTTCTTAAGGAATCAACTGTGACTAGCTGTCTATAACTTCACTTAAAATTCGCTTCGATGCTCTTAACGTCCCCAGTAAGAGTACCGTTGACGGGACCCGAAGACTGAATATGGTAATTATTATTGCTAATCGTAAATTGGCTAGCCTCTCCAGCCCCGCGTAATTTATCCCACAGTCCTTTGGTGGCCTCCAGCAAGCCGGCAGCGCCCCTAAATTTCACCTTCCTTTTAACTACCACCGTTGCTTCGACGTAACCAGACGACTGGCTGAAATTCTGATCTTCTTCGTACTCGATGTTCAAGTTTTCGAACTCTCTCGCGAGACTCGCATTTTTCTCCCGCAGAGCTCGATTTTCCCGTTCCAGTTCGACGACGCGCAATTCCAGTTTCTCAATGCGAAGCTCACCTTCCTTGAGCAGCTCGTCGCGCTGGGTTTCCAAGTCACGCTGGCTCTTCTCCAGTTCATCATCCAATTTCTTTTCATGCTTCATTTTCATCTCTTCAATTTGAGCGTTGAGCAGCGTCTGGGCTCCCTCCAGGCGGCCCACTTCTTGAGCGAACTCTTCTCGCTCCCGGCTCAGATTGTGAGCGTATTTCTGCATCCCGGCAACACTTTCTCGAAGTTGTTCGGCTTCTTTTTCCTTTTGTTCTAATTTCTGCGAGTATTTCCTCTTCAACTGCAACAGACTGAGGTTCTTCAGCTCGACGCTCTTGCTCATTGTCTGGGGTACTTTCGAGATAAAATCAAACGTGTTCGTGAACTTATTTATAAATTTCGTGACGTTCTTATTATGGGTTTCAACCAAATATGCAAATTGATCATCGCTTTTAGTGTTAAAATTAAATTTTTTAGTTTCTTTTTCGGTTTCTTCGACCGATGAGGCTCCCAAGATTATTGCGATGTCGTCTTTTGTATCAGCTGTAACATCATTGAGATTCTCTTTATATTTCGCATTCGGCACTAGTCTCGATCCCTTCATCAAATGATCTGTCGTTTCTTCGGACATGTCAGGATATTCGACATTTCCCCATGGTCCCATGGCCACTTTGACCACTGGTTCGTCGTCCTTCTGATCAGCTGCGAATATCGCTATGTCTCCCGCTTTATCTTTGGCAACAGTAACAGAGCCTTCATTCGAAAGTTCTTGGATGAATTTGGAAGAACTGCTTTTGAATTGGTCAGTGCTGTCTACAAGATGGTCGGCATCGAATGAAACCTTCGGAGAATCTCTATGATGCGCTTTTTCAGCCTTGCGAATGAAAATCGGTTCTTGATTTTCGTCCTTTATTTGGGTCAATAAAATTAGTGCTTTTATTTCAAATTGACCGCACTTCTCGGCTATATCAGAAGGAGATAAACCATCTTTGTTTCGTGCCTTAACATCGGCTCCTTGATGAAGTAGCATCTCTATCAATGGTGTCCGTCCGCTTTTGATGGCGACGTGCAGGGGCGTTTCTTTGTCCGTGTTAACAGCATTGATATGCGCTCCGTTCTCTATTAAGAGAAAGGCAATGGCCTTACTAGAGGCAAAATGAAGTGGCGAGTTGTTGAATTCATCAGTCAAATGGAGGTCAGCTCCCTTTTCAATTAGAAGCCTGACTATATTGAGTTTTCCCATTTCGGCCGCGGCGCATAATGGTGTAGAGTTGTTTTCCCGAGGATTTGGAGTGTCCAATCGAGCCCCCATTTCAATTAATACCTTTACCGCGTCTAAATGTCCCTGCTTTAATGATGCCCACAGAGGAGTACTACCGCCTTTCGATGTGATATTCACGTCTGCTCCTTTGTCAATAAGGAGTCTTACCACGTCAGAATGCCCAGCATGCGAGGCAACCCACAACGGCGTGCCTTCAATGTCTTTATCTTTCCCGGTTTTATGAATGTCCGCTCCGTGTTCAATTAAAAGTTTAACCACTTCCACTTGACCCTTCTCAGAGGCGATATATAACGGCGTGGCTTCAAATTCTTTATCTTTCCTTGTTTTTTTAATGTTCACTCCGTGTTCAATTAAAAGTTTAACTACTTCAGAATGCCCCTCATGCGAGGCGCCCCACAACGACGTGACTTCAATGTCTCCATCTTTCCCGGTTTTATTAATGTCCGCTCCGTGTTCAATTAACAGTTTAACTACTTCTATATGACCCTTAGCCGAGGCGATCCAAAACGGCGTGGCTTCAATGTCTTCATCTTTCCCAGTTTTATTAATGTCTGCTCCGTGTTCAATTAAAAATTTAACTACTTCTAAATGACCCCTAGCGGAGGCGATCCACAACGGCGTGGCTTCAATGTTATCTTCTTTTCCGGTTATATTTATGTTCGCTCCGTGTTCCTTTAAAAGTGTAACTACTTCCAAATGACCCGCCGCCGAGGCGATCCACAACGGCGTGGCTTTAATGCCGTCATTTTCAAAGGTTTTATTAACGAGGGCACCGTGTTGAAGTAAGAGTTTCGCGATATCTAAGTGGTTACAGCCAGATGCCACGCACAAGAGAGTTAATCCTTCCCGGTCGGCAAAAGATGGATCTGGGGGGAAAATGCAGTTGACGTCGACTCCTTCTCGGATGAGTGAGATAACTTGTTTCTTATTGTCTTCCGTCACGGCCTCGAAAAATCCCTTTATTTTTTCATCCATTTTTTTAAATATTTATCTGGCACTTGGTTTTTTCTGAAAAAATTAAAAACTTCAAGGTTTAAATAAGAACGCCGTAGCTTAGCAACCTTTAACATATAGTACGAGTACCCTTCCCTGACCCTGGAAATTGTACATCTCAAGGCTAACCAATTGAAAAAGTTAATCATTGTTTTACATTGTGTTTTTTTCTTATTACTCCCCCAGCTCAACACATTGTCAACTCTGATAACTCCCCCAGCTCAACACATTGCCAAGTCTGATAACTCCCCCAGAACAACACATTGCCAACTCTGATAACTCCCCCAGTACAATACATTGCCAACTCTGATAACTCCCCCAGCTCAACACATTGCCAACTCTGATCGTAAACATGACATATTATTTGATCAAGTGAAAATTTTAGTAAAACAGACCACTGTTTAAAACTCGATGTCACAAAATATCTGGAAATGATTAAGAAACGGTCCTCCAATCCAGACAAAGCATTGAAAAGAGGCAATCGGCTTTGAAATATTTTAGCGAAAACGTGGGTAAAAAATTGTAATTTCTAAGAAGATACGGTTTAACGGTTAAAAGTTCTCGTAATTTTTATAATGTTTCTACTCGCATATTGTTAAACCCTTCTATCAATGTTCAACTATAATATTTTATGAAAATTGTTAATTCTATGGGTTATTTATCTTAACTATAAAATATATTACTCAAGCTTTCTAACAACGTCTGACTAAGACCTGATGAAGCCTTTCAATAAGACAGTGAAATTAGTCGTCTATTTTAATTATTCAATAAATTTATTTAAACAGTAGTAATTTTTGAAGTTTCGTCGAAATTTAGGAGTATTGCTGCAACACCATCTGTAGTTAAAACTAAATTCGTTGGTATTTCAAATAAAACTTTCAAAAATGTAAATTACTACAAGTTTAAAATTCACGATCATTTTGTCAATAGGTTGCGTAATGATAATTGCACGGAAATAGAAAATACTACGATTATTATTGAAAGTGCAATCTTTATAATAACAATATTATTAAAAAACTAAGATTATGTTTATATAATTTTTTTTTAAATCCTTAACTGTCTTACATTTCCATGGCTACAAAAAGACTATGCAACGTAGTATATAAAGGATATGTTAAAAACGGAGTCGATACCAACATTGTATACATTTATACACTGACTTTTCTGTTAGACAGTTACACGCGAAATGTGTATTGTTGTACAATTTTCAGAATCGAGAAAGATTAATAGACAACAGTTTATACAATACCCGCTCTGTTTCGGATAGTTATTTATCTCTCGACAATAGAGTGCTTTTGTCTGATACGATTTTGAAAAGTTTTAACGTCACAGCTGAGGTGTTAATAGTGGCCGCCATGACAGTTACCGTTTTTTATGAATACGGAAATTACATCGCTGACGTCGTAGGATTCGAATTGAAAGCACTCAATATGTTCAAATATAGTAGCAAAAGATAAGCTTTATACCTGGGTTCTAAGCTGTATAGTAAATTAAATTTTTATATTAAAACTAATGTTAATATAAGTGTTTTTAAGAAAACAAACTGTCAATGGCTCATTGAATAGGGAAACGAAAATTTCACAATATATAATAATTAACTTATATTTTCATGCAAAACAAATCGTATATAAATAAAATCTATGTATTTAATCTCTAGGTGAAGTCATTTAGATTTAAAGGCGAACTTGTGTTGTCCTTGCACGCTAGGCTATGATAATAATTTCCAAAACATTGTCCGGCCGAAAAACATTGGTTCAATATTATCGGCAGGCAGAAAACTAGTCGTGTTGTCAACATCAAAGGTTCACCTTGCTCATTTACCCACCATAAATTCGTTCTCTTCGGTAGAGGCGCTACCAGTTCAATTTGGCGACGTTATCTTCCCTCCCGGATGTTGTTCTCGTCAATTTCCGTTCAAGGTACATGGCCGTCGCGGAGCTATGACAGTCTTTTACGTTAATTGACCCAACGAAATCATTCACACCTCTTTAAAATTTGAGCCTTAAAAGCATACCTAGATTTACTTCCCTAGAAAGGTCTGTTCCCGGAGAAGGACTGCCTTTAATAGAAAGTCAGCTCTGTTCGATGGGGTTAAGACAATCGTTGCTAGAAATAACAAAATAATTATTGTTTATTCCACGAAAAATTGGCACAGCGTGTCAGCCCTACCTCCTCAGATTTTATTGTGTTTTAGTTCCTGGACAAAGTGGACATATTTTACGCCATTTCAAGAAAGATTCCACTAGAAAAATAAAATGCCGGACTGTTAAGAGAGCTTCGGAAAACGCAGTCAGCTATGTTCGTGGATGAAGAAAATCTTCGTTGAAATCACAAATTAATTTAAAATCTCGTAAGAGAGAAGTATTCATAAATGTCCTAAAAATGAAGCGTAAGAGACCTTCAAAATCGAGGGCTCTAAGAAAAAAGGCCCAAACAAAATTAAAAGTGTTAGGGTTTACTCTTCTTATCTTACTTATGGCACCAATAATTTTATGATTTGTAAAAATCAAATTCCGCTACCGCTGCCGTATAAAGCCTTCAGAAGCGGATGTACCACCATCAAAGGCTTGAAAATGTTAACTCGATAACTTTTGATATCGTAGATATTTTATCATAAAAAGAAAAGTGCATCTTTAGATAAAGAAAATTTCTATAGAACTAGTAATTTATTTCGAGAATAAAAAGCTTTAATTAATTATATACTTAAATTCTTTCTTCGAGAAACACTTTTTATAACAATTCTGTGACAGGTGGAGTTAGTATTTCATTTTGCATCTCGAGTTTCGGTCTAACTTAAACAATACTTCTGTGGCTGGCAAACGTGCTCAGTAATCCTAATTCGTTTTCGGTCTCACCTATCACTTTAACCCCTGTCTCGCAAATAATAGTTGACGAACATTTCAGAATTTAAAAATGATTAAACAGTTTACCTGTCGTACTGTTCAATGATGTCCGATCTAAAATAATAATTTATCATTCGATGAATAATCATACGCGACTCTTCGCAATGTCAATCCTCACATCGCACATTCAGCCATTAACTCAGCGACGTGAGATCCGCTCACCTAGTGAGAGTAATGATGGCGGAGTACCTTTTGTAGAGGAGTCTAATCAAGAATATTATTCCAGATAAGCCAGTTTTCGGAGAAGAGCGGAACTGATAAAGAAAGTCAGCCGATATTTCGTTGAGGTTAAGGACACATTTAATAAACATGAAAGAATAAACAATCCGATCAATATACAATTAAATATAAATCTCATTAATTTTCTTTGGTTGACCGGTCAACATTAATTGGTCTATTGATATCGCAGTGAAATTCAGCCTAATCTCATTGGCTATTCAATTTCATCTCTAGCTGCGATGTACAAAAAATAAAATTTAATGCTTGACTTTACTGGAGAGCATGGTGCCATCTATTAACGGTAAAGGAAACTAAATTTTAAATAGTCAAATAATAACGTCATCAGAGAACCATTGTAGTGCATTTTAATCTGGCAACTTATACTCTACTGCGAGGAATTTAATCTAAATTATACATCCAAAATCTTAATTCTTAAATAAGATGTTTAATACATTGGTTACTAAGGTGGAATTACGCGAACTGGCGCCAATGATGGTGAATATGACCTTCACACGTTTCGTTTGGATTCAGAAATACTATGAAGTCCTAGTCACTAACTCAAATTCATATAAACTAAAGCAGAGGAAGATATTAATAGTAGCCATCGATTAAAAATAGCTTTCTAGCTCTTGAAAATTGATATTTTATACTTATTAATGATTGAATTGTTGAAAAAGGCGCTCCATACCCAGAGTAAAAAGACGATTCTGCAAACCTTCCTCCAGTGCTTAAAATATTATTTGTCATTTTGATAATTGTAAGCGATACGTAGCTTCTGTAGCTTTAAGGTGATAAAATCTAATGAACTATTGATTTGCAAATTGTCAAAAAAACGTTAAGCGAGAGAGGAAAATGTTTTCGGTAAGCGAAAATTAGATTGAAAAGGGCAAATCAGATAGTAATTTAATACGCCATTGATAGCTAAGGAAAGTAAAGGACAGAGTAATCTTCCATTTCAAATTATATTTATTGGACCAAAGTAAAATTTATCGCCTTAAATTTGAAGTTTATCACCAAGAATAAATGTGATAGCAGTGACGTTGACAAATCTCACTTTTTCGCCAAAGTGAACTCGGCGAGTGACGACCAGTGAGAGAAAAGACCTTTATTTAGTTCAACTCTCACTCTTGACTCTCGAGTGAGAGCAGTGGCGAAGCCCGGGTTTTGTTTCGGGGGGGGGGGCACATTATTTGAGATGGTATTGCTGTTTTACAAACTTTCCGCATAACACACAAATATCAATCTATATACCATTTCATTTTATCAAAAGTAAATTTACCAAAGTTTGGTCTTCGAAATATACCGGGACGTGCTAAGTGAGAACCAACATCTTTGTTTTTACGGCTTAAATTTGAGATGTGGCGTAACGTAGTTTGTGAAGCAAACGCCATTTCTTGATTCGAGATATTATTTTGTGGCGCTTTTCCACCGCTTTGGGTAACCTTCGCGCCATTGGATATAAAGAATGAAATTATAATTGGAAATGATTGTGCACACGCTACGTTGTAAAGCAGGGCGGTAGGAACGTTCTAGAAGTTGGAGGGGGCAAAGAGAAACGGAAAGGGGTCTGGAGAATGGTTTTGAATTTTTAATGGAGTGTAGCTTCTCCGAATGCATATGTTCCTTTTACCACTATGTAAATTGGCGGGAAAAGACTGAAATTTAAACACAGTTAAGGTTCTATAAGCTTTATATGCTTTTAAAATGAAAATTTGAGCCTTTTGAAGATTTCAACTGACCAAAAAGTTGGAGGGGGCAATAACATTAGTTGCCCCTCCCAGCAAAATTCTAGGGAGGGGCATTTCCCCCCCCCCCTGCCCCTCCCGGCTCCTACGCCCCTGTTGTAATGGCTGTCGCACACTTTACTATTTTTCGTACCAGCAAGAGTTGCCGGTACCAAATCTGGCGCTGCTATCGGGGACCAATATCGCACACAATCAAGACAGAGAATGAAGCCGACACCGGTGATGTGACGCTCGTACGAACTTGGTACTCGGTACCGACTTCAACCACACTGAACTTTGGGTCGCTGCTCGCGGCAACGGACTCTGACGCCACAGCATTCTTCTTTTATCCAGCCAATAGAAGTTGAGTTTTTTTTTCTAGTAAATACTACACCTCGCCGTTTATTAATAATATAATATACAATATAGTTAATTAAAGTATAATTAAATAACTAAAGAATAATAAAATATGATTATAATGTAATAAAATAAAGTAACGGAGAACAAATTAACATTATAATATAACATTATAAAATGAAGTAAAATAAAATTATAATATAATATAATATAAAAAATAAAATATAAAATAGATGTATAAAAAATAAATGGAAGAGAACAGTGGCGTAACGAAAATTTTGTTACAGGGTGGTGGACAGGCTATGTACAATTTCAAAAGGTTGTTGGAGGAGAGGGTATAACTATATCACAGTCAACGATACACTCACGGAAACACGCTTGTCTACGCCACTGGTATTGATTTTATAAACTTATTACCGCGGGAAACTCAAAATATGAAAATTAAATCAACACTTATTCAAACGAAATGGATATAGCAATTCCGTTTGTTAAAATTACGGTTGAAAAATAAAATTGATACAAAAATGAAAAATCAAAACAAACCGATGCCCAGTTTTGCGCACGCAATCACACAGTTTCGTGTTTTAGTATCAGTGCTTCTTCCCAATGTGCGACAAATAAAAATATCGCTGGCAGCGGTATCAATTTGATTTTGACGCAGATGTTGAAAACATTTAAAATCAAAATTCAAATTTGATGCCAGCGTCAACTTTCACTTGTTATTTTAATAGTTTGCGACAGGCTTTACAACGGTGTTATGCTAAAAAATCAAAACGATTAACTCATTGGAAACCGGACAGAAACTGCCGCGCGAAATATTTTAAACACCATGTCATTTAATAAAATTGTTCATCTCGAGATTAAGCTTTAAATGGGACATCTTGCCAAAAATAGGGTTCCAGATAAAACACAGTTGTTTTCTCATTTTTATTGCAGTGCGTTCCAATAGAGTTGGAGATATTCAAAAATTAGTTGATTCAACTTAGAGGTCGGCGTTTGGATAAAAATTAACCGTTTATTTGGACATTATCCAGAAACAAAAATTATCCAACAAATAATCAGAAATTTTTGGCTTTTTCCCATATTAAATTATTTCTATCCATGGATAATATCCATTAACCGCAATTTTTATGATTAATTGAAATTTTGCCAGTTAAGTTATCTGTTACGGCGATCTCTAAAAATTTAAACTTGCTGGTCACATTGCCCCGGTAAAGAAAACCCGGCCGACTTACCCACTAGGGGTAAGAAGCTAAACGAATTAAAAGAAAGCGAGTTATGGTGGCATGGTTCATCTTTTCTTCAAAATCAAATTAAGTTAGACCCAGATGTAGAACTAGAAGTCGATGAAAACAAGCTTAAAAGTGAACTGCGTGCTTAAAATGAATATGTTTGTTTGGTTTCGGGAGAAGCCAAATTCAAAGAGAACCCCTACTCCAACTTAAAAACTATAGTTCCTTGGTTTTGGTTTTAAGGATCACGGCTTGGCTTAAGAGATTTTTAAATAATTTAAAATCAAAAGTTAAAAATAAAGACCCATTATCAGCTGGAGAATTAATTTGCGCGGAAAAATATTGGATAGGAGTAGCTCAAAATGAAAGCTATCCAGAAGAGGTTAATTTCTTAAAATTAGGCCAAGAAATACCAAAAACGTCGAATATTTTAACTTTGAGTCCATATCTCGATGAAGATGGTCTTATACGCGTAGGAGGTCGTATAGACGCGGCTACTACTAGCAATAGAGAGCGTCACCATAAACCAAATTGCGTAACTAGCAAGGAATTGTAAGAGGACGTGGTTCTACTGGAAGAAATAAAGACTCCGCGACTATTGTGGAAAATTGGGAGTAGTTGAAGACACAATCTAAACCAAGTAGTCAGATCGTGTATGGTGCGTCTTCATCACGGAACCCGTGTAAAACGCCCTATCAATCTCCTTTATAATTTGGATATTTAAGTTGTTGAACTAAAAGTTCAACTCGGGGGAGGTTGTTAAATCTCGATTGTATAATATTTTTTTAATGTTAATTAATTAATTAAATGTAAACTAATAATTTTAATTTTGTAATATTTGTAATTTCGGTAGTGTATTGTACGTATGTTTTGTCGATTTAGTTTTCAGTATTTCCCAAAGTATTTTGTAGGCGCCATTTAGGCCAATACCTTTTGTTAAAGAGATGAAAATAGCTATAGCTCCCCTATGAAGGGAAGCGAAAAAAGTGTAGTGGGGAAATCGCCCAAGTAGCGAGAGTGAGTTCCGTTTCCTCATGTTGAGAAATAGATGGGAATGTAAAGAAAGTGTCGACCATCCGCCAAAAGAGGGATTACTGGCCGTTAGTGTCATTGTTAAGAAAGAGAAAGGTTTATTTGCAAGAAAAAACCGTTAGAATGAAAAGTTTTTAGTCAAGAAAGCAGCGACTTCGTCCGTCTCCTCGTTAAGCGCCCCCTTGTGTTAGGGCATTTAGTTAAAAATGGGCAGATAAAAACTTAATCAATTTTGTGCATTAGTTTAAATAAAGTATTTGTTTTGTTTTTAAATAAGTCTAGTTTCCTTTTATTTAATTCTCACGTAACCCAACGTGTCAGGTGAAAAGGAATCTGCGAATGGAGTGTTTCAGTCCGCCTTAATCGCCAGTTAATTTAAGCTCTCCCTTCACCTGCGTTTTGATTTTAGTTTTCAACAACTCCAATCTCTTTTCCAGTTGCTTCATGCATTGTAATAATTTCGGAGGACTTTTAAACTCAAGGACGCACAATGCCGTTATAAGCGCTGGATCCTTTAAACCCGTGATTAAATATTCAATCATTGCTTCTTCGGTTAGACCGAATAAACGTGCTTTTGCAATCTTGTCCTGATAGTATCGTTCTAGTGTTTCGCCAGGTTTTCTAAACCTTTGCTCCATTTCGCGGTGCAGCTATTCAGTGTTCTTCGCGTGTGGAAACCATTTCTTTAACAAGTCCTTACATTCCGGCCAGGTATAAACGTTGGATTCTAGTCCCTCGAACCATATTTTTGCGGATCCTTTAAGTCGTGGTAGGGTTTATAGTAACGCGATCAGACCATCCGTACATCACGGCCATGTCGTCCGCTTTCTTGATCCACATCTCTGACGTTTGATGAGGAGCGGACTCCGGATCGAAGTATATATAATTATAATAATAATAATAATAATAATTTTACTAACGTCTCCCCATTGATGATATGCGACGTTGTTTGGAGGGGGAAAGGGCCCGCTAATATTTCCACTATGTCCGGCATTAAATGTTTTGGTTTCTCGCTAAATGCTGCAGCTGCTGCTGCATTGCCGCCATTGTTGCCGCTACCACGTTCGTTACGAAAGAGCCTAAAGCTATGAAACCGCCTGCGGGGGGAGCGTCTTCGTTTTCTTCGTGGTTGCTCGTGTTGTCTTCTTCCTGACTATCCGCCATTGTTTCCAATTTGTGATCGCTTTCGTTTAATAAACTGAAAACGGCAGCTACATTAAGCGATTCTTGAAAAGGTTCAAATAAATCTGGCGTAGCGTAAGCGCTCGTGCTGGCTTTTTCTTGCAATTATTAACTTTGGAGATTAGGCTTATTTTCTAACGACTCGTTAGTTAACCTTGTTTTCACTATAGTTTCGTTATCGTGGGCTTGTTTCGTAGAGTCTAATTTCCTTTGGGCTTTCGTACAATTACGACAAGACGTTTTCGCATTTACTGTATGATTAGCTTTGCCTTTAGTTGACTCGCTTATTCTACTACTACGTCTCACGTTGGCTAGAGGGGATGCAATGTGTGCAGATAAATTCAAAACGATCATTTAAATCCAAAACATAAACATCTTTATTAAGAGATAGCTACAGGTTTTTATCACCCCGATGGTCACTGTTTAGGTCACGATTTCGTCATCTTTTTATTGTCTGCTACCCAGTCTCTTTTTATAAATCAGGGCAGGAAATTATGATTATTGTTTTAAAGGCAGAACACCACACATTCGTTGACCGTTAATATTTTTTTACACCGTGAAATTGGAGGAATGTATTTACATGAAAATGGCTTCCCGTGTCGTAGATTTCTTCGTCTCGTTGAAATCCAATATGGCGTCGCCGCGTTGTCGTATTGCCCTCTAACAAAAGGCGAATTTCACGTTGTTAAGTGTGCTCGTATTTTTATTCCCAGACATGCATACGTTTTGATATTTTACAAGAAGTTTAATATACAAATATATACATGGCTCTTAGAACCGCGCAATCATTGACGATCAAGAACCGAATGAACCCCCCCCCCCCCCGCGTAACTCATGCCGTGTCGTTAATTCGAAAAGGGGGGAAGGGAAATTCAAAAAGAAAAAGTAGTGGTAGTCCGTTGGGTTGTTTACGGAATAGGTATCGCCATCTATCGTAGCTAACACAACCGTTGTCGGCTTCGATTGATGAGCCAACTACGACGTTTAGCCGACGGACTCGACGTCGAACCAACGCTTTATGCTATCTACTGGGGATCGATGATATTTTTCATTAAAAATGGGAGTGATCAATGATGACTTAATGATACGCCATATTCGCCATTTTTGATGAATATTGAAGTACAATTTTCACTAATCAAATTGATTAGTGAGCCTCCAGATTTCAATAAATTTTAGTAGTCAAATGCCGTGACTAGTGCCTTATGTTTGCATGCGACTTGATGATTGGTTATTATAGTGCAAGATGTCTTTTAGCGCCCCAACCTTGAGTTTTTTCTATATCCACCACTGACTTTTTAATGACTTGAAAGTCATTTTTGTACCACTTTAGACATAGAAGGGATCGAGCAGTGGCAGGGGTTTATACTGACAAAGGTGCTCTCCAATTGGTCTTGTTAGAGCCATTGGCAACTCAGTCTAGCTGTGGCCATAGCTAGAGCGATTCTTTATTCGCTAATTCAGGGCAATTCCGGAGCATTATTAAGGGAATTGTTAAACTGGATAGAATAAGTCATTCTATCAAAATAAGCCAATATATATTCTTAATTTATTAATGGGTCTGTTCGTATAAATCGTTGCTGTTCGTTCTACCTAGCACCGCCTTCCTTCCGTTGTCCTTTAACAAGTGACTTTTTCCTATCTTAAGTGCAAAAATCGTACGATCATTGGCGCAGTGTGGAAACTCGATTTTAAAAATAGCGCCACAAAGCCAATAACGCCATCTACTGTAAGTTAAGAAAATTCTCCTTCACTGCCGATCACTTTCGGAGGCTCAGGTAACATTTTGTTCGAGTATACGCCACGTCAGCGATAAGTTAACGCGCAATCCCTACAAGTTTAATTTTACGAGTCTTAATCTCTCTGTGACGTGTCTTTTCTGACATAATTAGTTTCGATTTGACGCTTTGTAAAGATCTTGCAACTACGAGGCGGGTGAGTAATCTACAAAATTATAATTCCTTTCTTTCAGACGTACTTTTATCGATAACGGAGCGCAGGTTATCCAGAGCAGTGGAAGGAATTGTCGTCTGCTTCGGAGTAGGGGACCTCCTCAAAACACTAAATGCAAAATTTAGACACTCACTCTCTAAAATAAAACTTTTGTTCGTGTATATTAAATTGTTTTTATATATCGAATGATTCACAAAAATGAAATGTGGTGATAAATTCACCGACGAACTTTGAAAAGTAAATACCACCAACTACTTTATAACTTCTCCGAAGAGTGTCTTATCAACAACATTCAACGCCACATTCGAGACGATCTTAGCAAAGTGAAGGTATTAAACTACTACCGGTAAATATTGTTGATAATTACTGCTAAATACAATGTTTGTAAAGGAATTCAACGGATTATTTCATAGTAAGAGCTAAACTTAGTATTAATTGACGTGATTTTAAATTTTCGACAGGTAACTTTATCTTTGAATCCGAGGGGCTAACCCCTCTTAGAAAGTCTGTACACCGGACTACGCTTAGACTAGCACTGCCAAAGGCAGAGACTTCAAAGATTACGCGTAATCCCATTAGTACAGTCAAAGGTACGGCTCTGTACACCGATTACGCGGAGTGATCAGCCCCTCGTTTGAATCTGTTGATATTTTTAGCTTCTTCTAATCGAAATTGGAGCTATAAGCAAAATATAAGATTCTAGAATTTTCATTTGCTTCTGTGAGAATGTTAAGCCTTGGTTATGGACATTCGATTTAAAAACATTGTTAATTATGTTTTCCTTTGTCTTCCAAAGTCCACTTCAAAAAATCCTTTTTGGTAATCAGAGGGTCCGGTCCCTGGTTAAACGATAAATTAGAACCTTAGGGAGCCGTTACTAACGAAGAGAACAATTAGTTTTCGGGAGGAAAGTACACGGGCCCAGGCACGTAGATATAGAAAGTCCAAGGGGGGGGGGACGGGTTAAAACACAACCAGATGAAATCGCGAGCGCGAAATGTTTTGTTAGAAATAGCGCATATTTAAAGTACTGGCTAGATTCGGGACGAGTTACAATTACATTTCGGCACGTGTATCAAACGAAGTTTTTTAATACATTTGCGAGAAAATGATAATAAAACAAAGAACAAAATTGATATTGTTTTGCAAAATTTAATATTTTTATTGGAAAAGGATAATGTTAAAGTAGTAATTTAAATTCATTTTAACGTCTTACTGTTTATTTCTTAATGTTGCGCTCCTTTCGTAAGAAAGGAATCGAGTCCTAAGGGGGGGGTTGAACCCCCTAAACCCACCCCCTTATATACGTCCTTGACGGGCCCCAGTTATTGGTAGCGATTTCCCCCTCTAGTGGTGCTAGACAATAATGATCTAGATATAAGTTTATCAGATGATCAATATCGCAACATGGATAAGACGACCTTAAATAAATAATACAATAAGAATGCTTATAAAAGTTGTAATACACGTTTTTTTTAACAAATAATTACAAATTAAGATGACGATGCCTAAACCATGCGCTAAGGAAAAGCTTGACCTTAATCAGGCGACCGTTATCACCTCTCAAACTTCCACAGTAAGAGTCTGGTAGATTTTGAAAACCAAATAGCTGCCATCAGAGAACTAAGCTTAATTTTCGGGCAGAAATTGATAACGTGAACATCCGGTTGCGATAATCCGGGTAAACCCGTTCTTCGTCTATGGTAATGGTCAGAGTCGGCTCGCGTGGCATGAAGAGCTTGTCACCCCTGTGACCCCTCTCCTACGCATTGTAACCTAGACAACTGTTTTAGGCATTAAAAGTCGCTAGATGACTTGGGCTAAGGTGGTGGCTTGGGTATTAGCCTAGCTGATTATTATTATTTGACGATCAGTATAAAGATCTAAGTTGTAAACGCTTTAAAGAGTAAGAAAGTTTTACCATTTCCATAACAATTGCTTAGACTTACAATTTAATAAACCTTTTAAAATTCTGCTTTTCTCTTATGAAAGTTATGTTCAATAATTGTTTATTGTTTCGATAGTAGTAGTTTTCCAGTCAGCTGCAGAGCCGTTCTTAGAGGTCTCGCGGCCCTGGGCGAAATGCATGGGTGAAACTGAGTGTAGCGGCCCTCCGGTAAGTACATCCCTATCGTAAAATTTCAGCGGACCTGGGCGACCGCCCGGTTCCCCCCCTCCCCCTAAGCACGGCCCGGGTCAGCTGGAATGCGTACATGTAGAAATACAAGTTTCAAATTAACTATACGAATGCTATAGCATAATAGCATAATTTGCAAAAGTATGACACGAATCGGAAGTATGAAAGAGGAAACTCATAACGCCTTAGCGTCCGAAAACTAGGAAATTATTACTTATTATGTTTATGTGGCTATGATAGTTATAATAATGCAATATTCCTAACCACAAACTTAGTACGCCTTTATATGCACTTTCTTTTCTAAAAATACATCCGGCGTGTTAAGTTGGCAAGGTTTATTAGAAGAACTTGAAAAGCAGAGACATGAAGTAGGATTTCTTACCAATCTTGCGAGAAAATTCAAGCTTTCTGATCAAATTGAAGCGTTGATATTAATGTGACCTTATTGGTTTAATTATCAGATGCGTCACTTCCTTTATCTTTTAGAAGTCCCGAAAAAACAGCTTAAATTCCGATTTTCACAGAATGTCATTGAAGACAACGTAGAAGGTACGCTCATTTCACTTAAATAAAACGATAATTTTGATTTCGCTTTGATTTTTATTTAAATCTACTGTTAGGGAAAAGTAAAATTATCTTAATATAAAATGTATTAATCCTTGGATATAATTTAACGCTTAGATATGCAAGTTTTTATTCACGAAATAATTTGGCATAGAGGAAAGTTACTTGACCAGTGGTGGAAGGAAAATATTTGGTGGGTATAATTAATTGATTATAATATAATTAATATTTATGAGGGTTTTGGACAATTATAGACCAAAATCTGATTTATTAAATTTTTGAAAGGGCAAATTGTCGGGTACAAATTCGTTTATTATACCCCCGCTTCAAATCTAAAAGGGTGCAATGATCCCCTGTACCCCCTTTTTCGCCGCCACTTTATGTGGTATGTAATGGTCTCATTAGCGTGGTTTTCCATTTACGCCGTGTGGCACTTAGTTTTCGAAGCTGTGTGGCATTTACTTACCGAAGCCATGTGGCACTTACTTATCGAAGCCGTGTGGCACTTACTTATCGAAGCATGTGTATGACCAGAAGTAATAAAAAGTGTGGCACTTACTTATCGAAGCCGTGTATGGCCAGAAGTAATAAATAAGTGTGGCACTTTCTTATCGAAGCCATGGAATAATAATTCTAATAATATTATCGCCTTCTTGGCGAACTTGTTTAATTAATTGTAATAATAAGCTTAGTAGACCTGGTCTCAGGGAATCTGTTTCGGGCTCAAACCTCCATTTATCTCCATTTATTTATTTCAGAGAGAACAAACAATTTGACAAATGGGCGCCGGACACTCACTCTTGCACCAGGCTGTGAGGGATATGAATATAGGTCTTGTTCTTTCACTGATCAACGACAGAGTTGACGTCAACGAGATTTATCCCTCAAATTCATCTTATTTCGAATTGGCAGGAAACACTCCTTTGTACCTTGCAGTTTTATATCCCTAATTAGAAATCCTAAAGCTTTTAATTGAATGCGGCGCCGACGTGAATCAGCCTACGGAATGGGGCACGACGCCGTTAATAGGTGCCTTGTCAAATCGCGATATCAAAGTGGTCAAGCTACTTATTCAAAATAGGGCCGACGTCAATCAGTCATCGTTTGAAACAAAATCACGAGTATCGCCTGTTTATTATGGTTGTTTTTGGTTTCGAGAAATACGCCAGATACCGCGCAGGTTTCAAAAAGAAATCACTCCGTTATTTTTCGCTTCTAGTAATGGGTATTTTGAGTTGGTCAAACTACTTCTCGTTAATGGGACTGCGAAAGTAGAGCCAGGTGATGACGTTACGCCACTATGGGTCGCGGCTAAGAACGGCAATTCGCAAATTGTAGAGCTACTGATTAAACCCGGGCAGACCTTAATAAGAGCACTCCGTTATACGTCGCCTTGAAAGAGGGACATTTGAATATAGTAAAACTTCTGAAAGAAAATGGAGCGGACATTCACTCGGCTTTACGGAAAGCATCGACTGAAGGCCATTTTGCAGAATTTCAGAATTTAATCGAAGAAGCCGTTGGACTAAATTCTGAAGCGCAACTAAAGAATGAGGATAAAATCTTTAGAACATTTTTGGCCACGTTGGTCTATATTTCGGAAATCCCGGCAACACTGAACCAGAGCATTGATGAGATGAACCGCAGTCTGGAGCAGTTGAAGGAGAAGTTCTTGTGGAAACTACGAAGGAAGGAGGAAGAAGTGGAAGAACTTCGTAAAAGAATCGGCGAGATGCAAAAAAACATCGGGGTTCTGAGTGAAGAACGAGATGAGGTTGCTTGAGAAGTGGACCGTCTTGAAGGCGCCAAGACTCAATTGAACGCCCAAATTAAAGAGATGAAAAAGGATCACCAAGAGGAGTTGGAGCATGAGTCGCGTAAGGCTATGAGAAACTTGGAAACCCAGCGCGATTGGCTACTCAAGGAAGGTGACCGTCGCATCGAGAAACTGGAATCGCGCATAGAGGAACTGGAAGGCTAAATTCTTAAGGAAAATTTAGAGCAGTCGACCGTCCAGAACGAAGCTAATGTGGTTGTAAAGAAAAAGGTAAAATCTAAAGATGTTGCGGATTTGCGGAAGGCTACCAAATTGTTAAGGAAGAATTATTGTAAAGTTGAAGAGAATTGCAGAATTACGATTAATAATTATAATATTCAGTCTTCGGGTCCCGTCACTGGTACTTTAACCGGGGACGTTAGGTGTATCGAGGCGAGTTTTATGTAAAATTAAACACACAGCTTTTAAATCATAGAACCTTGTCTCCCGAAATTTAAACTAAGTACTGGTTTCGATCCTTTTTGAAAAACTATTTTGTTAATTTCATAGTCCCAAGATCAACCAAAGCATATCATTAAATATAAAATTAAAATATTTTTTGCGTAATTACAATTTAAATAAAAGTAATCATACTTTCGTGATAATTCATACCTTAAGTTAAGAAATAAATCCTAATTTTAACTTTTCAACAATACCCAAATACCAAAAATTTGCCACAATGCTGCTTTATGCCATAATTCATGCTAGAAAGCTATAGAATGTGCGAAAGTAACGCTAACTACGAAGATAATGAATCTACGATGGGAGCTTTTAAAAGCCAATATTGAAGCAAATCTGGGGTAAGTGGAATCGAGGGCTAACCAGTAAGAATTTGCCTGTCCACCAATTACGTAAGCATTACTGATTACGACGAGTACACCGGCAACCCAAAACTTTAAAATTGTTACAGATTAGTAATTTTGTACGGAAGAATTCCAATGAATACGCGTGATTACAGATGATTACGCACTATAACAAATGATAACACGTGATTACAAATGAGTACGGGTAATTTCAGAATGATTTCGGGTGATTACTGATGAGTACGATGATTACAGAAGATTACGTAATCATAACAGTTGCGGTGTACACCGATTACGGGAAGTGGTTAGCCCCTCGGGTGGAAGTGCGTGGACTTGACTTTTTATTTAATAATTGTAGATTTTCCGGTGAGTCTAATTGTTTAAGTATAGATTTAACCATGGTAAAACTATTTCAATTGATACGATTATACGATTGATTAGATAACCCATTTTTCCACAATGGAATTTTTAAGGGACCTTATCCCAGGTAGCACAATCACGTATATATTACGTGTTTTATCGAGGTTTCTAAAACGTATACGAAACACGTTTGGTAAACGATGATCATGTCACCAGTTAGCACGTGTTTCACCACGTAGTTTTTAAGTGGTAAATTACGCGTACATTTAGATTAAAAAGCGCCTATTAAGTTCAAATAGCATTAGGTTTGAAAACAATAACCGTGTTTTTTATTTAAATTATAACGTATTAATCAGCGATTTTGCGTGTATTAAGAAGTTATTTTTTTGTGTATTTAGCGGTTAGTTTCAGTGAATTCAGGTATTATTTCGCGAAACTTTTTGTGTGGCAATCGGTTGTTTTCGTTGATCAATCGGTTATTTTGCGTGCATTAACTGTTTATTTTATGTACATTAATGGACTATTTTGTGTGCAATAATAAGTTAGTTTAGTGCATTTGTTGCCTATTTTGGTTGCATTAATTGGTTATTTTGTGTACATAAATTCTTTGATTTGGTTGGGTACATTAATTGGTTATTTTGTGTGCAGTCATTGGATATTTTGTGAGTAGTCATTGGATATTTTATGTGCATACATTAGTTATTTTGCGTGCATTAATTAGTTGGTTTTTGTGCAATAGTTGGCTATTTTGTGTGCATTTTTTGGTTATTTTGCATGCATTAATTGTTTGTTATTATGTGATGAATAGGTACACATTACACGATGGGTTTTCGTATAATACTAGATAGAATAAAGTTTTTGGGATACAATACATTTATTGATTATGTGTTATATTGATAAATAATGTTTTCAATAGTGCATATCTTAACTTTCCTTCTCTTTAGGACTAGAATGCATAAGACGGTAAAGATAGTTTAGTGAACATCAGTAACATATGACTAAGGTACAACTTCGACCTATTCATTGCAATATTTCTTCAATAGATCTGCATTCTCTATAATTCTGCCCAATTATTTTACAAAATGTATGTGAAGGACATACGCCACGAAATTGTGTATTAAAATTAAATATATACTTCTAGTTAATTTCATTAATTTAATGAATAGACCTCAGAAAAGAAGTTTTCAAAAATATATTTATAAATCGCGCTTGAAATCTTGAAATGGAGACCTTTTCAGCGTTTAAAGTCAAACAATCCTTCGGAAAACAGTACGTCATAAATAAAAAAACAGCTTAATAGACGAAAAAGAGCTTAATATATGCAAAATAAAATATTAATGTATTCGAAATAATATTTTCGTGCACGCAAAATAAATGCTTTTTACTCGAAAAATAACCTCTTATTGTATTCCAAATATCCGCTTAATACACGAAAATTAACAACATAATTTACGCCAAATAACCTATAAATGCACGGAAAATATCACCTAATACCAAATAAAAATAAACAATAAGTTAACGCAAAATAACGAATTAATGCACGGCAGTAACTTATTAATGCACGGCAAATATCCCTAACTTCGTGAAAAATAACCAATGAATGCACGCAAAATAACCAATTAGTTCACGAAAAAGAAGCGTTTGACACATGAAGAATAACAAATAAATGTACTCAAAATAATCTCTTAATGCATGAAATTTAACCGCTAAATACACGAACAATAACTCCTTACTACACGCCAAATACCAGCTTAATACCGTATGATTTAATGTAATTTAATCTTAATAAACGCATTGTATAATCGGTAAGTACGCATAATGTAACAGTTAAAAATACCTGGTAAAAGTGAAGAGGGAGTAAGGATGGTGATACAAATTTTGCGTGGTCAAAGATACACCCGAGGGATAGTTTTTAAAAGGAACCATTCACTTGTCTACGCCACTGGTTTTTTGTCCACTTTTTGAAACCACAATTACGTATCTATTGATATATTTGGCTAATATATCCGGTATAGCAGGAGCACATGTAAATTAGGCATATATCTACGTAAGCACAACGTAAAGCTTAACACTTTTCCAACGTAGTTAATTATCTACTATTTATAAACGAAAAAACTACCTGTCTGCCAATCTAGTGATATGTTCATGCACCATATCTATACGTAGGAAACACGTGTAGTGACACACATGACTGAATAAATGTCTTATATACTAACTTAACACGTTGAAACGACGTATATATTTTACTCGACACGGAATACAAACGATGAATTCATACTAAATATCACCCTTATATACACGTGCTCGTGCTACCTGGGATGTTTAGAAATTCATTTCTGGATCTTGTAAACGTAAGAGTTAATATTTTAATAAATATCGTGAGATATGACTAACGTAAGTTCATTTGATTTTTTGGTTATATTCTTAAAGTAAATTAACAATTTAAAATGTATATTTCACCAACTCTAATTTTTCAAACTCTAGTAAATTAATTTTCAGGATGCATTTATCTTAACAGCTATGTCCTATGGCTACGTCCATCAATTCATCGCCATGATTAAATTTTTGGAAAAAAATATTAAGCTGATTTATTTAAATTAATAAAAAAATTAAATCTTCCTATAGAATAAGTTTAATTAAGCTAATTTAAGTTATTTATTACTTAGAAATACGGTTATTATCCTGGGGACTGTCTTCAGGTGTGTTTTATAGCTCTGACTAAAACCTGGATGAACCAGGGAATTTTGGTGAACACGCCCGTTTTCGTTCGGACTGTGATTCAACTAAACGGGTTTATGTTGGGTAGAATTCAAGCTTTCCTTTATCTCTTCGGGCGTGAGCTTTGAGTCGCGAGGATCTGCCGCTCTTGCGGAAATGTCATTGGGATATTATGTTGGCGAAGAAAATGTGAAAAGTTAAGCGGCTGTTTTCAATTGCACTGTGATATTTATATAAATACTGTTATAAAATCTTAATGTTTTTGAAACTTTAGAATATATATGGTCCTACGCATAAGAGCTTGTTCAATGAATAGGCAGGCAAAGAAGGTATTGGTATACCACAGTGACATTTGCCTAAATGAGTGGACACATTTTCCAAAAATAATTGTTCAAACAGCAAACCGGGTCAGTGTAAGTATTCTTAAAACATAAAGGCTATAGAACTGCTAATGAAAGGGTAAATCCATGTTTCAATATCCGGTGGGGTTTAAACTGCGACCCTCTTTGAAAGGAAACCCATGTTTTGCACCCCCTCAATGCATTTTAAAGGCTTTTGGCGACTTCTCTATGAAAATCTGCATACAATTCTTAAATAATTTTAATTTCTAGGAAAGTGACAATTTTGTTTACGTCGTGCATCTCGTTAATTAAGTTTATAGTCGAGTTCAAAAATAATTCGAAATGGCGTTTGTTGCCAATTCGTGAGACCTTACAATCTTCATCTGCATTGTCATATTTGAATTTGGTATCACTTCTATGTTAAGACACAAGCACCAATTACGATATCTCGAAAATTTCATATCCGACCTTTATACTTCAACGGATGCATTTAGGCATCAGAAATTATTTTCTACAGGATGATCGTTAAACTATGCTACATACTTTTTCAGCGCATTATTTTCTATAGTGGGATGTTGGTTACGCAATGTCTCGTTAACACCAAAGGGGGGAGCCATGGCAGCCAGAGAGAAGTTAACTTGAGAAAAGCGTGCGATATTAAAAAATAATCTTGTATGAATACACACTGAGAGAAAAAAGTTCTGTAAACTTTACAGATGTTTTCTGGCAACCCATGTTGCCTGAAACTTCTGTAAAGTTTACAGGAAAAAAGTCTGTCTGTGTGTCAGATTCTTACTGTAAAATTTACATCTGTCTACAACAGACCCAGTTCTGTAAATACTACAGTGGTCTCAAATATGTAATTTTTACAGTTTCGTTCCGCATGAACAATCTATAATTTTAACAAGCACTTATGCAAATTTCACAGGTTTGTTCTGTTTTGGAAACCTGTACTTTTAACAAGCACTTATGCAAATTTCACAGGTTTGTTCTGTTTTGGAAACCTGTAATTTTTACAAGCACTTATGCAGATTTCACAGGTTTGTTCTGTTTTGGAAACCTGTAATTTTAACAAGCACTTATGCAGATTTCACAGGTTTGTTCTGTTTTGGAAACCTGTACTTTTTACACATATAATTGTACACTTTACAGTTTCGACCTGCATGAACAACCTGCAATATTTACAGATATTATTGTACATCGTACAGCTTTCTTTGGCATGTGACACCTGTACTTTTTACAAACAATAATTTAAATTCTACAGGTTTGTTCTGTTTTGGAAACCTGTAATGCTTTAAATCTAATTTTTAAATTTTTAATGCTACTCTAAATTTTAAGTGTTTTGTAGAAAGTGTTTAAAGCAAGTTCAGTGGTTTGTTATGCATATATGTTTTATTATTATTTTTCCATCAAACATTTATTGTATCAGATACCATCAAACTGGAACATTTTGTTAGTTAATAATAATATTTTTACATTCGCTTCATTTTCTTCATTTTGAGGATTAATCCGGGCTATGCACCTAACAAAATTATAATAAGAAAATGTTTTTATTGTTAGAGACTAAATAATATTTACCGTTGAACAAATTGCATAAAAACTGCAGCTCTTGCCGGATACTTTATATTCAAAATATAGTATAGTCCAAAAAAAGAGAAAAATCCTGTAAACAAATCCGTTGATTTGATATGATCATTGATAATTGTTTTATCGACAGAAACTAAATATTGTGAAGAGTGTCCCAAAGTTTCTCCTATAATAAATAAATATATGATATATATAATACAATTACATTAAATGATATATAAATAAATAAGAGTTTAACCAGTTACCTATTGTTACGAGGCACGGGTGGGGGGGGGGGAGTAAGTTCTTCTCGATACTATTAAGGTTGGTTCCACCCTTGAAATAATAAACACTTTTCATTTGTAAAATAATGATGTTACAAATATCTCATATAATATACAAATAAAGTACCTCAAAAATTGGAAATATTACATCATCATCTTCTCTGAAATGTACCATTAGAAGCATTACAATCGTGGCTACCACAGCTTGGGTTTTGTCCTTGTGGTGGCGTTCTTTAAAGGTAGTGATAATGTTACGAACTGTTTTTTTTTTTACTTCTTGAAAAGTAAGTTAGTATGTAGCTGCTCTTTTCGGTAAAAAATCTTTTAAAATTTGATAAAATATCAATGCCCAAGAGATTTTTCAAGTGGACATCATTTACGAAACCCTCAAAGAGGAATGGCCAATTTATTTTTAGCTGTTCTACAGTCATTGCTACATTTGAACATAGTTTCATTCCCCTGTAAAATAATTAATTCTTATAATTCTGTTACGGAACCATTTTGAAATTTCAACATATAAAATCAATTTGGTGAATTAATTTAAGGAAATAGGTCTTTCTACACTTAAATTAGGGTCCTTGGTGACCCGGTCAGACACTCAACCTCTCTTTGAACAATTTAATATTAGAGTCCTAGCAAATATTTTGACCCAATTACCCATTGACTACCCCTAATAGCAAGTCTGCTTGCTGTTGAAGTAGTTGAAGACTTAGAAGGTTTAATTATTTTCACTTAACAACTGTAGTTTACATCTGCCCCAATACTAGTTTTGGATTACGTAGGGTACGCGACGATTGTATTAATAGTTGTAGACTAGAATATTGATTATATACGGAGCGGCTACAAAACAGCGAGAAATGGCTTGTTTCTAGGCTTGTTAGGTTATGGTTAGGTTAAGTAAGGTTCAGTTAGGTTCAGTTAGGTTAGGTTAGGGTTAGGTTAGGTTAGGTATCTCTGGTTCTTTTGTAGCTGATTCGTAATTAATTACCTTGTTTTCCATTGAAACCAGCCATCTTTGGCCCTTTGTAGCTTCTCTGAATGCACATTCCCTGTTTTTCATTGAAATAAAAAATGTCTGTTTCTTTTGTAGTTATTCCGTATTTAATTACCCTGTTTTCTATTGAAACAAGCCATTTCTCGCTCTTTTGTAGCTGCTCCGTATTTAAATACCCTGTTTTATATTGAAACAAGCCTTAGCTTAGTCTACAACTATTAATACAATCGTCGCGTACCCTAAGTCACCCAAAACTAGTATTGGGGCAGATGTAAACTACTTCCCACTTAACACATTTTATATATTTTATAAATAAATTATGAAAAACACTTACTTTAGCCTCACTCATGATTTTACAATAAGAAGAACCTGAAACAAAAACTTTAGCACAAAAATTCAGATTATTATCATTATTTATTTTCAAATAGTAAATTTTTAAAATATTTAAGAGAGCTAAAGTGTAATGAACGTTATTTGTATTTCCTCCAATCGGCCTTGGAAGGAAGCTATCGAACCAGCAGACTACAATTTAACAGGGTTACCGGACAGGCTTTGTTGTTTTACATAAAACCATGTATAGGGACTTGGCAGCATGACATCACGCCATACCTTTGGCCATGGCCGCCATTCTGGTATACTTTTTCTCCCCAGGATAAAAACTATTGAAAAAAAAACTGTGACGTGGCACTGCCAAGTCCCTATAGCCATATAAATCAGAAAGTAACTAGAACGGCAATGGTATACTACTGGCGGATCAGTCAGTAACGAAGTCTTTAACAATATTCTTTATTCGTAACGAAGGTACTTTTTAAATTACAAAACTAAAGGGAAAAGTCGCCACCGGCGGATCCCGCTAATTTTTATTAAAGCCAAAGCTACGGTTCTTATCGCCGGTCTTTGCGCTATTGGAAAAATCGTTCTAGCTAACATCTGATTTCTATGTGTACGGCAACCCTGTTTCAATGACTGAAAAGCATGACCATAGAAATCTCATAGGTAACTAGAATGCTGCCGCCTACGGCCGAGCTTGACGCCAGTTCGCCTTGAACCTTTCAGCCAATGAGAGGCCGTAGAGCGGTTCCGCTACTCTCAAAGCGCCATGCCGCGGGAGGATAAATATGACAATTGCAGACGATGCAATCGACAGCCAAGCTCAGGAAATTCCTGTAGGATTTTGCTGGGCTTTTCGATTTTGAGATCTTAAGTTTGCAGATAATAACTTAAATATAATCGTAAAAGTATTAAATTCAAAATTTGTTTTCTTAAGTATATATTTAATAAGGAATCTTTGAACTTATTTGGAAGAAGATAGTTCCGTTTCATTTGCAGGTGCGCTTCATAACCGTTAAGCCACTGACCAGATTGAACTGTGAACTTTGCATTAGACACACTTTTCATGAGTGTAAATAGATATGCCAGCTAATTAGATAATTCTATAAAGGTTTGTAAAACAGAATTTAGATTGTTAATAATAATAATCAGCTCGACTAATACCCAAGGCACCAACCTAAGCACCACCCTAGGCCTAAGTCATCGAGCGACTTTTAAAGCCTTTAATTCAGGTGACCGGGTTACAATGCGTAGGAGGGTGGTGGCAAGCCACGCGAGCCAACAGCTCCCTACCCTAACTATTAACGTTAACCTCAACAAGTTTTTATGGAAGGGGAAACTGATGATCTCGGGGGAAAACCCCTTTAGCCAGTGGGGAGAGAACTTGCAAACCTTCATAAATCTTAGCTACTGACACCAGTTGCTTTAACAAGAGTTACAACCACAGTACGCAAGTTCTTTAGTTCACCATTTGCTTAACAAAGGGTCATAGACCCATCATGTCAAGACAGGGGGATTTTAGTCATGCACTTCAAAGTACGCAGTGAGCGCTTTCCGAAACTGAGCACGATGTGGGAGGAACTTCAGGTGTTCAGGGAGGGAGTTCCAGTCACGGACAGAGGATGGCAGGAAAGAGTGCTTTCACATTGCGAGACGAACACCCGGAAAGAATGTACGTGGCATTTTGGTTGCCTCTTGGGGGGCGGGACCACAATGATATAATTTTGGATAGGGGAGTAAGTGCCCCACAGGCGTTGTGAATCACTCTGTTGACGAGAATGTACTATGACCAAATAAGTCGACAGATGCCAAAAAATAATTTTTCTAGTATAGCTATTGTGGGATTCACAAATAAGTGACTTCCAAGTTTCAAATTAATTTTTTTTGAAAAATAATAATAAGGTGTGTTACCTTTAAAATAAGTTATTGGTCACTATATTTTCTCTTTTAGGACCAAAGTTATAGCTATTTTATTGTTTGGGTGCTACGGATTTTAGGAAAATCACAAAATATTATTTTACCCTATAACTTTCATAAAATAAAATTATCAGCACTTTTGCTTTACAGGGTTTATTTTTACCAACAACTACACCTGCTCAGAAAACTTCATTAAATACGGTTACTTGAATGGTATGGACCTGGTTGATTTGACTAACCCTCAACAAAAATTAGGTTGGCTAAAAATCACTGAAAACAACTATTATTTTAACTTAGTTTGTATTGTGACAAATGCATACTTAAATCATCTTTAATAACCAACTTATTTCCAACTAGACCAGAATTAACCCCTTTCATTTAACTAATTAAAACCAACTTAAAAATATGTAATTTTCTGACTACAAAAAACCAACTAATTTCAAACTAAAAAATAAGTATTTTCCTACCAACTTAATAACAACTTTTTACCCCTTAAACTAGTAACTTGAAATATGCTGACAACTTGAGCCTACTTAACACCAAGTTAATATTGACTGATAATTTGTATACAAACTAAAATCCAACTTGCTTTTTGGTATGGGAATGCTTAATGGTTAGCTAACCACAACCCTCTCATGCAGTTAAATTAAAAGGATCCCAGGCCAGGCTATAGAAATAGTTTATTTTTATTATTTATGGTGGTTTTGACTTAAATAAAAAATCATTCATAAAATAAAATAAAATAAATTGATCTTATCTTGAAAATTTCCAAAACCACTGCAGTGTAAGTTTTAGAATAATAACAAACAATAGATAAATATAAATTATTGCATTTTAAGGTGTGAGAGTTTTCTAATTGCCCATTTCTTTTGTAATTTTTTTATTCGTGAGTTTTAAATTAATGCTCACAAATAAAATTACAAAAGAAGTAAGCAATTGGAAAACTCTCAAACGTAAAGTTTAATTAAATAATTAAATTTAATTATTTATTTTTATTTATTGTTTGCTATAAAATAAAATAAAAATAAAGGATAATAAATTTATGTAGCAAAAATGTGTTATATAGCACAAATATATGTATTTTCAAATATGCTATAAATATGAAATTATACAAATATTAATCTTAATAATAAACTACAATAAATTTAAATTGTATTACACAACATACAGTTTCTACATGTTATCTTATATTTGGGGAAACAAAAACATTAACATATATACATTTTTAACCCTTTACTCGGGGCATTTTCATGTTTAGATATTTTAAAACATTCAAATCAATTTTACAAAATTAACATAAATATTATATTAATTCACTTTAGTATGGTCAATAAATTCATGTGTCACATTGTCACGTGTATCTTTCATTACCGTAGAAAAAGGTTGAACTTTTACAACGGTGATATTTTATTATATCCCAAATTATATTAATGAGTTATCGAATAAAGTGAAAACCAAATTACAAAGTTTGAAGAGTTTTATAGCAGTTTTTTACTGACCCTTAAATAGAATTAATTTAGTTAATTTTTTGCGTATGGCGTGTCCCTTCAGTTTTTCGTTTTGTTGCCTAGATAGGTGATGCATTCGACAGTTGATGTACTTTTCAGATATTAAATCGATCATGCAATTTAGGTTATGGTTTGGATTCATTTCCTCTTCAAACATGTGCATTTCTAAGCTTTGGAAAACAGATGATCCAACAATTTGCTTTTTTACTTCGATTTGGATCCTCTTTGTTATGTTTGAATTATTTTCAGGTTGATTTGTACTGTGCTTAATTATTGCTTCTGTTATTGAGCAGATTTTTATAACGTCTGGTGATGGATAAATCAATCCACCATTGTCCTTAACATCAATTAGTTGGTAGCTTTCCTGGTGTTCAAAATCATGTACTTTTCCTTTTTCTGTTGTTAAACTTGCTTTGCACGTAGAACATTTAATTTTTGGCAATAGTGTTCTTACTAGCCAACCTGTTTTACAAACAAAAACTCACAATAAATAAAAAGTTGTAGGTAAGTTTTTCATTATAGATTTCATGTTATTGAACTGCTGATTTTACCTGCTATGTAGCTTGATACATTTTTGCAGAATTTTCTGATTTCTGGCAAATTTGGTATTGGTTCATCAGCATCGCAATCTAAATCAATGTTTTCATGATTGGAAGTTAAGTTGGGAACCTTTATGATGAAAAAAATATAAGTAAAATAGAATAAACTATTTTTTCTTCTCTGCAGGAGACTATGAAATATTTTAAAACTAAACTTGAATTTGCAAGTAAAATTATATCTCAGTTATTATTTTTGGGTGGGTGAGGGGTGGCTAACACCTAGATAAAATAAATTCATTTGTGTATTTCTTTCAACAATATTGAAATTTGAAAGCTAGAAGTTCCAATTTTAAGTAAAAATTACAGCTTTAGGCGTAGTAAATTTATTGAATGGATGTTAAATATTTTGTAAAATACACATGTAAATTTAATTTTTTTCTTTTATTTGCATATGAAATCAACAATGTATGATAAATACACAATAAATATAGTCCAACACAAAAGGTTGCTATACTTTAGCATGCAATGGTAGCATAATATAAATTTGGTCAAATGGAGGATCAGATAATGTAAAAGCAGAGGTTGTCCAATCGAGTGTTATGTTCAACTATTTTTCACTGAAAACATTGAAGTTGAATGACCATGGAGACTTTAAACCTCTTCTTTTTCTATACCAAAGTTAAGGATATAAATATAGTAAAAATGTATTACTGTGGTTTCATCAAGTGGAGTAACGTTTCCACTTCCCGATGGTGTTAGGCTGGTTACAAGGGTTTTCCTGTATGCTGATCGAAACTGACCAGCAGTTGGATTATTATTAAACCCAGATCTTGATCGTATGGTATTAAAGTACAGCTCAAGATGATCTTGAGATAGTTTGTAGGTTAACAAGTACCTAGGAGAATTTTCTGAATTGTATTTCTTACCCATAAAACGTTTTACGAATAATTTTTAGAGCTTTATCTATTGAATAAAAGTTAACCATCACCGACCTCTACTCTCAATTAATTATTTTAAAGTCCCCAAAAATGAGTCTTCTCATACGAGAGTAAAATAAGTTTCAAATAAATATATAAATTTACCTTCTTTGTATCTAAAACCAATACTTCAGGTCTCAAATTTTAATACTTAAATAATACTTAAAAATCTTGAGACTAATTGGAGACTAAAGTAATATAAAATGGAAAAATTACAATTCAATTAATATTTACAAATGGTGAAAACCATATTTTTCCTATCTATTAGTTTAAAAAGTAACTATTGTGACGTATTGGGCCAACTATTTTTCCACTCAATTTGTATTTTGAAAAACCAGCAGGAAGCTTGTGCTAGCACATGTACGTGTACATGTATGGACATTACTTATGGTTTTGGGTATTTACTGTTATAAATGAATATATTTACTTCAGTGGCGCGTTATTTGAGCATATATAGACTTCAAGTATTTCCAGTGTGCTGCTGATGGAAATGGCAAATCCAAGAAATCCGGTTTTTCTCTCGCCAACACACAGTAGCTCTCCATTTTCGTCCATAAGCCTCAAAACCAGATCCTTCAAATCTAATAAAGTTTTTTCCCAAATGTTTTTGTTCTTCTTCGTTAAGGCTGATTTATTTATTTAAAAAACTAAAATCCCATTGCCCTGTCTTATCCCAGAATGACGTCTTAGGGAGTTTTGATATAACCGATATGTATGGTAGTATCCCTATAAATGAAGCCCTTAAATTATTGGAATCTAAATTGAGAAATGACCCTAATTTATTACAAAGATCTCCTCTTAAAATCAATACAATTCTTAAGCTTTCGGAATTATGTTTAAATAGTACTTATTTTGACTTTAATTCCCAAATTTATAAACAAAAAGACGGCCTAGCAATGGGGAATCCATTATCACCGGTTATAGCAAATCTCTTCGTGGAAAATCTAGAGGATACCATTTTTGGGTCGGACATGGACAAAAATCATTTGGTTTGCTGGCTTCGTTTTATGGATGATATATTTTTTGTATGGAAGGGAGACTTGGATTCATTAACGACTTTTCACAATGATTTAAATAATTTACATAACTCTATTCACTTCACTCTTGAACTAGAAGTTAACCACGAAATTCCTTTTTTAGACCTATTTATTAAAAATGTTAATGGTAAACTAACCTTTTCATTATTCCAAAAGCCTACTCATTCAAAAACCTTTTTAAACTTTAATTCAAACCACCCCAACCATGTAAAAACATCAGTCGTAAAAGGTTTAAAACACCATATTGAATCCATATCTGATAACCCAATTGCGGATAAATTAAAAATTAAAAATCAGTTAATTGAATCAGATTATCCAAAAACACTTATAGAAACCATATTTGACAGAAACTTAATCAGCATGCCTTCTGATATGAAAAGTAAACCTAAAGAGGAGGTTTTAGTTTTACCCTATATACCTAAAACCACAGAGAAACTTAAACGTATTTTGAAAAATTATAAAATAAACTTAGTATCAAAAACCACTAATATACTAAAAAATCAAATTTCTCATTTAAAACCTAAAATAGAAGATTCCGCCATTCGAGGCGTTATTTATGAAATCCCTTGCTCATGTGGAAAAACGTATATTGGTGAAACAAAACGTTCCATTTTAGACAGGATACGTGAACATAAATCCTGCGTGGCTAAGGGCGATATGAATAACGGAATTTCAAAACATATTTGGTCTACGTTAAACCACTCTATTAAATGGGATGATTACAAAATTTTAAAACGGGAAACCAATTGGTACAAAAGAAAATTCTATGAAGGATTGTATATTCGTAAACTAGGTAATTTAAATTTAGATAAAGGATGTCAAGAAGTAACTAATTGGGGTAATATTGTGATTTAAAATTTTATTTTATTTTATATTTATATTTTAATAATTCACACTGACTTACATATACTTTGGATTTATCGGTTACATTGATTCTATTACACACGTAAATTGTTAAAATCAGTAAAACTTTTGTTTATTTTTTAACACGCTGACCTTCTGCTCGCGTGATATTAGAACTTGAATATGGCGCGTGGTAAAATTTTAAATCAAATTAAAACTAACGAACGACTGAAGAAGAGCCTCGGCTCGAAACGTCTTGTATAAAATAAGTTTTATCTTCTAATACCATGCCGTTTTCTCTGAATTAAACATAATTTCTACTAATATTCACCATGGTAAATAATAAGTTTAATATATACTGATTTATTTCCCTTTCCAAAAGGGTTTCTGCAGTTGAGTGCATCAAATCCTCTATATTTTATAAATATTTTATAGTCTTTCATATTTACAGCAGGAATTAATTCCTTACACCGGGAGGAAAAAGTGTGCACTTTATATACTCTCTTTGGGCTACACTAATTGCCTCAGTTAAGGTAATAATTTCTGCCTTAAAAAAGGAATATATGTATTTTTTAAAATCTCACTTATCTACTGTGGAAATAAATTTGATTGTTGCCTCGAGCTTTATGTTTTGAAAATCTTCATGCTCTGTCACCTTCATGAAAAATAAAGCTCTTGCGACAGATGCACTGAAAAGCTGGGCAGCCAAACTCACTTTCATTTTTAAGGCTGTATAATTAATGTGATTTTTAGTCAATTTGTTCCCTGCTCTTACTCCTTCATTTTCTTGAATTTTATGTAATTTGACTACAGAGTTCCAAGAAATTTCCTTAAAAAAAGTCACTTTGGATTAGATTCCTATATTTTTATGGAAACCCAAAAACATGATTTTTTTTTTCTGTATTTCATCAGGTAATAAAGCAAAAACTTTTCGTCTTAAAATAAAATTTTGTTAAACTTATTTTTTTAACATAGTTTAAATGTACTGGTAGAAACCTGACCATTAGTTACAAGGCCTCATAAGTCGCAACTCGCAAGATGGCTTAGGCCTGTAGTGGTGACTTGGGTATTAGCCTAGCTGATTATTACTATAAATACTTGCCGAGGTTAGGGACGCTAGTAGTTAGTTAGCTAACCCTCCCTCGTGGTTCAAATTTTCCTGTTTATCACTGTTAAAAAGACTTGTTGCAATGCAGGTTTTGAAAAGTAAATTATTATTATTAAGTTATTACAATATTCAATTTGTTTATGCTGATACTAAAAGACTATAATACATTCTTCAATAAGTATGTCACATTAGGAAATACTTTACTGACGGCTATTCTTGGAGTGGCAATGGTCTCCTAGCACTGAGCTGTTAAAGGATATGCGAGACACAAGAGCAAAATTAGTGAAATTGGGGCAACTCTTTATGATTAATAGAACATTTGGCAGTTAATTTATCTGTTCCACCGAGTTCAAATTGGTACCTATCAATTTCAATATTTTCTATGTTAAGGTCCCATTATTCGTATAATTTAAAACATTCTCGATGGGAGCCCTGCCGGAACCACTTCTGCGTAGAGTTCGCAAGTTAACTCCCTACTGGCTAAATGAGGTTTTCCCAAAGATCTTCTGTTTCTCTTCGTATTAAAACTTGCTGAGGTTAACGGTAATAGTAAGTATATGAAGCTGATGCATGGTTAGCCTGTGTGGCATGAAGGGCTGGCCACCACCCTCATACGCTATATAACCTGCTCTTATAAGTCCCAATTTGACTTTGGTATTAGCCTAGCTGATTAGAGTAGCATTTTCCATAAAAAAATTACCATCTTACAAACTTATGCTATTACTTACTGTCATATGATCCGATTCCAAAAATATTTTCTTATCATGCCATGCATTTCTCAATAATTTCAATGCATGGCATACATCTATAATTAGATACACTTTCTCGGTTTCATCAGATGGATGTTTGAAAGACGGGATTAAATTTATGGGATCCAAATTTACTCCTAATTTTTTGGCCATTGTCAGGTTTGATGCTAGTCCAACACAAACAATGGCGATACATTTCACTCCACTATCGTATATTCGAACCAATCCTTCGGTTACCAAGCTAGTTAACAGCCAGCTTGGAGAACCACGGAGTAAAAAATATCCGATTGGAATTTTCCAATGACTATTTATCGCAACAGCCATTAAAACAAGAGCAGATGTAGCGTATTCTCCATCGTCTGAAGAACTCTCTCCAGTTCCGTAATCAGTATAGCCAATGAATTTTTTCCCGTCCCATTGAACATGTTTTCGAATTGCCATTTCGTCAAGTTGAAGGCAACACAGAACAGGGCTTGTCGATTTTTTTGACATTAATTCGAGGAAATTGAAGCTTTCTTCAGTGAATCCAGGTTCTGCATTTACTGCAGCTGACCACTTTCTTATTGTTGAAGGGTGTGGCAATTGAAAGTGTTCTCTCAAAAATCGGTAAGCTTTAGGTTAGTAAAAATTCAGTGTCATAGAAAATGTTTTTAATGTTTCGGGATATGGCAAATTATTAAATTTAAAGCTATTCTTTTGTAGTTGTTTAAATAAACTAATTGAAACAGGAGATAATTTGTAATCAATTGCATCATATGCTTCTGTGTCAAGGAAACTATTTTGTTTTAATAGCTCCATTAATTGTTTCATGGAATCAATTTTGTTTTTCTTTCTTTGAAGATTTCTTCGACAATTTTTGAGAAGCCTCTTTAGATTTTTAATTTTGTTATCTGCTTGAATACTTAGTCGTTTCAATATCTCTGATGAGCTTGCATACGTGTGATCAGATATCTATTACATAATAAGAAAATTATTTTTCATAAACAAATCTTTGCGTTATATTTTTAATAGGAAATTCATTTCATTACTAATTGACATTATTAAGGGGGGGAAATACAGTGAAAGCCTCTTTTTCGTTCAAGCTGAACGTTTCAGTTTTAACAATTACATAATTGAATTATATTTTTCTTATTAGGTTGAACCTTCATCTAGTGCTTAAAATAATTTTGATAATTCTAATATTAATAGTTAACGAGATATAAGGTGATAACTAAAGGGTAGTTTGGGCGCTTGCCCAACTTGTTTAGCTCCGGGGATCCGAATTTTTACGTAATAACTTAATTACTTTTATATTTAAAATTGTAAAAATTATTTTAGTCACTAAACAAGAGGTTGTTCTACACTTAAATATTATTTTTATAAGTTTTATTACAAAATTAAAAGAATTCAGCTTGAAATAGCGCGAAAGTAGACAATGGCCACTGTAGTCTTCCCCCTTAACAATGGCCTACTTTTTGAAACCCCCCATGATATGACTTATGAAAAGATATAGAAAATTAAATATTTACCAAATCTATCTCAAAGTTATTTTCTGAAGTAGTTGGAAAACTATGAATTTCTCCAATTTCTTGGAGAAATTCACTGTGCTCCATGTATTGTTCCTGAAATTAATGAAATAATTCTTTATAATATAAAATTAAATTAATCTACATTTTTAAAACCCTAACTGGTAATGTTATATTCATTCCTATATTATCAATTTGATCCACTTTAAGTAAAGAAAAATATCAATTTAACAGGTTTTCTTCTATGTGACATGACTTTGCATGGCATAAAATCAAAGATATTTTTCATTAACGTTACCAAGTATTATTGCCAAACCTTTTTTACATACAATCAGAGTGCTTTTAATACCTGGGATATGGTTTCGGTTAATTGTATATTATTTGAGGGCTTTTGGGACACATCCTCAGCTGTATCCATATATATCTTGGAAGTAGTTTCATTTGACCAGGTACAATAATGATCTTGTGCCATATTCCCTTCAATTACACATGCATTTGTCATTTCCTTTTATAATATAATGATTTTTAAAAATGAACACATTTTTCTATTCACATCTACAAATTTAAATATTTTTCTGATTGAATGGGAGTGAAATAAAATTAGTTTTAAAATTTCTTATTTACATTATAAATGGTTTTCAACTACACTATTATTATATTAATTATTAAACAACCTTAAATATTTTATTTCAAATACTTACCTTGGTCATTATTGGTGATCCATTAGTTGTAATCCGATTGTTTTCCACATTGAATTTTGAATACGTTCTCTTGTTTAAAGACTTAAAAAATGATCAACAAACGAATGTTCACGTCAATAATAATCAGCTAGGCTAATACCAAGGTTAACTATTCTTTTATGCTGAATTGGAAATTATACACACATATATATATATATATATATATATATATATATATATATATATATATACATATATATATATGTATATATAATACAGTAAAAATAGGGGTGGCTTAAGAACTGGGTGGTCCATTTAACTAGCGAACATAGCGATGATACTATCGAGGGGTGCCAATAATACAAATCGCCTGGGTTAAAATTTTACCTTGAGCCGCCCTTGAATAAAAAAATATTATATATTTCCAACGACTGTCTTGGACTTTAACCTATATGTTTTACCTTTATAGTAGGCAAATCAGTGTATTGAGGATGAATGAGAGACTCCAAAATTGGTAATTCTGGCTGTAGAAATTATAAAAGCTTAATAATTATCAGATTTAGTAGTTAGCTTTTAGCTTCTTACTTTAAACAATTAATGTTACAAGTACTTAATATACTTTAAAGTGATATACCCAAAAGTTTGACATAAGTGATTTCTCAGCGGAACCCTTTTCTATTTAAAAGACTATTCACTACCTTTTCATATTTATTGGAATATACTTATAGTATTTGAAATTTTACATTTGTTTTGGTTACTATAATTTTTCTTTCAATATAAAATAAGTTTATGATAAATTTTTAAAGTTAATTACAAATTGTCAAGTTAATTTTACTTGTGATTCATTATTCATGATTTAATTGTTTCACTTATCTCATAAGCACAATTTCTACAGAGCTATTCAAATTAGTATTTTATAGGAATTTGCACTACAATATAGTAAAAGTATATAATACTGCTAATATTCAGTTCTAGAACATGCAACTAGCCGGCAAAATACTTTATGTAGTGGTATTCTAAAACTTGTTATGGAGACAAAATTTTGTTTATAAGAAATTAAGTACATACTCCCACTCTGTAATTTCTACATTTTACATCCATAGGCAAAGGAAGGAAATCCATAGTTTAGCAGAAAAATTACATCTATTGTAATCTGCACAGCGTATGCAGGTACGTGTTTCTTTTTATGGCCTAGATACTTATTTTTCACGTAAGAGATATATATATTATACACTTCTAATTAAAAACAGAATGACCCCATTTTGTAGATCAGTTATTATAGTATTATTATAGTTTTTTTAAATAGCTTATTGGCAATTTTTACTGTATCGTACCACGTTGTTAAAGATAGATGGTACCGCATCATCTTGTAACTGCTTTTGGCTCCCGAGTTGGTAAAAATCCGAATTATGAAAATGCAAGCTCCATATGAGACCTTTAATGGCATCCTTCCACCGAGACATGAGAAAAGGTTTTTTAAATGGAAACCTATAAGTATCATTAATAGTTTGCTGTAAAAACACAACATATTTTTAAATGGCAACCTAACAGTATTATCAAGATTAATATTCAATGATTAGCTTCACAACAAACCACCATGAACTGACAACAAATGTTAAAAGCCGTAGGAGGGAAAATTTATTAGCTGTTTTTGTCACATAAATTCTCTAGCCCACTTCGCCAATAGATACATTGTCCAGCTGCACACTCAGTTTCAAAGTAATGGAAACCCAATTAAAAATTTGGTTGGAATTTACTTTGTGGTAGCAGATACGACCGATCCTCTTCTGGAAAGTACCCCAGGAAACTGGTAGAATTGAAACGCTGGTGTATCCCTTTCATATTGCATATATTTAAATAACTATATTTGTGCTAATTAGACTAGATGGAAATTGAATCCCAGCTGAAACAGGTTTACTTTTCCAAGCGAAGGAAGGCGTGCATCATGTATAGGTAAGTGGTTGATAAGTATTTTTGGGATCTTATAAAAACGTAAAAAGTCGAATCAAACCTCCCAAAAAAGGTAGATCACAATTTAGGGGCCCACCAACTTTGGTTGAAGGCAGGCCTAAAATATGACGTTACGTCATTGGAATTAAGTAAGGTATTTTTTTTTCAACTTCCTCAATAAGGTGGCATGTGCGGCTATAGTTGTATGCAACCAAATATCAGAATACAGATGAAGTAATAATTGCGTTTTTAATTGTTATAAATACAATTTACTTGAATTACAAAACAAATTGGCCAAAAAATGAATACACACAAAACAGAAACAATAAAAATGGACAATATTTTAAACAAAAAGGTCTAGCAATGGGATATCCCTTATCCCTGATCATTACCAATTTGTTTGTGGAGAATTTAGAAGACACAATGTTTTCTAACACGTTAGATAATTATCTTTTAAAATGCTGGTTGCATTTTATGGATGATATTTTCTTTGTGTGGTCAGGTAACAGAAAAATTTTAGATTATTTTCACCAAACTATTAATAATCTAAATTCAAAAACAAATTTACATTAGAAATAGAAAACTTGGGTGTTTTATCGTTTTTAGATATCAATATAGAGAAAAAACCAAGTGGTTTATATTTCTCAATGTACCATTAAATTGTTTTTTTTTCAAACTTTACATTAAAATACTTCCCTTAAATTTTTATTCGAACTTTATAGGTGTGCATAGTATATAGTATTTTTAGGTTATTTGATCCCAGTCTTTATTATTAACAATGTGTTTCTAAACTTAGTTAAATATGCCATTATCAAATGTCCCAAGTAATGTTTCTCAACTTCATTGATTATAACTTCTTTTTGGTGTTGTTGTTTTATATATCTTCCCATCACTCGTTGTTTCGAAGAGAAGCCCAGTGGTGGCTTATTGAGCAGTTTTCAATAATTAAATAAATAAATACCAAAAACCTACTCATTCTAATACCTTTTTAAATTTTAATTATAATCATCCTAATCAGGTTAAAACGTCAGTGATAAAAGGTTTAAAATCCCACATCAAGAAAATATCAGATTATCCCCTTACACGTAAGGGTGTAGTTTATGAAATTCCGTGCTAGTGTTCAAATGTATATATTGGAGAACGTTTAATTACCAAAATGATGTTTAGGTATAATAAACACAAAACAAAACTAATGGCTTATACAGTATACCTAGACACATTTTTTATACCACTTTGGTACAGTCCTCAATCTTCATTCAAATTCGCCATAATTCCACTAAAAAAAGAGAGGCTGCGATGTTGCAGCTATAATTATTCCAACACAAAACAACACATAAGAATAAAACAGGTAAGTAATAGTTTAGTTTTATATTGGCTATAATATTTTACTTTAAGTCCCAAAATGATATAAAATCAACACAAAACAAATGGCTTGTACAGTTTAAATATGCATTTCCACCTTTAAAACAAAATTTTAGTTGTACGGTATATCTAATCTAGATACACATTTTTATACCTTTTTGGTACAATTAGAATCATTGGTATAATAAGGGATAGTGTTACTAATTGTAGACCAATAAAAAATCCGGAGGATCGCAATGTTGACATTTTATAATCTCATAATATAGTCATTATTTAAGTTTCCATTTACTATTTTACTCGCCAGAGACAGTTAAACACTTTGAAACAAAAATCTCAAACCATTCTGAAATTGATTTGTTTTTACTATCATAAACAATCTTTATTATAAACAATAATATCCCTTTACTCGAGTGAAAGAATATTTATTAAATAGTCATCCGACGTCTGAAAATCAAATTGAATTCAGTTTAAATAACCCGCCGTTTTGATGAAACTCACAAATAATAATAAAAACATTTAAATTTCCCGCCGTTTAAAAGCCGAAGCTTAATGTTTAATACCTGAAAAATGACACATTTTCTCGACCGGAATACCGACGCTTCTTACATGACGGAACAAAACACCGCGAAGGCATTTTTGTAAATAAAATAAAATAACAAATAAAATACTATTAAAAATATTTAAAAAAGTTCATAAAAAACTTGTCATTCGCCGAGGGCGCCGTATTTGAAGATATGAAGAATGAACAAATGTTTCTATGGTAACATAATTAAAAAATAATAATGAGCTAGGTGACGCTAAAATCTTGGCAGAACCGCTCTTTGAGCTCTGATTGGCTGAGATCTGGCTTTCGTCTGCCACGGCGTTTGGTCCATTTGCCAGTTACACGTTAGCATTCTAGTTACCTATGAGATTTCTATGAGCATGACTACCATACATTTGTATTACGCAAAATAAATAAATTAGAACTAATGCCTGGAAGACCTGTGCAAATATCTTCTGCTTACCAAATTCGGCTTCATCACAGCCGCTTGAAGGAAAATGTCCATTCGATTTTAAACGACAGATAATTTGTCTTAATGATTTTTAAGGTTTAGTTTTGAAAACAATAGTAAAAATAGAAGCATGAGACAGTCGCGAAATATAGTCATGCTAATATGCTTAGTAATAATATTAAAAATAAAATTACTATTTTTAAAATACGTTTTGATGTAGGGACTAGCCTATATCAATTATGTTTAATATCTCAAAATATACATACAGTTGTGAATATAGTTAACCGAATCAAGCCGTTAGAAGAAGTTATGTGGTAACAAACAAAACTTACCATCCCAAAAATATTTTTTTTTGAGAGTGACACGCAAAGTGATGTCGGCTAAAAGCCTTAGACACCAACTCCCAAAAATAGTTTTCACTATAGAATTGAAAAACGCTCCAACAGTAAACTCGCAATGCACGCAGTGTTGCCAATGTTGGCAATTGTAAATTCCCTCTTCCGTTTCTAAACGTTCCCGCCTTATTATAAAACATGCCCCCTTAATCCTTTTGTTTTTAGCCAAATCTCTTTACATTTTTTTTTAATTTTCTTCGAATATTTTGATAAATATGATTTTCCGCTCGTCTTGTGTGATTAAGGCGGAGTCAAAAAACCATATTCAGAATCTTTAGAGATTATTATACGGCTAAACTAGTATTTTAAAAAGATCATTTAACCGCTAACTAGCTTCACAAAAAACAATCGTAAATTATTCTTAGAAGTCAAAAATACCGCCAAATCTAAGTATTTCGACAACAATTCCCTTTTCCCCTTTTATCTAAATTATAGGCGATAATTCCGCCAACCGGAAAAGTTCCCGCTCATTGGCTACAATGAAGGCACGTTTCCAGTATGTGTTTCCAGGTCCCAAAAAATCAAATTATCGTACTAGACCGAGGAAATTATCGATTAGCTCTAAGCAATTTGCAACGCAATGATAATTTGCTTAGCTGACACTGGAATTATTGAGGCTGACGGACAAATCTTTTGTCGCATATTTGTGGAATTTGAGTTTGCTTTTTAAATTACCTACGGAGTTCGTTTTTGGTTGGCCGCAAAGCTCGCCCCCCCCCCCCTCCCTTGAAAAAAAAGAGATCGGTGCCGCTTGGTGGGGAGCTGTGTTTGATGCCCCGAGTTGGCAGGTACCTACGTACTTTCGATCGACAGTACAAAATCGTACACGACGCTCGTACGTTTTCTATATCTATTCGTGGCGTTGATAATTAGTTAAAGTAATCAACCAAATCTTCAAGGTCATTTGAAAACTAACTTGGCAACCATAAGAGTTTCAAAGTTAGTTCCCATTAGAAAAGTGTTCCCAGTCGCATTTTATGGCCAACTAACTTCGACACGATCTGATTTGCGAAATGTTAGGCCAAAAACGACACGATCGTTAAGTTGATAACGGGTCGAAGACGAGGTTCTGGAGCTGATAACTCTAAAATTACTCGTGTTAGAGATCTGAAATTTGCTAGAAATCCTCGTCGAGAATGAGGGTCTGTAGTTCAACAATTTCAATGACTTTGTACCATGTTTTCAAAGTCATTCGAAAAGTATCTTAAGAACCGTAAAAGTTACGAAGTTCAATTAGAAAAGTGTTCCCCGTCACAATTTATGGTTAACTAGCTTTCATGGGATCTAATTTGCGTGATAAAAAGTCGAGAACACGTTTCTAAAGGGAAACAACTTCGTAACTCCACGGTTCATTAATATAGTTGAGATAGCGCGGTTCTCAAGTTAATTTTTGAACTACCTAGGAGACATGGTTCTAGGTCATTGAAATTTTCAAACATGTAATTTTTTCAATTTTATTTCACTCCGCCTACCGTTATCATCCGATTACTTTTATCATTTATGACAAATCCCAAAACAATCGCTAAAAGCGAAGTCTGTATAATGTATAATTACTGTAAACATTCTATGAATATTACAGAATAACACCGTGTCATGCATGTTTTTTGTGAAGTGTAAAAACCACAGTTCGCCCCAAAATAATTTTTGTGATATTTACAGTATACAATAGTGAATCACAATTTACAGAACTATTCCTGTACATTTTACAGAAAATAGTTAAAAGTATAGTCCCACTGGTATAATTACAGATGTACACTGTGTATAGTTAAAATAATTTTTCTGTGTTTCTTTCATGCAGAAAAACATTGTAAATTTATTTTACATTTCACTACTATAAGACCTTTCTGTAGAAAGTACAGCTATTTCTCTCAGTGCAGTCATATATATATATATATATATAAATATATATATATAAATATATATATATAAATATATATATATAAATATATATATATAAATATATATATATAAATATATATATATAAATATATATAAATATATATATATATAAATATATATATATAAATATATATATATAAATATATATATATAAATATATATATATAAATATATATATATATAAATATATATATATATAAATATATAAATATATAAATATAAATATATATATATAAATATATATATATATAAATATATAAATATATATATATATATATATATATATATATATATATATATATATATATATATATATATATATATATATGACTGAATTCATACAAATAAAATTAAGTGTAACTTTCATATATATATACATATATATATAATGCTGGATGTGACAAAGAACGTATTAAGATTACTGAGAAAGAATAGTAACTCCACTTAAATATAAAGAGTGAAACACCTTACGGTTATGGACAATAATATAGGTAAATAATCACGACATTATCGCGTAAGTAAATAGTTCATTTACTTTAATAACCGACTTTCGCTTCGGTACAACCTTGTGCCGGATTTATTTTGGAAACCTGTTTAAACTCAATGAACTACGCTGACTTTCTTTAAAACTTTGGCTCTTCCCTAAAACTGTATCTTTTAGAATATTTATTCTTAACTTTACCAGCTTTGCCATGGCAAGGTGAGCCAATATTGTTTTGTAAAAGCTAGAAGTACTTTAACGTTAGAATGAAACTCGCGAGGCAAACGCGCTGAAGACCCGAGTGGCCCCCAGCTACCTCTAACAGAGCGTGTTCAACGAGAGCAAAAGGTATCTCGCTCTGGGCCGGTTCGCTCTCGCTATACACACGGAGAAAAATGCTGTTAAAAAGACAGTAACATACTGGCAGCAGCAGACGCTAGTACGATACTGTTGAAAAAACACTAATAGCGCGCTGTTAATTGCACAAGAGTACTACTACTACTACTTCTTACAGATTTTTCGGCTGTCCATTAACAGATGAATACTTTTTTCTGACTACTCCTCACTGTTTTGCCAACAAATAAGTACTATTTTCCCCACTATTAATTACTGTATTTCCGACTACTCTTTACTGCCTTTCCGACTACTCTCTACTGTTTTCCCTGCTATTAAGTACTATTTTCCCTACTATAAAGTACTATTTTCCCCACTATTAATTACTGTATTTCCGACTACTCCTTACTGTATTTCCGACTACTCCTTACTGTATTTCCGACTACTCCTTCCTGTATTTCTGACTACTCCTTGCTGTATATCCGACTGCTCCTCACTGTCGTTGGCGTAAGGTGCGAAACTCCATCTTAGTAAGCAAGGTATTTAACATCTTATTGCAGAATTCTGATTTTGGACGTATAATTTAGGTTAAAAAAAGTAGAGTTTAAGTGGCCAGATTAAAATACACTACAGTTGTTCTCTGATGACGATATCATTTGGTTATTTTAAATTTTAGCTTCCTTTGCTGTTAATAGATGGCACAACGCTCTTAAGTAAAGTCGAGCAATAAATTTTAAAATAAATTCCCCGCTTTCTTTAAATAGTCTTGAAAATTTATAAGAGTGAAAGAGGAAATAGATAGCGTTAAAAAGTATTGAATTAAAAATTGCTTAATTTTTGGGTAAAGGGCGTTCTAACGTTATTTCCGGAAACTGCGTCATCACTTGTCATTTCACACTTGTGACGTCGCGGAAGGCCTTCAATTGGTCGAAGTAAAATAGGCCTTTCCCTTCTTATTCGTGGGGTCATGCAGGGTCATGCAGAATACAGCCGTCTACGATGAAAAAGTGTTCAAGCTCACATCAACTCTGCAAATTATTTCTAAACCTCAATGAAATTAGCTGACTTTCTTTCTCGGTTCCGCTCTTCTCCGAAAACTGTCTTATCTGGAATAATATTCTTGATCAGACGCCTCGTCAAAAGGAACTCCGCCATTTTTGCTGTCTCAAGGATAGTAAATATCGCGTTGCTGTATTAGTTGCTGAATGTCTTTGTACGATGTGAGGATTGACATTGTGAAGAGTCGCGTATGATTTTTCATCGAATAATCCTTCATTTTAGATGGGAAATCATTGAACACTACGACCGTTAACCTGTTCTATCATTTTTAAATACAAAAATGTTCGTCATCTCATTACGGTTTTTGCGAGACAGCGGTTAGAGTGATGGGTTGGACAAAGAACTTCTAACATTACTGAGAATGTTTTCCGGACCCTGAAGTATTCTTGAAGTTAGACAAACTCGAGATGCAAAATAACATAGTTACTCCACCTGTCACAGACTTGTTTCAAAATCCGTAATGTCACAGACTTGTTCAAAAACGTGTTATCTAAAGGAAATCATTAATTAAAGCTTTTTCTTCTCGAAATTAATTACTAGTTATACTGAAATTTTCTTTATGTAGTGATGCACGTTTCTTCTTAAAATAAAATATCACGTTCTTACAACAAATTCTGACGGCCGTTTGAGAGCGGCAGTTGGCCAATGGTGTTACGTTGACAACCTTAGTATTTTTCTGCCGGCCGATAATATTGAACCAATTTTTCTCAGCCACACAAGGTTTTGGAAATTAATATCATAGCCTACCGTGCAAGGACAACCAATATACATAAAAACGCCTTTAAATCCAAATGACTTAACCTCTTTCCGGTTCGGAGGCGCTGACAATGGCTCGCGATTTAGTGGCGGTACTAATGGTCAACGTTGCTATCTAATTTTAAAAACCAGGCATCTCAAAAAATTCGCTATAACTAAAAAAGTATATCAATTAACGCGGTCGCGTTTTTCTATCTTATTTCAGTCATGTAAAACAATTTAGTTTGAGAAATGATCATTTAAATTTAAAAACGGATCTATCACGATACCCGCTCGAGCCCTCGGGACCCATAAGTTTGGGCTCTTGATTTCTCAGCGACCACTGAAGCACAAATATGAACGATTCCATCAAACTCTCAGAGGCGTGATACCCATTTGAGCCCCCAGGGCTCGTTATCTTGGGCCCTTGATTTCTCGGCAACGGCTGAGTTCACAAATATAAACTATACGTCCATTTATTAGTGTTTAAATTTGATCTCACTTCGTATTACATTTGGAATCTTATCTTAATAGAATGGGATCTGGCAGAATTCCTAAAATAAATTTGGGTGACATAAATATCAACTTACTAGAAAAAAACTCTCGAACCTCCGATCTTAATGATTTAGCTTTATGCCATAACTTAGATCAATTGGTGAATCAGCCAACCAGAATTTCTGGTAAGTTGGTAGATATTTGTTTTTCAAATTTATCGCGAGTCGTGAGTTCGTGTAAGGTCTACGCGGATTGGGATATATCAGACCACTACCCTATTCATATTCACTTAGATTTCCTCAACCCCGAAACTATCTATACCAAATAAGAAATAAAGCTCCCAAAAATATTGAAAACTTTTCTTGCTGCATAAAAAACACAGATTGGAAATTTCTATACTCACAAAATGATCCTAACGTCGCGTTTAATGGTTTTTTAGATAAATTAGTAACCACGTACAATAACTGTTTTCCTTATATAATAGTACATAGGAAAACTTCGCACTTTTGGATAACATATGATCTAAAGAAGGATATTAAACTTAAAGATAAGCTTAGGAAAATAGCTATACGCACGCCCACCGACCAAAACAATACGAATTATAAAAATCATAGAAATAGCCTTAATAACCAAATCCGCAACGCCAGAACCACCTACTATAAAAAATTATTACTCGACTCGAACTCTCCAAAAGAAACGTGGCAGATTATAAATAAAATTTTGGGTAAAAATAAGAAAAAAAAAGCCTCCGAATCCCATTTCCACCTTCCCTGACACCTTCAATGATTTTTTCGTTAATACAAAAACAACTAATATTAATATGGAGAACGATACATCCTATGATTTAGTAAAAAACTGTGCTAACTCAATGATGCTATTTGAAACTGATGAAACTGAAATATTCCGTATATTTACGAGCCTAAAAAACGACTCAGCCCCAGGAAAAGATGAAATAACGCCGAATATCCTTAAGTGCATAGTTCCATATATTGTTACCCCATTAGTATATCTCATTAACCTGTCATTTAACTCTGGCACTTATCCTAATGGTTTAAAAAATCGGAGTGGCTATTCCAGCCGAAAGTTTCGCCCGGAATAGCTTTCAACTAAAATGTGGCTAAAACGGCCGAAACTATACTGACTTATTTATGTATACTCGCTAACTTTTTGTCGGATAATTTATACTTATCGTAAACTAAATTGGATAAACTAACGAGGAGACTACCCGAGCTGATAATCACCGATTTTGTTGAAACTAGGTGGGTACGTAGACCTTATGGTAACAACAAATTTCACCAAGGGAAAAGTTGCAATGGGCATTAGTTTTGCCATGGCAACCGAAAATGTTTTTGACAACACGGTATGTATATTTTCCCATTGAAAATGACATGGGAATCTGAGCACTTCTAAAAAATAATAGTAATAATTCTAATTAAAATTATTAATTTTGATAAAATTCAAACAACTGAATTCTATTTTATTAATTTTCATAAAATTCATTTATTATCGTCGATTTGGCGATTAGTTGGTAAATACAACTTTTTATTTTTATATTTCGCTTTTCTCCATTTTTACCGATTCTGATAAAATTTTATCAAATTGACCAAAATTCAGCAAAATATCATAAAATTAATTTCATTTGTCAATTTTGATAAAAATTTTTGGTTTTGAAAGTTTAGAAGCGCTCAGATTCCCATGTTATTTTCAATGAGAAAATATACGTTCTGTGTTGTCAAAACATTTTCGGTTGCCATGGTGAAACTAATGCCCATTGCAACTTTTCCCTTGGTGAAATTTTATGTTACCATAAGGTCTACATACCCACCTAGTTTCAACAACATCGGTGATTATCACCTCGGGTAGTCTCCTCGTAAGTTCTGCATTTAAGAAAACTAGCAAATTTAAAATTAGTAGGCATCCCCAAATCCTAATAAGATGCCTGAAGAATCAAATAGGGTTTGCTACGGAGGGGAGAGGTGGTTATTCAAAAAAATATACTTTCAGGGTGGGGAGGGGGTCGTTTAGGGTGGCTCTTATTTCTGAACTTATGAAATAGGATATTCTTACCCTCTTATTTTGTTTCTATATACGAACTAATACATGTATATCAGGTTTTGAACAATTATTAGCGGTAGTTCAGTGATGTCGACAAATATATTTATAACATAAATAAAATCGGTATGTCAAGAATGTATTTATTTATACCTAGGGAGAATGTCTATGTCGAGACGGTTTTAGCCTTTCTCTCAATCCACCCGTTGGTCCCCCCAGTACGCTCCTCCACTAAAAATAAAACGAATAGTCCCGGTATTTCATTGGCTGCTTAAAATTTACGTCACCTAACGCGATGGTAATCAAACGCCGGTGACGTTTTGTCTTTCTCCCTGCGCGAGACGGGAGAAAGGCGTTCAACGTGCCCGGCGATTGTCGCAACATAATCATTCTTCCTAAATATAAATAAATACATTCTTGCTATACCATGTCTAATAATAATGTGATATATGCCTATTTGGTAACAATTCTTCTTTTTGGGGGACTCATACCTTTTTATTTTTATTTTAGATTATGATGATGCTCGCTGATTTATAAGCGCCTAAGTCGCTGATCCTCACATTTCACTCTTTTTGAATCGCTTAAATTGGCGCTCCTCTCATTTTTGATATGTGATATTTTAAATATTTAAAAACTGCTCAAAATGAAAGGAGCACCCATAAGATTATTCAATGTACGTGTTCCATAAAAGCAATACGAATAGTCAGGGCCATGCAGACGAGTCGCAAGGGGAGGGGGGAGGTTGAAAATTGAAAATTTATTAAAAAAAAACACTTAAAAGGCTGGAAGTAGGGGTGCAAATCCACCACTTTTCTATTCCGCTCCAAGGGATCGAAAGGGGGAGGGAATCAACAGCATTTCAAATCCGCTTCTAGGGATTGAAGGGGGAGGGGGCGGCCAATACGAAAAACTATAACAATGATTTAGGGTTTCGAGGGAGTCCTGTAATTGAAAAGAACCAGCGACTATTGCTCCAACACTTGGTTAAAATGCTTATCGCCGCCCCTCTTTAAACCAGACAGTCTCGGAAACCATGTTTAAAGCCAGTGAGGTTCTAAACTTAATGTTCTAAATATAGACCTCAGTATCTTTCCAGAATTTTTTAAGAAATGTAAAACGTCTTTCTGAAAGACTGACGATAAATATCCAAAAACCCTAGCACGAAGTCATTGCATGACGGTGTAGTTTTTCCTACACCCTAATTTCATAAAAAAACACATTGAAGGGTTGAAATGTCAGCATAGGCATACTGTGCATTCTCTAGTACTAGGCCTATATGTGGGTAAATTAAAACCACTCGAAAAACCAAAACGCGACCCTAAGTTGTAACTTTTTCCGTGTGGAATTTGTATATTTCATTTCAGTAAGTAAATTATCAAATAAGACTAATAATATCATTCAATTTAATGAAATACAAATTATATAAAACATTATGCATTGTTATAATACATTCTAAGTAAATTAGATCAAACAATTAAACCTTTCCGTTAATATTCAACGTCTTCCGTCGCGTAACCTACTTCGTCGTCAAATGTATTCTTTCCACCCTACAGAATGTTTAGAGATTGAAACTTGAAACTGTTAAACCTAGGCTTAGTAGTAGTACTACTACAAAGTAGTTTACCAAAGTATCTGTACAGAGGCGCAAGCGGGAAATGTTGCTCCTGGGGCCAAAACAACTAAATTACTTTAAATAAAATTAATTTGAAAATCCAAAAATTGTGCCTTCGATGGAATCTATTCACTAATCACTAGGTATTTTCGAAAATTTATGCAAAGTGTGATTTTAGATACAGTAGAATTGACGACGGGCTAAATTTAGTTATATGCAGAAAACCAAATATAATTGTTATCAAGAATCAACAATCAAGCAATATATTTATAATAATATAAATATTGAAATTGCAATTAAAAACCTTAATTTTTGATTTTATTTTCACTCAATATATAGGGAGTTAACATAGACATAATAAAGAAATAGACACCTTACGCGGAGTTTGATTTGCCAAAAATATACGGGATCGATAACTAGCAGACAACCGGTATTTGTTCCGTATTCCTGTGGTACCACGTTTAAGCGACGCCTGTCGATTAGGCGAGAAAATACAAAATCATCACGTGACACGTCACACATGTTCGTGTTTGTAATCTTTTAGGTACTCTGACGTGATTCGCGAATATTTTGGCTGTGAGAATTTAAAATAAGGTAAATTTTTATTATAATTTTTAAATAAGTCAATTAATTCTTTCAAAACCCAAATAAAAAGCAGCAGATGATCTTATAATTAAAAACAAAAACATTCTAATTGCGAAATGATATTTTGTCAAAGGCTTAAGTATCTATCCGGTTTGTTGTGGTTATGTCTTGTTATGGGAATATTCTGAGATTCTAAATTGTAAACAAAAGTAAATGGAATTTTGATGAAAAGGATGATTCTACCTTGGATTAATAATGATTCTACTAAAGGTATGTAGCTATTGTCCTTGAAATAAAATTAGCTTTGACAATTTAAGTCTGATGGCTTGACCCTTCATTTCTAGATTTTTGTCCTTCGCTAATTTGTGGAGTCTGAGCTTGCAATATAAATTAATAACTTTCTTAATGATGATGTTCGATGGAAACCAAACCAGAGTTGGAATGGCTTTTGGTGTGACCCACCTTTTGCCATTTACAATTTGTATATCCCGTTCTAAAAAGTGATCATTACAAATTAAATCATGATTTGAATGTGTCGCGATTTACAGCAATTGTCCATTCATTCTTATTTAAAATCTTTTTATAACGAAACCTACAATACTTTCTCAATGGACAATTGCTGTAAATCGCGACACATTCAAATCATGATTTAATTTGTAATGATAACTTTTTAGAACGGGATATAAAAATTGTAAATGGCAAAAGGTGGGTCACACCAAAAGCCATTCCAACTCTGGTTTGGTTTCCATCGAACATCATCATTAAGAAAGTTATTAATTTATATTGCAAGCTCAGACTCCACAAATTAGCGAAGGACAAAAATCTAGAAATGAAGGGTCAAGCCATCAGACTTAAATTGTCAAAGCTAATTTTATTTCAAGGACAATAGCTACATACCTTTAGTAGAATCATTATTAATCCAAGGTAGAATCATCCTTTTCATCAAAATTCCATTTACTTTTGTTTACAATTTAGAATCTCAGAATATTCCCATAACAAGACATAACCACAACAAACCGGATAGATACTTAAGCCTTTGACAAAATATCATTTCGCAATTAGAATGTTTTTGTTTTTAATTATAAGATCATCTGCTGCTTTTTATTTGGGTTTTGAAAGAATTAATTGACTTATTTAAAAATTATAATAAAAATTTACCTTATTTTAAATTCTCACAGCCAAAATATTCGCGAATCACGTCAGAGTACCTAAAAGATTGCAAACACGAACATGTGTGACGTGTCACGTGATGATTTTGTATTTTCTCGCCTAATCGACAGGCGTCGCTTAAACGTGGTACCACAGGAATACGGAACAAATACCGGTTGTCTGCTAGTTATCGCTCCCGTATTTACCCCCCGTAGAATCTTGGGTCTATTTCTTTATTATGTCTATGGGAGTTAACAACTGACATAGGTTTGACGTCATTTTCAAAAATCGGCGCGATTTACACGCCATCTCTCGAGGCATCCGCGAACTATATTTCATAATAAAGCTGTGGTCGGCCATATTGGGTAGAAATTATCTGTTTATAGTCGGAGCTCTAAAGATGGTTAAAAGTTGCGGTGTCAAGGGGTGTAAAAGGGTTTTTGGGGCGATAGATAATGAGAGTAATATAGGATTTTTCAGGATCCCTCGCGTAGTAAAACACCAAGGTGAAAAAACCGAGGAACTTTCAAAAGAAAGAAATCGTAAATGGCTTAGATTTTTAAGCCTTGCACCTGAAGCCTACAGTGAACATATGAGGATATGCTCAAAACACTTTCTCTCTGGAGGTAAAGGTTAACAAATATTTTGGTTAATTAAATAAGTATTCTAAAATATATCCAACATATTACAGCACCATCGTCATTGTTTGACACTTCTAATCCAGACTGGCTCCCGTCTAGATTCGTAAATGACAATGAAAAATATGAAAGCGTCAATAGTTCAAAACTGCAACGTTTTGAAAGAAGACTTAAACGAGCGTGCCCAGAACTACTACCCAACGCTAAAAGAAGAAAAATCAAAGCTTCACAATTAGATATTTCTAACATAAGCACCAACATCCTCGAAGATAGCGCACTTGGGTTATCGTTACAAGAATCGGAGTTAGGAGTTGATACTTCTTTGGTTATGAATAGCACGTTTAATGAAATAAGCTTATCTGAAGTTTCGAAATCTCCTTTAAAAAACATTTCCAATGATTTTGGAACGCAAACTTATATGGTACGGAAGGATTTCAGTGCCCAGGTAACGGTTGGAAAAGAAGTGTTTGACTTCAGCGGGCAAACAGATATCACTCCAAAAGCAAGTTCTGATACTCAAACAATGAAAGCTGAAATTATGGAAAATGAAACCCAAACGCTCTTCAGGGTTATTGAAATGTTTGAATTTGAAGCAAGCAAGCTCAAAGTTGAAGAATCTTTCACCGAAGCTGAAAAATTGAAAGCATCAATTAAAGAGGCAGAAGATAAAATAAAAAATTTCTTTGAAGACAATGTTCAGCTAATTTGTAAATTAGAGAAACTTCAAAATGAACTGAACCTAAGAAACTTCAATCAACATTCGTCAATGATGATTCCCGCACAAGGGTTTTTACCGGCCTAGAAACCTACTCGACTCTCTTGACATTGTTTAACGGAATCGAAAGCTACTTGTTTCAAAATTCCTAACTGACCCCTTTCCAGCAGTTAATTTTGACTTTGATGAAACTCCGGCTTGGGTCCAGCAACAGAGACCTAGCGTATAGGTTCAACGTTTCCGAAATGACAATATCAAGATTATTTTATAACTGTTTGAATGCGTTGTACAAACGTATGACAAAATTTATTCACTGGCCAGATAGAGACTAGCTACAAAAAACAATGCCTATGTGCTTCAGAGATAAATTTGATAAAAAGGTTGCAGTTATCATCGACTGTTTTGAAGTTTTTATGGAAAAACCATCAAATATACTAACAAAAGCCGAAACATGGTCTAGTTACAAGCATCAAAACACAGTAAAATTACTCATTGGAATAACCCCGCAAGGAACAGTTTGTTATCTTTCTAAAGGATGGGTTGGAAGAGTAAGCGATAAACGCTTAACAGAGAATTGTGGTTTTTTGGATAAGCTCACGCCTGGTGATGTAATTCTCGCAGACTGTGGGTTTACAATCAAAGATTCCGTTGGATTGTATTACGCAACTCTGAAAATTCCGGCATTTCGTGATAGAGGGAAAAAACAGTTAGATCCCCATAAAGTAGAGTCAACGAGGAAAATAGCAAATGTCCGTATCCATGTTGAAAGGGTGATAGGTACTGTAAGACAGAAGTACCCTATTTTATTCTCTAAGCTTATGATTGAGCTGCTACACACCACAGTTGGGGAGAAAGTAGCAACTATAGATAAAATTGCCGTAGTAGCTTGCGCTTTAACTAATCTTTGCCAATCAGTTGTGCCATTTGATTAAAATAATTTTCAAAATTAAAATCTTGCTCGTATAACCTGGAAAAATTTGTAAATAAATAGCAAGTGATAGTTTTAAACAACTTCATTTTCTTTTATTTTTTACTATGGTTTTTTTACGCTTATTTGATCGATTAACTTTTTCGCGTATTTTATCATCTAACTTTAACGCAATCAGGGCAAAACCATTTTCCTTTGGGAACATCATTTACATTTATCTTTAAACACTCTAAATGAAACCACTGCAGTACACATTTTTAGCATCGCAACCAATCATTTCACCTTCATCATTACCTCCGCAGTTAGGGTTTTCTTTGAATTTATTTTATTGGGCGAGTTAAAATATAAAGGACTAGCCTGAGAATTTGTCAATTTATTATTTAATTGGTCCTCAGTAAATGGTGAAATACCGTGAATTAAATAATGATAAAGATGCCCATATTCTGTAGGCGGCAAATGTTCAAAACCAAACCCTACACCTCTATGTTCTCCATCCCCATGAACTTGTTTCAAATCGTCTGAATTCATTTTATACGGATCGATATTGTTGATGAATTTCATTTTTTCAAGGTACCTCTTTTTAACATGATCAGGGAGTTCATTAACATAATCTGAAGGAACATCTTCCTTTTCTTTCTTAGGCCTACCCATGACTAGGTTATTCAACTTATTCTACGTTTCTACCCAATATGGCGGACACTGTAGTTAATACAAGTTCACGAGAGATGGCGCCAAAATTGCCAGCAAAAAAAAACTCTACGTAATCTTTTTTTTTACCCCTCGGATGTTAACTCCCTATCAAGGGGCTAACCAGTCTAAGAAAGTCTGTACACCGGATTACGCTTAGATTAGCACTGCCAAAGGCAGGGGCTTCAAAGATTACGCGTAATCCCATTAGTACAGTCAAAGGTACGGCTCTGTACACCGATTACGCGGAGTGATCAGCCCCTCGCTCCCTATACACGACGACGAAGTATTAAATATGTACTGAAATCTTAATGGGTTTTTTTTCAATGATATACATGGTGTCACGTCACGCTTGTAAATTAATGTCCAAAGGGTAATTCTATGGAAAGTAGTTATGTAACATGCCCTATGAAAATACAACCCACCGGGTAAGGTTCCATAGATAGGACATCATAAATTCCCCGCCTATGACCTGTAAAAATGATTGAAAAACTTCATCTACAATTGAAACTTTCCGTCCGTAGATATAGAGGCGAAACTTTTTAACTCCAAACACTATAGCCAGACATTAGCTCTCCGTGGGGCTTAAGTTTTGCTTTGTCTTGTTCAAGCGGTTACAGACGCCACTAGAAAACAATTAATTTATTTCATATTCAGTAAGAATGTATCTCATTATTAGAATCATAACGATTTCAAAACGAGTATAGTGTAATCCAAACGAAACCTTTTATTCGTCTGTCCGGTATTACCGGAAGATTAATATTATTCGAGATTAAGTTCGTTGGGAATTTATCGCTTCGTGTCTCTACTCTCCAAGGTGAAAACGAAAAATAATAATTGGAAAAAAGTCAGTTAAATGGTTAGTATTAATGGTTCGATAAGTTTGCTTCTTTTTCTCAATAGCTATGATTCTGAATAATACACGATTTACCATTAAAATTAAGGTTTAGTAACTTTTTTTATATAAGGAAAGTTTCGGCCGGATTAGACGGCCCTCACTGGGCTGGATAAATCGGCCGAAATTTTTACTACGGGAAAATGTCGGCTGAATTAGCTGGTTGCTGATGGAAGACTATTCCAGCTGAAATTTTCGGTTTGGAAAATTTCGGCAGGAATGGCCTCCAGCAGGAATTCATACCTCGAACTTGGAATGGTTATCTTGCCTGATTTCCGTCTCTATCTAGGGGACCGTTTTTTTTCCCATCATTTTGACGTCAGAGCATACGTGTTTTCTCATACGATTTTCAATGGTATTAAATCCTAGTTTCTGATAATTTCATCCCCCTGTGTCGAAAAGGGTTCAAACATCTTTTTGCTTTCCCTTCGCTATTGCTCTATTCATAGCGACGGTCCCCTCGTAATTCGGACTTCGCGGTTCTCAAGGGCATTGTAACTGCTGCCAATTTGACAGCGCTAACAATGCCGGACTTAATCCTTCCACATGGAGAGGTCGGGAGAGCGAGCTGACCCGTCGCTATCAATGATGGGGTTTCAAACCCTAAATTTCGAAATGGCCGGGGAGTCGAACAACAAAAAACTACAGTTGTAAAAACGGGAGGTTGCGCGGGGTAAAAACTCCTAAAGAGGGGAGACGCGTGCGAGGGGGCGTTTTTTATTTTCTCATACACGTCACTGAAAACGGTCCCCGAGATCTTACCATAGGGAATACGGCCGGATAACCATTCCAAGTTCGAGGTATGAATTCCTGCCACCAGCAATTCGTCAGCTCTTCCGGCTGAAAGTTTCGGCCGTTTTAGCCACATTTTATTTGAAAGCTATTCCCGCCGAAAGTTTCGGCCGGAATAGTGTGGGAGCTAATGCGGCCGGAATAGCTTCGGCCTTAAAAAATACTGTTATAATTCCAATTCACAAAAAAGGAGATATCGATAATCCGGAAAACTATAGACCGATCGCTCTACTCTCAGTGCTAGCTAAAGTATATGATAAATGTTTTTACGCTCGACTGCTAAAATTTGTCTCTAAATTTAACCTCATAGCCGAAAGACAATACGGCTTTAGAGAAGAGAACATTGCGGAGTAGACTACGCTATAGCTCACGTTTACAATGAGATTCTGACATCACTAGATTCTTCTAAATTAGTCTTAGCCGTCTTCCTCGACCTAAAAAAAGTATTTGATTATGTAAGCCACGAGAGACTCTTAAAAAAAATAAACATAATGGGAATTCGAGGTCGAGCCTCAGAATGGATTAAATCGTATTTAGACAGTAGATCCCTACAAACAAAAATGAACGGAATATTATCAAATAGTAAAGTGTCTCATCTTGGAATCCCTCAAGGTTCAATACTCTCGCCATTATTTTTTAACTTGTTGATAAACGATCTCTTAATGTTGTTCAATGACGACTCATTAACTTTATACGCTGATGACTCACTCCTATTGAATAGCGAAGATAACATCATCCTAACGGCTAGAAAAACCAATAGAAAACTGGAAATTTTTTTCTATTGGCTCAAAGATAATGAACTAGTATTAAATAAATCAAAAACTGTGTATATGTATATATCGAATAAGAAAATATATGTGCCCTCAAATATTAAAATCGAACTTGAGAACCACAACCTAGAGAGAGTCGCTTATTACAAATACCTGGGCCTCTGGTTCGACGAACAATTAACGTGGTCAAAACATGTAGATCTAGTTGCTAAGAAAATATCCAGTAGTATCTACGCTATTTCTAGAAATCGTTCAATCTTTAATAAGCAAATTATGATAAATTTATACTATACTCTGATCTACCCTTATCTTAACTATTGTACTTTTATCTGGGGTAACACATCTCACGGAAATTTAAGTCGGCTGCTAATCTTACAAAAAAGAATTGTCCGGGTGATGGATCAAAAACGTTATTACGATCATACGGCTCCAATATTTCAGTCCCTTGGAATTCTAACCATAACGCAGATAATAAATTATAACTCTGTAGTCTTTATATACAGGGTCTTTTTTTTTGCTCGGAAAAGTGTTTTTTTTCAAAAACTATTTATAGTACCGATTTCAAATTTGGAAGGTCAATTCTCTATACCGGGGGACATCAGTTTGAGAAATTTGAGCGTTTTCGGTAATGTTTTTCACCAATTTTGAAAAATTATTTTTCGACCACTAGGTGCGAGATAAAAAATTTCTATTATAAAGTTGTAGGCCGTCATCGAAAACCCTTAAAAATTGTTCACTCGACGAAAAACAATTTATTTATCAGTGAAAATTCGAGCTTGAAAAATTTACAAGTTGGTGAAGCCAAATTACGATTGTTTGAAACGATAATTGAAACCGAATTACCTAATCCAGTTGAAACTTTGGTTAAAAAAACGACCGGATTTAAAAAACACGAGGCTATAGGTCAATCCTAAACATGCATTGGGTATTTAAAGGAAAACTTTGGGAGATTATTATCAGTGTTTGATAATATTTCGAACAATGCCTCGTTATTCAGTAGCTAAGCGTACCGAGATAGTTGCCATTTACTATGGAGAAGCAGCGCAAAACCTTAGAAGAGTGACTGAAATCTTCGCAGAAAGACATCCAAATGGAGCACCATCTGTAAATACAGTAAGACGAGCAATTCACGATTTCAATCAATTTAGTAACTTGCAACCTAGGTTTCGCGGATTGGGTCAACCGGATTTAGACTTCGAGAACAATGTACTCGCGTACTTTGTGGCATATCCTCGTCACAGTTGCGCTAACGCCGCTGCTGATTTGGGTTGTTCTGCAAATCGTGTGTGGAAAATTCTTCGTAAGAATCGCTATCACCCATACAGAGCTACGCTCCACCAAGGACTAATTGACGGAGACCATCAAAGACGTTATGAATTTAGCAACTGGTTACTAAATGCTTTCCAAGAAGATAGACAATTTTTGCGCCATGTTTTGTTCTCCGACGAAGCGTCATTTTCTAGAGATGGGCCCTTTAATCATCAAAACAGCCATCTTTGGTCTGACATCAACCCACATTGGGGTTTTGAATATCATCACCAGGTTCAATTTGAACGGGTCAATGTTTGGGTTGGACTTGTTGGAAACCGTTTGATTGGTCCCTTTTTCCTGCCGACGAACCTCAACGGCCAAAGGTATTTACATTTTCTACAGAACGAACTGAGTGACGCAATCGACGACCTTCCATTGGCTGAAAGACGTCAGTTGTGGTTTCAGCAAGATGGCGCCCCTCCGCATTTTTCCCGGCAAGTAACTGAGCACCTCAACAACGAGTTTCCTGAAAGGTGGATAGGGAGAAATGGTCCAGTGCATTGGCCAGCAAGGTCACCTGACCTAACACCGCTGGATTATTTTCTCTGGGGATTCGTTAAAGCAAAGGTATACGCCACGCCCATTGAAACTAGGGAGGAACTCATTAGACGAATAATCAGTGCTTGCCGAGACGTCACACCAGAAATGGTAGAGAAAGCGTTTGAGAACTTAATTGTCCGCGCACAAACCTGTGTTGCAGCCAATGGTGATATTATTGAAAATGTTTTGTAAAAATTTATGTGAATAAAATATCTGCATTTAAAAACCAAACGTGTACATTTTTTCAAGTGTGAAAACTCTACTACGTTTGTATTAGACTTGTTCCCTTTTCAATTAACGTTTCAAACAATCGTAATTTGGCTTCACCAACTTGTAAATTTTTCAAGCTCGAATTTTCACTGATAAATAAGTTGTTTTTCGTCGAGTGAACAATTTTTAAGGGTTTTCGATGACGGCCTACAACTTTATAATAGAAATTTTTTTATCTCGCACCTAGTGGTCGAAAAATAATTTTTCAAAATTGGTGAAAAACATTACCGAAAACGCTCAAATTTCTCAAACTGATGTCCCCCGGTATAGAGAATTGACCTTCCAAATTTGAAATCGGTACTATAAATAGTTTTTGAAAAAAAACACTTTTCCGAGCAAAAAAAAAGACCCTGTATAAATCAATTAATAACGAAATTCATAATGAATTTAATCAATATAACAACACACTATGAATTTCGTCAAAAAAATGTACTACTAGTGTCAAAATCGAAAACTAGTCGTAGACTAAACTCGATTTTCCATAAAGGAATAATTTTTTTTAATTCTCTACAGTTAGATAATATAAAAACATGTTCTGCTTTAAAAAAATCGCGAAAGAATATGTATCGAATTTTGTATAACACCTAATTTTTTTTTAATTGTTATCATTAACTGTTTTTTTAAGTAACAAATCTATTTATCGTTTTGTATATAAATATAGCGTTGGCTTAAAAGTCTAATAAGTCTTAGCCCAGCCCCACTTCTGTAACATAACATATCGACTAATAAACAAATATTATTATTATTATTGTTATTTGGGAAATTGATTTCTTGGAATCCGCTGAGACCACATATGTAAATTACACGTTGGTTCCTGAGAAATAAATATTAATCGATAGCAATGCCCATTGGGGCACTTGGGGGCCCATACATTTGGCTGATGTGGATCTAATATTACGGCTGAGGTGACTGGTTTACGGCTATTTTTATCGGTGTGTTTATTAAATAAGTTCCTTCACTGTACTTCAAATGGCCTGCCCTCTAAATTTGTTGCACTTAATAACACTAACCTATCTTACTAGTTATGGATAAATCCTTACGAGAGATAGAAAATATTAAAAATAAGTTGATGTCTAGCTCGAGAAGGCTCTTAATAAGTTACTAGTTGAAAAGACCTCTCACAGCTCGAAGTTAGATGTAGATCACCTAAACCCCTTCAGTCAATGGATTCCCGACAAAAGCTCGAAAGTTTTTTTATTGAAAAGATAAAGCAAATCACTCTAGTGAGTAACTTAAATCATCAAAATAAGGTTTAATGACTGAAACAGTAATTTTTAAAACTTCGTTCTTTTCAAGGTGTCGTTTCTTGGATGACTGGGTGGCAGATGGCACTAGACTAGTTTTAGCGAATTAATTTAGTGATAATTTGGCACAAGAATTCAACTGAGCAAGGCTTAAAAAACCTTTCATGTCATTCATAGTTAAAGTTATTGTGATAAATATGTTATTTTAATTACATTCTGGTGTCTTTATTGTAATTGTTGTATTTGACTTATGATTGAAAGTATGGTTTTCTACTCAACATTAGGCTCTGTTCAAGTAAACAGTTTGTTCAAAAACGTTCCCGAAGCAGACATTGAACAAGTCATACAAGATTGGCTGAAGCACGCTCCAAGTTGGGTAGCCCAAAAACAATCTTGCTCCCAGGGCCAAAGCAAAATGTTTAATTAAAACTTTATCTTGAAAAACACGAATAAAAATTAATTCAAAACTAATTTGATTTTAATATAAAGCTAAGTCATACGCTTGGCCATTTCGATACTTATAAGTAGGGATTTAGAAAATTGCGGAGATAATCATTCAAATAACGTTAATTTAAAAATCGACCTAGCCAATTTCTCCAAATTTACTTAGCCCATCTCAAATTAATAATAAGTAGCGTAAAATATCAAAAGCTAAATTTATCAACGTTATTAGTAGGTCTTAAAGTGTTGAAAATTAGATATTTAAGCGTTTATAAGTAGGTATTAAACCTAGAAATTGCTCTTAAAAAAACGATGAGCTAGTGAAATAACACGTAATATCGATGTACATATTATGTTGTGACTAAGGTGAAATGGTCGGCTATATACGTTCTGAGAAACTTTGATTTGTACCGAATAAGGACGTCTGTAAATATCGTTTATAAGTTGGTCTTAAAGCGTCTAATAATAGGCCTAACCGCGTCTATAAGAATTACTCACAGCACGCAGCATAAGTAACCCGTAAATTGTATTTAAGTAGGCCTTTAAGCGGCTATCTGTAGTCGAAAATCTATCAAAATAAATGTCACAAAATCATTTTAAAACTTAATATCGACGTACATATTACGTTTCGATAACTTTATGACTATCTGAGAACGTAAATTTGTTCTTAAAACGTCTATAAGAAGGCCTTAAAGGGTCTATTAGTAGGCTTTAAAGCGTCTAGAAGTAGGCCTTAAAGCGTCTAATAATGTCTTAAAAACGTGATAAGCTAGAAAAAAAATCGTAACCAAATTTGTACAGTCTGTTACAAAAGTCTTCGACAAAGGGAGTTTTCGCATTTATCTTAAATTTTCTCGAAACGTGTAAACGATAGAAAAATTAAACCGTAAGCAATTTTTAATACTTTTTTATTTCCTTTCATTTTTCTATCCTTTACACGTTTCGAGAAAATTTAAGATAAATGCAAAAACTCCCTTTGTCGAAGACTTTTGTTACAGCCTTTACATATTACGTTTCGTTGACGTTGTGCTTAAAGTTAAATGGGCGGCCAAGCTACACGTTAATGTTTACCGAATAATGACGTCGGTAAATCACGTCTTCGTGACGTCATTGTTCTTCTTGGGTAATATAGTTTTAATAGATGCGACAATGTTTTATTTTTAGAAATACTTTTTTTTAATATAATTTCAACTTGTTAAATATAGTGGTTTTGGACATAATCAAATGCTTCCGGTATAGAAAATGTTAAGTATTAAATTTGATTTTATAATATGATACAATACTTTTGTTTTAGAAAATGTTTAATTTGATATTGGCTTTTAATAAGTCGACTATATAGCAAAGTGGCATCAGTTTAAAAATCTTACATGGTTTTGTAGTACGTCCAAATTTAGATCATTAGGGTTTTCCATGAGCTGTAAACGAGATACAAATATTATTTATCAGAATATGTAAAGTACTTTGTAAGATTTTAAAACACGCAACCATATTTCGGGTTCATGCATTTACATAACACAAAAGAATCACATTAACAATACCATTATTTTTGGCCAGTTCTTGTAAAAGCGACAGATCACTTTACAACAAAATATACAAATAATTAAGTAAAATTGTTCCGGTGTGGCGTCAAAAGAAAAATGCAAGTATGCTCATAGTCAGGCTAGTGTTAATAAACAGATCCATTTGCAATCCATGAGAACACAGATGTTTGGGGCGTACTTCCCTCTTCTAGATTTCAATGGAATATCGATGTGCGATTTCGACGAACAAGACGATGATTGAGAGCGCCGTTCCGCAGAAGCAGACGCGGAAAATGGGCATCAGGAAGGACATTTCGATGGGTTCCGAAACTATATTCTTGCCCGTTGGATTCGTTCGTCTGTATTGAAATTCCAGGCGTATGTCAAAAGGTTTTCTTTGTTGGGTTTCTACAAATCTTAAAGCCCTGAAAAACACGAAGACATTCTAGACAATAGTTGACTTAAGGATACAGTTGTAAATCGGAAACTTTTTCGTGGGAAATAACCGATGTCTTTTTTCCGGAAAATTTTCCGTATTTTCCGGAAAAAACGATGAAAAGGTTTTCATTCCATGCTTCACCTAATATTGTTCGCATACGAAACCACATTTAAAAGTGGAATTTTCGCCTTTTTTTTTCAAATCCATAAGATAAACTAGACTAGTTGAGAGTCTTAAGTCTAGACACTTCAATGTCGAGTCTTTCTCACGGTAGTTTTATAAATTTTTCCGATTTGCGGAAAAATGTTCTGGGAAGTTTTGCAGGGATTTTTCGGCATTTAATATTTTGGGAAAACGGACAACCCTGTTTATGAATATAGAAAATTAGCATCCAAAGGTATTTTGATTTAAAGTATGTACAAAATTAGCATCCAAAGGTATTTTGATTTAAAGTATGTATAAAATTAGCATCCAAAGGTATTTTGATTTAAAGTATGTATAAAATTAGCATCCAAAGGTATTTTGATTTAAAGTATGTATAAAATTAGCATCCAAAATTATTTTGATTTAAAGTATGTATAAAATTAGCATCCAAAGGTATTTTGATTTAAAGTATGTATAAAATTAGCATCCAAAGGTATTTTGATTTAAAGTATGTATAAAATTAGCATCCAAAGGTATTTTGATTTAAAGTATGTATAAAATTAGCATCCAAAGGTATCTTGATTTAAAGTATGTATAAAATTAGCATCCAAAGGTATTTTGATTTAAAGTATGTATAAAATTAGCATCCAAAGGTATTTTGATTTAAAGTATGTATAAAATTAGCATCCAAAGGTATTTTGATTTAAAGTATGTATAAAATTAGCATCCAAAGGTATTTTGATTTAAAGTATGTATAAAATTAGCATCCAAAGGTATTTTGATTTAAAGTATGTATAAAATTAGCATCCAAAGGTATTTTGATTTAAAGTATGTATAAAATTAGCATCCAAAGGTATTTTGATTTAAAGTATGTATAAAATTAGCATCCAAAGGTATTTTGATTTAAAGTATGTATAAAATTAGCATCCAAAGGTATTTTGATTTAAAGTATGTATAAAATTAGCATCCAAAGGTATTTTGATTTAAAGTATGTATAAAATTAGCATCCAAAGGTATTTTGATTTAAAGTATGTATAAAATTAGCATCCAAAGGTATTTTGATTTAAAGTATGTATACAATTAGCATCCAAAGGTATTTTGATTTAAAGTATGTTTAAAATTATCATCCAAAGGTATTTTGATTTAAAGTATGTATGTTAAAAAAGTATCAGAAGACCTGTATATAGTAGATAATTGTATTGATATTGTCAAAGGACTCGAATACAAACAAGTTTTACTGATAATTAGAATTCCGATTATTTCCGTTTCCGAAACCCTATTTTTACCTTTCTAAATGTTATGAGTGAATTCGCCGAAGTATTTTTTTTTAAATTGAATTTAAAATATTTCGACGAATGAAGATCGATTTTAGGATGAATTTAAAATAGAAGAAAAATAGGTTATTTTTGATTTCACTATCCCTTTAAGGACATCTAATCTAAAAAGTAATGTTAACCCTTAAGGATAGCAAAAGGAATGTGTTCCGGAAACGCTTAAGGATATCTAAAGGAATGCGTCAGGGAAACTAGAGAATCGTTTTGGGAAAATGGTGCAAAATGGTTTTCTTAGGGATTTTCCCATTACTTTTTCTTAATCCTTCTTAGGATACAAGGGTACAATGTAATTGGAAATTGGCGCCAAAAGCTAATTATTTATTTCGTTAAAGGGGGCGCCAAATTCAATATTCAAAATGTACCCCTCTTAATACAAAACGTTCCTACACACCTGGGCACCGGGGCGCCGGTTGGTGTCTTAAATTGGGGAAACCAAGAGCCACAGCGCCCAAAACCAGAGCAGAGACAGTGCGCGGACCTTTCCCTGATGTTAGCCTGAGCGGAAGTTCAGTTTCCCGGCCCAGCTTGACCAAAGTCGGAGGTGAAGATAGCGTCTTTTTAAGGACGCATTAAGTGAGTCACTCCCCAGGTAGCAATGACAATGGTTCAGTTTCGTTGATTTTTGGTTTTTTGGTTTATATACAATTTTAAGGTTATTTTTTAACTTAATATCAACGTTGATATAAGGTGAAAACGTTCAACTCTTTTCAACGTTATTTTCATGAGAGTTATAGACGTTGAAATATCGTTTCAATTAACAAATATTATATTAGTTATAATTAGAAAAATATAGATTATTTTTCAAAACATTTATCATATTTTCGGAAGTTATCATTAAAATCGACTTTGATTTTCTTTATAATTTTCGAATTTATAACTAAAAACTGTTAAACATCCTTATTCTTAAACTAAAACAGATACTCGTAAATGATAACTCCGTTTTTCTTGGGCATCAACATTTTCTAAAACAAATTTTTCACTTTTGTAAAAATACTTCTTAGGAGACGCTAAAGCTCCAATGTCGCTGCGCCACCTAGGCCCAATTATTTGAATTTCAAGTACTATTCTATGTAAGTTAAGGCAAAAACGAATTTGAAATTAAACTTAAAGTGATTGATTCAAAATAAAATATTAATCTTCATAAACAATTTGTTAATTTCTATAGTTCATATCTTATATTCGTTAGTATTATGATGAGAATAACATAAATACGTTCTTGGTATTATAACATCTAAGAATGATATAAATAATATTAACAAATAAACGTTTAAATATTGTTTTTCTTACGTTTTAATATAAGCATGTTTTCGATTAAAAAAACTTTTTTAATGTTTATAAAACTAAAAGTTCCATAATATGTGTTTAATACTAGAAAAAAGACAAAACTTTATTAGAAACTAACTGATTAAACAGTATGAGCTTATATCTAGCCCTTATTATTGGGTCATTTGCTATTTTTATCGGAAATAGACTGAGCTATTAAAATCAAATACTAGTTTAAAAAGAAAATTTGCAAGGCTTAGATTAATTAATTATATTTGTTTAACCCTTGGTCTTAAAATAATGCTCATGCTCATGGCATTTTTCATTGTATTTCTAGATGCTCTTTCTTTTTCTGTTTAGTGTAATAAGCTATTTAGAAATTTCAAGGTAATGGAATATTTAAAATTAAGGACACTATTGGATTTAAACTGTGAAATTTTTATTTTTCAGGGATTAGAATTATATCGCCTTTATTATGCACTGATAAAAATATTTTTTTTTTAAACTAGAACTATAATAACACTTGGTTTTAGTCTGTTATCAGCTCTTGAGGAACATTTAGGGCATTTTATTTAAATATGGTTAGATATAGGATAATATTCTTAATTTTTGGGGTGGTTTTACAATATTTTAATGTTATCGCAAGGCAAGGTAGAATAATAATAATAATAATCAGCTAGGCTAATACCCAAGGCACCACCTTAGGCCTAAGTCATCTAGCGACCTTTGAAGCCTTTAATTCAGGTGGCCGGGTTACAATGCGTAGGAGGGTGGTGGCAAGCCCTACATGCCGATTGTTCTAGAATTTTTTTAAAAGATGTTGATTGGATTATATGGTCAAAAATAGCCATCTTATTAGGTAGTAATAATTCCAGAAAATTACATATGATCTTTTATCAGGATTTCAACTGCAATTTTATATTTTATTTATTTGAAATGTATAGGCCTACCTAGCTAAGAGATTTTAAAAATGATTTTTTTAAACTAGAACCATAAAAACACTTGAAAAATATATAGGGTGTTTCATTTATATTTAATTAGACCTGTAGCTTGATGAACGAGCTTAAATATGTAATACCCAATTGAATCTCAAAATGAACCAGATTCTGATCCAAACATAATTGCAACTTATACTTAATTGGTTTTATATTATTTTAGCCTATAATGGTATCATAGATTGCAAAATAGAGAATTTTGATATCTCAAATCGTTATGAATTATTAACTATTCATCAACCGTTTAAACCCGTTTTTCAACTATTTATCAACGAATTTTTGCTACCTGGGTCTTACTTCCACCCCGTTCTACCTTTAGTATCGGGTAAATATTTGGAATTAGTAATTCCAACGGCCTTTATTTAGGTCTTCGTTCTCAGATATCTGAAGATAATTAATTTCGTTTCATATTTTACTTTCCCCTCGCCCCGCAATACGATTATTATCCGTATTTGATACGTTATTCCAAGTTACTAATCAGATTTAGTAAGCTGAACAGTTTTCTGACTTTTACAATTAGTATTTGTAATCTTCTAAAAATCAAATTAAAATAAACTGTACTTAAAATTTTAAAAGGATTAAAATATAAAGGATATATAAAATCCTTCCGCATTGAGTTTGCAAGTTCTCTCCCCACTGGTTTAAGGGGTTTTCCCCGAGCTCTTCGGTTTCCCTTCCATAAAAACTTGTTGAGGTTAACGGTAATAGTTAGTGTAGGGAGCTGTTGGCTCGCGTGGCATAAAGGGCTTGCCACCACCCTCCTACGCATTTTAACCCGGCCGCCTGAATTAATGGCTTTAAAAGTCGCTTGATGACTTAGGCCTAAGGTGGTGCCTTGAGTATTAACCTAGCTGATAGCTGATTATAAATAGCTGATATCTTTGACGCATAGTCTTACTTCGGTTTACAATGAATACAGTCGTTTGTATGATCTGATCTGATAATATGTGAGCGTAAATACAGATAATACCAAAATTAGATAAATCGTAATTATTACTTGAGAATTGGAGCACTAAATAAGTTCTCACCGATATTGTATTGCCTCCTGAATGAATGGTAGCAGTTTGGATGAATAGGACAGGCGGGCAGACATCGGGAAATATCCCTTTTTCCCTTTGTAGACATTTTGGCAATTATAAGAATACTTTCGGAGTAATTGCAACATATTATCGCCCGCTAAGAACGCTGACTTTAAATTCACTACCACAAAAAAATCCTTCAATTCGATTGGTTTGGCTTTATCCAAGAACCATTTTGTTTCTGGGGTCCAAATTTCCTATTAAAATGTTAAAATGGTTTTACATTAGCAGCCGCCGCTGGTTACAAAGAGTTCTAATCGAGGGGAAATATAGGTCATGTATTTTATTTAATCACTTCTATAACCCTTATTACCTAATTTTGGTATTTTTAAAACCAAAACTACCTAGGAACAAAGAGAATATAACTACGTACCCTAGATTCGAACTCACGGCGTTTCTCGATAGCGCGTATTCTCGTGAAACTTTTACTGAGTTCGCGCCGGAAGTCGGAAAAATCGGGCTCCATAGCAGGGTGAGAAATAAGGAATTTCAATAGATAACACAAGATTATATTACTCACTTTTACTTTTCTTTCGTTAAGAAACATTTTTAGAGCTTCAGGCATGATCCATTATTGTTTTAAAACAATATAACGCAAAGATATCTGGTATCTTGAAAACCGCAAGTCAAAAACCACGGCGCAATTTTCACTAAAACTTTACGTTTTAACTAGATGTCGGTAGCCCTGCCAGCTCCATGATGGCAGTTTTTTTCCGACTTCCGCCGGGAACTCAGTAAGAGCCTGCGTTTGCGTGCAAGGAGCTTGATTTCGAATCTAGGATACGTAGTTATATTATCTTTGCTAGGAATGTATCCAATTTAAATTACGATTAATATTATAGATTTATGACTTCGAATACAGTAATTACGGTCACTGGAAGGCCCCTTCCAAGGATGGGCCCCTAGGCCACGGCCTAGGTTGGCCTAGGCGGAAATATGGCACTGCTAATTTAACAATTTCAACGTCCTAGCATATGTAACATAATTACTCATAAGTATGCCACTAGCTCTATTTCTTCACTAACGGTTCGTTTCACAGATATTGCGTCATCCGTACCCTACGTAATATTTGACGTCATATTTGATGTCATATTTGACGTCATCGAATCTCAAATGCCGATAATGCCGTCGCCCAATTAGCTCTACGTCTGATAAACCAACGGCCATTATTTTAGTAAACAAATCGGTTTAAACAACCAAGGCTTAGGAGCTAAACTACTCGGAGACTCACGTTATAAAATAAATTTGCATTGTCAAATAAAAGAAGCAGGTTTATTGAAAAAAATTGTTGAAATTCAGGTGGCCTAACTCTTCTATGCTTGATATGGGTTTTAATAACGCTGGTGGAATATCCCACTTCGACGACTTGTTCCATTTTCGGAAAGCGATCACTTATTGGTCATTTTCCCTAACCTTTAATTTTTCTAAATTACTTAATTTATTAATTATTTAACTTCATCCACACAAACCGAGCGAGTTTATAAATTTCAATAAAGCTTCATTGGGCTGACTAAAATTCCGACGCCAAAAATTCCTTCTCATTTTAGAGGTTTTCCATTGGCTTAAATAAATATGTTACTAGCCAATAGTGTGCCTCCCAAAATGGGGGTAAAAACGTCGAAAAGTTAATGTATTTATGATATTTCTCGCGACGATTTGTTTTCCCGTATATCAACATATTGTGTTCAGGCCAACTTGTTCATTTATCTCTGCTTATCGCGAGTGACACTTGAACGTATATCTTATCGCGTTTTATCGTACGGAATAAGTTGAAATGATGTAAAAAGTGATAACCTAGGCGGCGCGTGCGCGGATTCCCCGGGGGACGCGGTTAATTTGAATTTAAGAGTGTTTTGACGTCATGGAATATGGGACGCGGTTAACGTGCACGGATTGGGGCGCGGTTAATTTGAATTTAAGACATGGATTTGAGTGTTTTGACGTCATGGAATATTCGTTGTTAAAATGACGTAGAATGGAAATATTTTTAAACTTCATTTTAATATTATTAGCACGTAAGTTTTAAATTTGATTATCATATTTTTATACCTATATTTACATATTGAAATTGTTACGCATACATGGTTCCCATTTAATATTGGGATATATATAGTAATACATGCATAGAAAAATACTTTAAAAGTTCCAAACGTATAAAGAGTCCTTCAAAGTACTTTAAAAGGATTTTATTTACGAACTAAATCCATATTTTTTTTTCAAACTTAGAAGTTAGTTTGTATGAAATACTTTCTAATACCTGAAAAATGGACTTTAGAGTGGATAATTAAGTATTTTTTCAATCTTTATACCTATATTTACATATTGGAATTGTTACAAAAGGTTCTTTTAAACGTAACTTAGTACATTAATTTATTTTGGAAGTTCAAAGCGTATTAAGAGCCCTTCAGAGTACTATAAAAGGATTTCATTTACAAACTAAATTAATATTTTCTTCAAACTTTCAATTCGTTAAAATTTGAATGTAAATGAAAACATCATGGATTATAGGTGCGTAATCTACTATTAGACCGAACGGATTAAAAATACTTAAAGTGGTTTTAGTGATAAACTCTACAGGAATTTAACTTTAAAGGGTATCTTAGATTATTGTTTTTAATTTTATTCAAGTTCAAAACGTATAAAGAGTCCTTCAAAGTACTTTAAAAGGATTTTATTTACGAACTAAATCCACATTTTAGAAGTTAGTTTGTATGAAATACTTACTAATACCTGAAAAATGGACTTTAGAGTTGATAAGATTTGTAAATATCATTTGAAACTAATAATTTTCACGCTTTATTTAAGTCAAGCAATTACATTTTAAAAATGAAAGAAGTTAAACAATATAAAAATTTGTAAATATTGTAAATATTTTTAGGTAATAAAGAAATTAAGAAATGTTTTAATTAAAATATCTTTCAATTTCTACTACATTTTTAAAAATGAAAGAAGTTTAACAATATAATTATTCTAATATAATTTCAAATTTAGGTATTATTTAAAGTACAAATGCATAATTTAAAATACTTTAATTTAATTAATTTGTGTATCTGAAATGTATTTATTGAAAAATAAGTGGGTTTTACTATTTATCACGGTTATATATATATATATATATATATATATATATATATATATTGGAATTGTTACAAAAGGTTCTTTTAAACGTAACTTAGTACATTAATTTATATTAGAAGTTCAAAACGTATTAAGAGCCCTTCAGAGTACTATAAAAGGATTTCATTTACAAACTAAATTAATATTTTCTTCAAACTTTCAATTCGTTATAATTTGAATTTAAATGAAAACATCATGGATTATAGGTGCGTAATCTACTATTAGACCGAACGGATTAAAAAAAATACTTAAAGTAAGTGGTTTTACTGATAAACTCTAAAGGAATTTTGGAATTTTCTAGAATAGCAAAGTAAAACTAAAACGTAAACCAAGTTTAAAACAAAACTAATAACTGGGAGAAAGGTTGAAGTAACTTTTTTGATTTTTCGTTTTATAATTTTTGAGTTCCCTATATTATTATAAACTAAATTAAATATACTTTTTGAAAATTTGTGATAAAAGATCTGCTCCTTCGTGTTTTACATATATTTAAAAACTCGAGATTTTAATGAATTGTTTTCAAAGCATGAAAAATATAGCAGGTCCTTTGATTTTAATTGTAGTTAGTAGTTACTTAAGTATTGACTGGTACATTGGCCGCTGATACCAAAGTTAGAAAAGCGTAGACTAACCGTTCAATTCGTTATAATTTGAATAAAATTAAAAACAATACTCTAAGATACTTTTTAAAGTTAAATTCCTTTAGAGATTATCAGTAAAACCACTTACTTTAAGTATTTTTTCAATCCTTATACCTATATTTACATATTGGAATTGTTACAAAAGGTTCTTTTTAACGTACCTTCGTACATTAATTTATTTTGTAAGTTCAAAACGTATTAAGAGCCCTTCAGAGTACTATAAAAGGATTTCATTTACAAACTAAATTAATATTTTCTTCAAACTTTCAATTCGTTATAATTTGAATTTAAATGAAAACATCATGGATTATAGGTGCGTAATCTACTATTAGACCAAACGGATTAAAAAATACTTAAAGTAAGTGGTTTTACTGATAAACTCTAAAGGAATTTAACTTTAAAGGGTATCTTAGATTATTGTTTTTAATTTTATTCAAGTTCAAAACGTATAAAGAGTCCTTCAAAGTACTTTAAAAGGATTTTATTTCCGAACTAAATCCATATTTTAGAAGTTTGTTTGTATGAAATACTTACTAATACCTGAAAAATGGACTTTAGAGTTGATAAGATTTGTAAATATCATTTGAAACTAATAATTTTCACGCTTTATTTAAGTCAAGCAATTACATTTTAAAAATGAAAGAAGTTAAACAATATAAAAATTTTTAAATATTGTAAATATTTTTAGGTAATAAAGAAATTAAGAAATGTTTTAATTAAAATATCTTTCATTTTCTACCACATTTTTAAAAATGAAAGAAGTTTAACAATATAATTATTCTAATATAATTTCAAATTTAGGTATTATTTAAAGTACAAATGCATAATTTAGTGAAGCAATTCTTATTTAAATACTTTTATTTAATTAATTTGTGTATCTGAAATGTATTTATTGAAAAATAAGTGGGTTTTACTATTTATCACGGTTATTTATATATATATATATATTGGAATTGTTACAAAAGGTTCTTTTAAACGTTACTTAGTACATTAATTTATTTTAGAAGTTCAAAACGTTCAAAACGTATAAAGAGTCATTCAAAGTACTTTAAAAGGATTTTATTTACGAACTAAATCCATATTTTTTTTCAAACTTAGAAGTTAGTTTGTATGAAATACTTACTAATACCTGAAAAATGGACTTTAGAGTGGATAATTAAGTATTTTTTCAATCCTTATACCTATATTTACATATTGGAATTGTTACAAAAGGTTCTTTTAAACGTAACTTAGTACATTAATTTATTTTGGAAGTTCAAAACGTATTAAGAGCCCTTCAGAGTACTATAAAAGGATTTCATTTACAAACTAAATTAATATTTTCTTCAAACTTTCAATTCGTTATAATTTGAATTTAAATGAAAACATCATGGATTATAGGTGCGTAATCTACTATTAGACCGAACGGATTAAAAAAAATACTTAAAGTAAGTGGTTTTACTGATAAACTCTAAAGGAATTTTGGAATTTTCTAGAATAGCAAAGTAAAACTAAAACGTAAACCAAGTTTAAAACGAAACTAATAACTGGGAGAAAGGTTGAAGTAACTTTTTTGATTTTTCGTTTTATAATTTTTGAGTTCCCTATATTATTATAAACTAAATTAAATATACTTTTTGAAAATTTGTGATAAAAGATCTGCTCCTCCGTGTTTTACATATATTTAAAAACTCGAGATTTTAATGAATTGTTTTCAAAGCATGAAAAATATAGCAGATCCTTTGATTTTAATTGTAGTTAGTAGTTACTTAAGTATTGACTGGTACATTGGCCGCTGATACCAAAGTTAGAAAAGCGTAGACTAACCGTTCAATTCGTTATAATTTGAATAAAATTAAAAACAATACTCTAAGATACTTTTTAAAGTTAAATTCCTTTAGAGTTTATCAGTAAAACCACTTACTTTAAGTATTTTTTCAATCCTTATACCTATATTTACATATTGGAATTGTTACAAAAGGTTCTTTTTAACGTAACTTAGTACATTAATTTATTTTGTAAGTTCAAAACGTATTAAGAGCCCTTAAGAGTACTATAAAAGGATTTCATTTACAAACTAAATTAATATTTTCTTCAAACTTTCAATTCGTTATAATTTGAATTTAAATGAAAACATCATGGATTATAGATGCGTAATCTACTATTAGACCAAACGGATTAAAAAATACTTAAAGTAAGTGGTTTTACTGATAAACTCTAAAGGAATTTAACTTTAAAGGGTATCTTAGATTATTGTTTTTAATTTTATTCAAGTTCAAAACGTATAAAGAGTCCTTCAAAGTACTTTAAAAGGATTTTATTTCCGAACTAAATCCATATTTTAGAAGTTTGTTTGTATGAAATACTTACTAATACCTGAAAAATGGACTTTAGAGTTGATAAGATTTGTAAATATCATTTGAAACTAATAATTTTCACGCTTTATTTAAGTCAAGCAATTACATTTTAAAAATGAAAGAAGTTAAACAATATAAAAATTTGTAAATATTGTAAATATTTTTAGGTAATAAAGAAATTAAGAAATGTTTTAATTAAAATATCTTTCATTTTCTACCACATTTTTAAAAATGAAAGAAGTTTAACAATATAATTATTCTAATATAATTTCAAATTTAGGTATTATTTAAAGTACAAATGCATAATTTAGTGAAGCAATTCTTATTTAAATACTTTTATTTAATTAATTTGTGTATCTGAAATGTATTTATTGAAAAATAAGTGGGTTTTACTATTTATCACGGTTATTTATATATATATATATATATATATATATATATATATATATATTGGAATTGTTACAAAAGGTTCTTTTAAACGTAACTTAGTACATTAATTTATTTTAGAAGTTCAAAACGTTCAAAACGTATAAAGAGTCCTTCAAAGTACTTTAAAAGGATTTTATTTACGAACTAAATCCATATTTTTTTTTCAAACTTAGAAGTTAGTTTGTATGAAATACTTACTAATACCTGAAAAATGGACTTTAGAGTGGATAATTAAGTATTTTTTCAATCCTTATACCTATATTTACATATTGGAATTGTTACAAAAGGTTCTTTTAAACGTAACTTAGTACATTAATTTATTTTGGAAGTTCAAAACGTATTAAGAGCCCTTCAGAGTACTATAAAAGGATTTCATTTACAAACTAAATTAATATTTTCTTCAAACTTTCAATTCGTTATAATTTGAATTTAAATGAAAACATCATGGATTATAGGTGCGTAATCTACTATTAGACCGAACGGATTAAAAAAAATACTTAAAGTAAGTGGTTTTACTGATAAACTCTAAATGAATTTTGGAATTTTCTAGAATAGCAAAGTAAAACTAAAACGTAAACCAAGTTTAAAACGAAACTAATAACTGGGAGAAAGGTTGAAGTAACTTTTTTGATTTTTCGTTTTATAATTTTTGAGTTCCCTATATTATTATAAACTAAATTAAATATACTTTTTGAAAATTTGTGATAAAAGATCTGCTCCTTCGTGTTTTACATATATTTAAAAACTCGAGATTTTAATGAATTGTTTTCAAAGCATGAAAAATATAGCAGATCCTTTGATTTTAATTGTAGTTAGTAGTTACTTAAGTATTGACTGGTACATTGGCCGCTGATACCAAAGTTAGAAAAGCGTAGACTAACCGTTCAATTCGTTATAATTTGAATAAAATTAAAAACAATACTCTAAGATACTTTTTAAAGTTAAATTCCTTTAGAGTTTATCAGTAAAACCACTTACTTTAAGTATTTTTTCAATCCTTATACCTATATTTACATATTGGAATTGTTACAAAAGGTTCTTTTTAACGTACCTTAGTACATTAATTTATTTTGTAAGTTCAAAACGTATTAAGAGCCCTTCAGAGTACTATAAAAGGATTTCATTTACAAACTAAATTAATATTTTCTTCAAACTTTCAATTCGTTATAATTTGAATTTAAATGAAAACATCATGGATTATAGGTGCGTAATCTACTATTAGACCGAACGGATTAAAAAAAATACTTAAAGTAAGTGGTTTTACTGATAAACTCTAAAGGAATTTTGGAATTTTCTAGAATAGCAAAGTAAAACTAAAACGTAAACCAAGTTTAAAACGAAACTAATAACTGGGAGAAAGGTTGAAGTAACTTTTTTGATTTTTCGTTTTATAATTTTTGAGTTCCCTATATTATTATAAACTAAATTAAATATACTTTTTGAAAATTTGTGATAAAATATCTGCTCCTTCGTGTTTTACATATATTTAAAAACTCGAGATTTTAATGAATTGTTTTCAAAGCATGAAAAATATAGCAGATCCTTTGATTTTAATTGTAGTTAGTAGTTACTTAAGTATTGACTGGTACATTGGCCGCTGATACCAAAGTTAGAAAAGCGTAGACTAACCGTTCAATTCGTTATAATTTGAATAAAATTAAAAACAATACTCTAAGATACTTTTTAAAGTTAAATTCCTTTAGAGTTTATCAGTAAAACCACTTACTTTAAGTATTTTTTCAATCCTTATACCTATATTTACATAATGGAATTGTTACAAAAGGTTCTTTTAAACGTTACTTAGTACATTAATTTATTTTAGAAGTTCAAAATGTTCAAAACTTATAAAGAGTCCTTCAAAGTACTTTAAAAGGATTTTATTTACGAACTAAATCCATATTTTTTTTTCAAACTTAGAAGTTAGTTTGTATGAAATACTTACTAATACATGAAAAATGGACTTTAGAGTGGATAATTTTGTATTTTTTCAATCCTTATACCTATATTTACATATTGGAATTGTTACAAAAGGTTCTTTTAAACGTTACTTAGTACTATCATCTGGCAGTTCCATACTGGGCTATTTGATCGTCAAAATGACCAAATACAAGTATATTTGAACATTTCCTTGACTACATGACTGAAAAATTGTTTAAAGGTCCATCTACTTGGTTACAAAATTTGTTAAATACTTAGCTTTAAGGCCATCTAAATTAAAGTTAGAAGAAGCTAGACAAAGACAAATTGTTCTGAAAAATAAAATTAAAGATATAAAAACTAACCAATAGTATTTCGAATACCAAATAATTCGACGTATTTGTTTTTGAAATAACTAAATAGTTTGCATATTTGTCAAAAAAAAACTAAAAAAGTAATTGAAATTACTGTTACTTTTACTTGCAATAGTAAAATACTAAACCAAATGTATAATTTATATTTTATTTTATTTAATAAATTTAAACTATAATACTAAACTATTTCAAAAAAAACTATTACAAACAAAATTTAAAATACACATTTTTAAAATTTAACTACACCAGCTCCAAGTCAGCTAGCGACTTTTTTTAAGTAACTACTAACTACAATTAAAATCAAAGGATCTGCTATATTTTTCATGCTTTGAAAACAATTCATTAAAATCTCGAGTTTTTAAATATATGTAAAACACGAAGGAGCAGATCTTTTATCACAAATTTTCAAAAAGTATATTTAATTTAGTTTATAATAATATAGGGAACTCAAAAATTATAAAACGAAAAATCAAAAAAGTTACTTCAACCTTTCTCCCAGTTATTAGTTTTGTTTTAAACTTGGTTTACGTTTTAGTTTTACTTTGCTATTCTAGAAAATTCCAAAATTCCTTTAGAGTTTATCAGTAAAACCACTTACTTTAAGTATTTTTTTTAATCCGTTCGGTCTAATAGTAGATTACGCACCTATGATCCATGATGTTTTCATTTAAATTCAAATTATAACGAATTGAAAGTTTGAAGAAAATATTAATTTAGTTTGTAAATGAAATCCTTTTATAGTACTCTGAAGGGCTCTTAATACGTTTTGAACTTCCAAAATAAATTAATGTACTAAGTTACGTTTAAAAGAACCTTTTGTAACAATTCCAATATGTAAATATAGGTATAAGGATTGAAAAAATACTTAATTATCCACTCTAAAGTCCATTTTTCAGGTATTAGTAAGTATTTCATACAAACTAACTTCTAAGTTTAAAAAAAAATATGGATTTAGTTCGTAAATAAAATCCTTTTAAAGTACTTTGAAGGACTCTTTATACGTTTTGAACGTTTTGAACTTCTAAAATAAATTAATGTACTAAGTTACGTTTAAAAGAACCTTTTGTAACAATTCCAATATATATATATATATATAACCGTGATAAATAGTAAAACCCACTTATTTTTCAATAAATACATTTCAGATACACAAATTAATTAAATAAAAGTATTTAAATAAGAATTGCTTCACAAAATTATGCATTTGTACTTTAAATAATACCTAAATTTGAAATTATATTAGAATAATTATATTGTTAAACTTCTTTCATTTTTAAAAATGTGGTAGAAAATGAAAGATATTTTAATTAAAACATTTCTTAATTTCTTTATTACCTAAAAATATTTACAATATTTACAAATTTTTATATTGTTTAACTTCTTTCATTTTTAAAATGTAATTGCTTGACTTAAATAAAGCGTGAAAATTATTAGTTTCAAATGATATTTACAAATCTTATCAACTCTAAAGTCCATTTTTCAGGTATTAGTAAGTATTTCATACAAACAAACTTCTAAAATATGGATTTAGTTCGTAAATAAAATCCTTTTAAAGTACTTTGAAGGACTCTTTATACGTTTTGAACTTGAATAAAATTAAAAATAATAATCTAAGATACCCTTTAAAGTTAAATTCCTTTAGAGTTTATCAGTAAAACCACTTACTTTAAGTATTTTTAATCCGTTTGGTCTAATAGTAGATTACGCACCTATAATCCATGATGTTTTCATTTAAATTCAAATTATAACGAATTGAAAGTTTGAAGAAAATATTAATTTAGTTTGTAAATGAAATCCTTTTATAGTACTCTGAAGGGCTCTTAATACGTTTTGAACTTACAAAATAAATTAATGTACTAAGTTACGTTAAAAAGAACCTTTTGTAACAATTCCAATATGTAAATATAGGTATAAGGATTGAAAAAATACTTAAAGTAAGTGGTTTTACTGATAAACTCTAAAGGAATTTAACTTTAAAAAGTATCTTAGAGTATTGTTTTTAATTTTATTCAAATTATAACGAATTGAACGGTTAGTCTACGCTTTTCTAACTTTGGTATCAGCGGCCAATGTACCAGTCAATACTTAAGTAACTACTAACTACAATTAAAATCAAAGGATCTGCTATATTTTTCATGCTTTGAAAACAATTCATTAAAATCTCGAGATTTTAAATATTTGTAAAAAACGAAGGAGCAGATCTTTTATTACAAATTTTAAAAAATTATATTTAATTTAGTTTATAATAATATAGGGAACTCAAAAATTAAAAAACGAAAAATCAAAAAAGTTACTTTAACCTTTCTCCCAGTTATTAGTTTCGTTTTAAACTTGGTTTACGTTTTAGTTTTACTTTGCTATTCTAGAAAATTCCAAAATTCCTTTAGAGTTTATCAGTAAAACCACTTACTTTAAGTATTTTTTTAATCCGTTCTGTCTAATAGTAGATTACGCACCTATAATCCGTTCGGTCTAATAGTAGATTACGCACCTATAATCCGTTCGGTCTAATAGTAGATTACGCACCTATAATCCATGATGTTTTCATTTAAATTCAAATTATAACGAATTGAAAGTTTGAAGAAAATATTAATTTAGTTTGTAAATGAAATCCTTTTATAGTACTCTGAAGGGCTCTTAATACGTTTTGAACTTCCAAAATAAATTAATGTACTAAGTTACGTTTAAAAGAACCTTTTGTAACAATTCCAATATGTAAATATAGGTATAAAGATTGAAAAAATACTTAATTAACCACTCTAAAGTCCATTTTTCAGGTATTAGAAAGTATTTCATACAAACTAACTTCTAAGTTTGAAAACAAAATATGGATTTAGTTCGTAAATAAAGTACTTTGAAGGACTCTTTATACGTTTTGAACTTTTAAAGTATTTTTCTATGTATTTATTACTATATATATCCCAATATTAAATGGGAACCATGTATGCGTAACAATTTCAATATGTAAATATAGGTATAAAAATATGATAATCAAATTTAAAACTTACGTGCTAGTAATATTAAAATGAAGTTTAAAAATATTTCCATTCTACGTCATTTTAACAACGAATATTCCATGACGTCAAAACACTCAAATCCATGTCTTACATTCAAATTAACCGCGCCCCAATCCGTGCACGTTAACCGCGTCCCATATTCCATGACGTCAAAACACTCTTAAATTCAAATTAACCGCGTCCCCCGGGGAATCCGCGCACGCGCCGCCTAGGTTATCACTTTTTACATCATTTCAACTTATTCCGTACGATAAAACGCGAAAGATATACGTTCAAGTGTCACTCGCGATAAGCAGAGATAAATGAACAAGTTGGCCTGAACACAATATGTTGATATACGGGAAAACAAATCGTCGCGAGAAATATCATAAATACATTAACTTTTCGACGTTTTTACCCCCATTTCACCCCATAAATCCCGGATCCCGAAGATCCCGACGATCCCGATCCCGGGAGTGGCGTCAGACCCTCACTTTCCTTCTACTAACTGTTTAAAATTTTCACTCGAAAACAGCAGCATAACTATTGGTGATGAAAGTTTTGAATAAATTAATACCGCTTAATCATAGAGCAATTGTAGCGTTAGATAGTTATTTTAATGAACCAAAACCTAAAGTATCTATTATTGTAAGAGCTTTGAGTATGTTAGATGATTATAAAGTGTGTTCTGGGGTCCACAAGGATAAGTTTAAGAAATAATTCGAGGATAGCAAGAAAAAAATGGTTATTATTCTTGGTACGATCAATCTTTACATTCAAATCAATGCGACTTTTTAATTTACAAAAATGTTGGCAACAATTGCAAAAGTTTAATGGCAACACTTTTAAAAAGACTGTATAGACGAAAAACGGACAAATCTGTAACATTTAAACGTTCCTACTTATCACAAAAATCGCGTACTGAGCTAGTGGAAAATATTAAAAAACTAAAGAAAAGGGATTATTATCTAATGGCCAAAAACCAAAAATTGATCCAGTTAAACCAAGAAATTACATCACAAGGTCAGATTTTGAACAGTGAGGATAGCAGTGAACTACTTAAGGTTTTAGAAAAACAAGACTCAGATAAACGCCTTTTTATTGACCAACAAATAAAAGTCCTTGAATGTAAGAGTAAGAGAGGTAGACGCTGGCATCCTAAGATGATACAATGGTGCTTATATTTGCGGAGCAAATCACGAAGTGCCTACGGAGCATTAGAGTGGAGACAGTGCTTTGAATAACCCTCACAGAAAACACTGTACAACTACGCCTTACATTTTGGAGCCAAATCGGGATTTACAAATGAGGCATTTCTTGATTTTAAAAATAACTTAGAAAAGAATTGTCCCGAAGATCATAAAAAATACGTCAACTTATTAATTGATGAAATTAAAATAAAAGAAGATATTGTGTATAAATCAAATACTGGGGAACTAATTGGATTTGTACAATTGAATTCCTATGGAAACTCAATCGTAGATGAAGGACAATTACTACGAGCTTCGCATACTATCCCAGTTGCCAGCCACATTCTACAGATAATTGTACAAAGTATAACATCTAACTTCAAATATTCGATAGCACATTTTCCAACGGAGAACCTGAACAGCGATTTTCTGTACAGAATTATTTGACAAGCTCTATCAAAATTGGAGTATTGCGGTGTAAGATACTTTATATTACTTGTGACGGGGCAAGTACAAATAGAAAAGCTCTGAAAACATCTGTTGATGAATCAAGCTTTAAATGCAAAAATATCTACGCAACAGATGAAGATAGAGATATATTCTTCATTTGTGATCCACCTTATTTAATAAAAACATCGATAAATTGTATTCACAGTAGTGGTAGAGAAACATACCATTCTAGAGGATTGTATAAAAATGGAGAACATACATGTTGGACGTGCATCAGTGACCTTTTTGAATAGGATATTCCTCGAACGATAAAACAGTTGCCCAAATTAACTTTTGATCAGGTACATCTTCGTGGAGCCTACTTAAAAATGAAAGTCAACCTATAGCTGCGCAAATGTTAAGCGATTCTGTAGCCCATGCTTTAGAAATGACGTACGGGACTGCAGTTAAAGAAACAGTGAAACTAATTAGAACCTTAAATAAATTCTTTAACTGTATGAATACAAGGAATTTTAAAGAAGGAATTCGCAAAAGAAACTCTAATTTAAATCTTTACACTGACATAAATGTCAAAGGTTAAAAGTAAGTAAATTTCATAAATATGATTTACCCATTTTTTGCATATTTAATTTACTCCATATTTCAAGTGGTTGGAACGGGATTTTCTGAAATATTTCCAAGATTGGGAAGAAGAAATCCGAAATAGGCCTGGTAACTTCACAACTGAGCAACGGAACGCAATGCTATTTAGCAAAGAAACCATGGAGGGATTGAAAATTACAGGTGATTTTGAATAATATTATCTTAAATATTTTAAATGTGTTTTTCGGTTTTACCTTTCTGGTATTAAATATAACATTGGGATTTTTATTTATTTTTACCTGGTAAAATTTTTATAGCAGAAAGGAGTTAAATTTGTGTTAACTAACCATTTAAAACAAGATAACCTAGAAAAAGAGTTTGGCAAACAACGAGCAGCTGGTGTAGGAAATACGTGTCCTAATGTTTTACAATATGGGTTGAATGTTGATGGTTTAAGGCGACATGATAATGTCTTCCAAGAACCTAAACGGGGAAATACCTCTACTTACAATAACAGCGTGAATTAAATTCTATAACAATTTTTTGCAAGTCAATTTATTGGTTTAATAAAGCTTGTATGGAAACTTTCCATTTGTTTGTACTCTTCTCATATCACAGCGAAAATTTTATAACAAGCTAGGAACCTCTTATAAAATGCAAATTGTTTAATTCTGCAATGAAAAACATTTTTGTACTCTTATCACGAATTTATTATATCACCTAGTTGGTAGGAACTTGTATTATATCACAAATATCCAATATTTTGATAAAAAAAATAGTTCATAACTAGTAAGTTTTAATATAAATTTTAGAGATTAAATATTTTTGTACAAAATATCACAAATTCCATGTTAATTAGTTTCTAATTCACATTTTTGTTTTAGCTCTTTTCTCAAGCTCTTTTTAGATTTTATATGCAAATTTTTAGAATTTTGATGTTTTGTTCTATAGTAAATTGCTAATCCCTTGCCTCTGATGTTCAAAAATGATTAAATTAATTTTGTTAATAATTTATCCTTCTCTGAATACTTAAGTGGTGACAATAGTACAGCCCATAGTGTTTTAACATCATTGTTAGATTCTACAATTCCTTTCGCGAATTCCTTCCTATCAACATTACTGCTATTGACATTTAATACTTTAGAATATAATGGTCCGACTAGCAAATTAATTTAGACCTGTTTTTACCTCTCCGAGGGGCCCTAGGAGGGGTTATACAATCACCGTGTCTGTCTGTGTTTTTGTCTGTCTGTGTGTGTGTTTGTCTGTCTGTGTGTGTGTAATGTGTACGCGTTCGTAATTTTGGTGCAAAGCGTAATCACTGCGTACGCAGTTTCTTTGATTTTAAAGTGTGGCAAAACTGCCGTGACGGTGAGCGTTAACGGATGTTAGTTGCGTTTTGGGTTTTTTGGTATTTTGTTCGTCAACGTTCACTGCCGCGACAGATGAGACTTAGTAGTCATTTTCGTTATGTTGCTATTGTAATGTTAATGTATATTGTGCATTTGTGACGTGTTGTGTTTTTGTGATGTTTGTGTTGCGATTATAATGTTCATGTATATAGTGCTTTTGTGATGTTTGTGTTGCGATTGTAATGTTCATGTATATAGTGCATTTGTGAAATGTCGTGTAGTGATGTTGATGTATATAGTGCATTTGTGACGTGTTTTGTTTTTGTGATGTTTGTGTTTCGTATGTATTCTACTTTCCAACGTCTATGTATTGACTTTTCGAACGGACCGAATGCTGAGGGTTACGATAAACGTCTCATCGTCCATAAGGCAGGGTTTCCACCAAATGTTCACGGTATACGTCCTATTATCAATTTGCGATTTATTGTCGCCGGCCGGGATCGAACCAGGGTCTGCTGCGCGAAGAGATTTACTCTAACACCTCAGCCACCGACGCTTGTTGAGCTTCGGTGTTTTTCAAAAACAGCTTTGGCGAATGTTTTTATGCTGTAATAAAGTTATTAGCGTTAATTTATTTACAACATTTTATACATTGTTAAAATATATTAAACTTATAATTAATATATTATTTTATCTTAATTTAAATCTAAATTAAGAACGCGTCAAGGAATCGAACCCGGGTCCTTCGGGTAGGAATCGGACATCCTACCGTTGAGCCATTGACTCTCAAGTGAATATAATGAAAATACAACATGTCATAGGCAAACTTTTGAAGGAAAAATAGCGATTAAAAAAAGGCTGGTAAAAGTTCAAATCTAAATTTGCTTTTTATATTTGGATGTGGATCTAATAAAATGTTAGGCCTGGGAAAGGACTTATTTTACCTCTGTTGACCTTTGTTTAATGATCCAGATAACCATTTGTTTTATTTTCCATTTTTTGATATGATTGTTTTTTTTTCCGCTATTCTATTAAATTGTAAAGCGAATTTATTATTTATTATTTTTTAAACGTATTTAATTTTTCCGCGAAATAACTGATTTTTGCAGAAACATTCTATTTGGCTACTTCGTTTTTTTTCAGTTATCTAATCGACTTAAAATTTGTGATATAATTTTATTTTAGCGGCGAAGCGAATTATTAATGGTAAGATGTTTTTATTGAAGTTGGCTTGATTTTCAAGTATTTGAATTAATGTGCTGCTTGATTGCGGTGAAGAGTCACGCTGCGGCGATGATGGAGGAACTGAGCTTTGGCGTCGTTGAGCGTGGTAACGACCAGAAAAGTTGTTTGTGTGTGCTCGAAAGGTATCTTAGACTGGACGATCTCCATGGACTTGTTTCTGGGCTTGAAGATCTCGTCGGCCTTGCGAGCAGAAAAAGGGTTAAATTCAATTGTGCATTGTTTTAGTAAGTTTAACTCGCTGTTGTAACTACTTAATTTATTATTTTGAATAAATTAAACTCAGTTGTTTCGTCTCAATAATTTAAATTAAAATTAAAACTTTATACCGGGCAGGGATTGAACCGAGAATACGTTTTTCGTAAATAACTCTGAATTGCGGAGACATCTTTGGGGGTCGTGTCGAGATATTATTACCACTAGGGACCATTCTTCCGAGGAGAGGTATATTTTGGCTTGCCAACTTGTTTCATTAACAAAGATTAGTCCACCCCGATTTAGTTTCAAGCTCCAATTTGCAATAGCGGCTATCTTTCTTGACAGCTCCGATTGGGGAATACCTCCTTTGAAACAAATCAACGGCAAAAACAGAATTGTTGGTGGAATTGTTTTTCTAATAGAGTTAATTGTACAGCCTGCCACGTGATACAAGATCTCTTCAGTTGTCGTCATTCGGCTATATTTTAAAATTTCTTTTCGGCAACTTGGTATTTCCTGTGAACTTTTAGCTCTCTTGGAAACATATTCCTTACCCACATTATTCCTTAACTCTTCAGAAAATCTTCTTAAGAGTTCAGCAGAGCAATATAATAATTTCAGGGAGTTGATTTATTTTTGAGTTCAAAGAAGAAAAGTTTTTTGCTAATGATGCTATTGTTTCCTGTTTTATTGTTATTTTACAAATGCTTGCATTAAATTCAACCAAATCTTTGATGATCAAGTCATTAAAGAAAGCCATTTCTTCTATCCAAAGTAATTTCATATTACTGAGACTTTTGATGGCTTGTTCTTAACCCTTTCCTCCAGGTTAATAAGTTTGTTTTTGTAAACCAGCAATCGCCAAAATCATCAGCGAGTCAAACTGCTCTGACGATAATGACACCTTTAAATTTTGTATAGGTTCTTTGAGTTTGACCTTAGGCTCTTGTTTAGGTTGCGGCTGAGTTAATATAATTTCGTAACCGTCATTTCTTTGATCACCAACAGTTTCAACGGAAGCTAAATCTGTGTCTATTGAAGTATCAATAAAACGTTACTCTTGTTCTGCATCCAAATTTTCAAATTTCTGCGTGTCAGCGGATCTCACAGTTGGTTTGGGCATTACATTTGTGCCACTAATATAAGTAATAATAATTGGCGATCTAAAATTAAGAACACATCTATAGTTCTTTATCTGATATTGTACGGTGAAATAGGTAAAATAAAATTAACTTACTTAGAATAAGAATGATCTACATGAACAGCTTTATTTGCTTTAGGTTTATTATTTTTGCCACTTTTTAATGATTTTATTTTTTTGCCCTTGACCAAGAGGAGTCGCTTCTTTTGTTGCGCAGTATTCTTTTCCATTTTAAGTTATTCTAAGTCAACCGTTAAGTCCTAATAGTCTTTTTACTGGTACATTAATTTTATTTTTCTCTAAGCCTTGCTTCTCGCAGACGATTTCTTGAGAAAAATGACGTAAGCTTTTTTAACATGGTCTCTGGTGCGCGAGTGCCTCTTAAAACTATGCGCAGAACCGACTGGACGTTAAGAGAGAGGGGGAAAGTGGGAGTTTTATCTCCTCTTAAATAGAAGCTCCATGCACAGACGAAATAAGAGTGATAAAACTTGTTTTCGTCCATGTTCAGAAGGGTATTTCTCTAAAACGCGCTAGTCTCCACTGGAACTTAATTTTCTTCGACATTCCCTATACATGTAGAACACTAACCCCAAATTTTAGTTCCATTTGCCAAAATTTGTTGATCTACACGCATATCCTTAAAAACTTAATTTAAAAATTAAAATCAATTAACAAAAAATAGCCCAACCCGCTCTAATTTGGTTAGAAGAGGTAAAAGAAAACTCAAAGTCTTAAGAAAAACATTCGAGCTATACTAAATGCGCTGGCAGAACTATATGATTTTAGAAATACCTCTTATAGAATAGCTTTTTAATTTTATATATTGTTACAAAAGTATTTTGGATTTATAATATAATAATGGTGTTTTCTCTGTCGTCTGCAAGATCATTTTAATTGTCGTCTTTTTCTTGTAGAAGGTCAACACTGATTGGAAATGTTGGTTCTTCAGGCTCCTTAAGTAGTTCACGGGCAATCTTCGTTAGAGGACATGTTTTTCGTTTTTCCAACCTCTTATTTGACGAAAAGTCCGAAACAATCGGATCTAAGGAATCCATTGCTCTACAGAAAATGTCTGTTATATTGTGAATCCCCGATGATTTCGTCGCGTGCATTTCTCGATCTCGGCGATAGATTTTTTTCTGGACTCACCCACTTGCTCACTAAGCAAAGCCGACTGTCGTATGATTTCGTGTCCATGAAATAGGATTTTATGAACAGTAGCTTGCAAGTAAAATTAATATTATTCTGCGATATCTTTATTAGCTAGACTCTCGCAGTAAAACCCAAATTTTTCAGAATTAATTGGCAGACTTGAAGAAATTATGCACAAAAAACGTGTAAAATTAAGCCTTCGATTAACCATTTCTCAAGGCCAAGAATTTCAGCAAACACTGACTGATTTTTCTAAGAAAACGATCTTCTCGCGGCATTGCCATCGTTACTCGTTCCTGCTAAACCAGGATTAGGGAAATCAACAAGTAAAGCCAATTGCTTCCACAGTAAACTTTGAATTTTCCATTTTCGTTCAATGAAAATTAGATTTTTAACCCCACCTTTTATTCTACACGTTCTTAGTTAGTCTACATTGCGATGCCCCAAATGCAGACAAAACTCCACGCGTGTAAGGGGCTTACACCGTATTCCAATGTGCTTTCGCCTTTCGGTTGAAAGTTTGACGTGCAATATCATTAAACTGTGTCGGTGTAGCACCACAATTAGGTCCACACTGTTGAGATGAAACTCCAGAAATAATACTGAGAACTTTGCCATCGATAACCATCAAATGGAGACGGTACTTAACGGAAATCGTCACTCCGGACATTGTCATTGTAAATGGAATTAATTTGTGTATTTGATTGTCAACCCATGTCTTTCCACCTAAAATCGTTTCCTTCGAATCTTTTAGAAATTGCAATCGGAATGGCCTACAGCCGCAGACTGATTGTGGGGCTAGGTTAAGTTGACGGATAAGTTGCAATCATTAATCAGTGCCAATGCTTCTTCTTCGGAGTTAGTCGTTGGTTTTGCTTGGGCAAAACTTGACCTAATCAGAGAAGGTCTGTTTGGACTTTTTATTAATTCTCCCAAGACAACCGCCAAATATATTTGACCTCGTCTTTTTGCAACCATTTCCGTAGACTTGATCATTTTTGTTAATGGTTCTCCATCTATATCATTTACGAATTGATTTATTTGATTACGGTTACAGCGTTCCTTTGCACTCGAAAAATCCATCGGAGGTCTTCCTACTCAAGCCGAAGTTATCGGTTCGGAAGTTCAAGGTTCGGAAGTTTCCACAAAATCACCAGTAAGAGTAAACGACGACTTTAGCCAACCACCATGAAGTTTTTCAAATCTATCACTCTTTCTACGAATATAATTACATTTTTCTTTGGCAACCCTCTGCATTAACCATTTTAATTGCGGTTCTGAACGATTAGATAATATTTCGTTTCCAAAAAACTCTTGCATTTTAGACTTCGTAATTGAAAAATATCGTACACAAATAATAACACTATCCATTTTGTTGAATTACAAAACAAACTCTTTACAATTATTGAAAACACGGTATAATGGAGCAAAGTCAATGTACTTAGAAAGAAAAACCTGGCTCCTAATAAATTTCATGAACTACAAAGCGATAATCCAACCGATATGATAGATCTTTGAAGATAAAATAAAGTCGCGAATCAAAACTCGGGTAGATATTAAAAACGATGTAAATATTTCAAAAAGTTTTTAAAACAATATTTTTTGAATATGAGTTCATTGGTAATTGGTTTTTACGGAACGGAGATTGGACCAACTGTAAAAAAATTATATCCGTTATTTTAACAAACATTATCTCGAAATATTTCTGGTTATAGAGAAGGTTTTTTTTAACTATGTGATGGTTTTTCAATAATTTCCAACTAGTATAACCGAAATAAGGTCGTATGATTCTACGCTTTTTAGCCCAAATTTGGTTTGTTTTGCGGGAATTTTTGACATTGATTTTATAGTTTTGAAATAGCTATATTTTAAATTTGCGTGTAGATCAACAAATTTTTGTAAAGTGAACTATGTTGTGGGCTAGTGTTCTAGGGAATGTCGAAGAAAGTTCCAGTGGAGAAATACCCTTCTGAACATGGATGAAAACGAGTTTTTTCACAATTATTTCTTCTGTGCAGAGGGTTTGGATATACCTATGGGAGGTTGAAATTGTTAAATTAGACAAATCTGATGGTGGACTATTCATTTCCGCCGCCAGGTGTCGCAGCACTTTAGCTCTTGTATTTTTAACAATCGCCTAGTGTACTGAAGCATAATATATCAAAATATTTCCACATTATCTTTCGTGGAATTTATTCCAAAATTTAGGGTCTCTGGAACACTGTGCATTGGGCCTTGTTTCGCACCGGGACCAACCCCGCGACAGCCAACACTTTTGAAATATCACGGTAGTGTGTTAGTAGGCATAATATGTTATTTGCAACTAATTACGGCAAAAATCCCATCTTGGTCTCAAAAAAACTAATCGCTCATAAACTAAGAAGATTCAAACAAATATAGGACCACAGTAGGATTAAATTGTATTGCGAGAAAACGCTTTTTGAATAACAACTTTTTTAACTTCTATTCTCACAACAGTAAACACTTATGGCAGCGTACAATTTTTTGGCGTCTATAAGAAAGCGACCGCGGAAGGAGAAAACATCAAACACATTAGCTCAATCGATACTTAAAATATTAAAAGTTTTTTAACAACTATCGATAAAAGCAAAGGCGTAAATTTTAAATCTACTTTTTCTTTCCAATTCCGTATTTCAAAAGAAATGTCCAACTTCTACTTATTTGTCAAGTTCCATCAAAATTGGCAAACCCTGTCTTTTGTCGCTCACACATGGAATTCCCCTTTTTCATGTTTTCATTCTATTCGTTAATCATTATTCCCTTACTATGTTTAACAATTTCACTCTTTAGCCCAACCAAGTTTTGCTACCCTCTTGTTCAGGGTTGATTACCTTGTATTCATCATCGAGAAAATGATCATATGCATAGTACTCTCCAACATCGGGTCTGTTGGAGAGATCTTCCATGGTGTCGATGTATTTGATGGTGTCTCCAACTGCCATCTCACCCTTCATGTTGCAAAGGTAACATTTGTGCAAAATCAGAGTGGCACCCAACAGCCACCCAGAAAGAAGGAGTCTCCAGGAGGTGCTGCGACTTTGCAGTGCTCCAACGACATCTATTAAACGCAAAATACCCGAAAGCAATTTAAATTTAATCTAAAACATTATTGGTAAGAAATTTAAAGAAGCGTTTTGCACTGGCGGATTTATAAAGGCCACTCTTTTACGTTGTAAAATAGTGGTTTGATTTTAAATAGACTTTCATAGGTCAGAGTGCCAACCTACCAATTAAAAATGGCAATTAAAGTTGGCAATTTGACATGGGTCATTTATAAATATAACCTAAAATTGCTTTTCCATGGGCAATATGCAAAGCTGTGGTACTTGCTATTGGCTGTGAAAAGAGATTACTTGTTCCAGGATTAAAGAGCAGGTGTGAGTAAAAGAAAAACAGTTTATCCGCGATGAACAGAGTCCAGTTAGTTTGGCGAATGGTTTTTGACCTTCGTCCGCGGAAGAGAAAGGCTGTGACCATCGAGATTGAAACGAAACAGAGCAAGAGTAAATTCCAACTGGAATGATCTAGGGCTTGATGCGGCAGATACACGTGCTTTTTTCTTCCCAGTTGTCCGTCCAAACAGCTGACGATATGAAAGGAACGCGATTCATGAGCTTTAGTGAACGGAGTCCCGTGGTTTCTTAAAACTTTCTCTATCATGTTGCTTGTCGAGCTCACAAATTGGAAGTCTAAAACCTTTAAACAAATGAAGAGTTTAATCCAAAATGTAACCTCATATTTGTTCTCTTTAATGTTCCAGTACTTACACCGTCAATGACTTCCCACGGATAAAATGTGGAAGAAATATTTTGCTTCTGTTTATAAACTAGTCTAAATTTGAATATTAGCTTTTAGTTGTTAATTCGCTCAATCGATTGAACACAATATAATAATTTATCTGAAATAAGCGGTTGGTTGTATTGAATTGGTCACTTCCTGAGAGCAAAGGTCAAGCAAGTCGAGATACCTTATTTTGAAAAGATATTTGAAATTAGTATCCTCGAGTACTAATTTATTCATTGGACTAACCCATTACTTATTTTTATTACTGCTTTAGACTTTTTTTAGTATATTTCAGTTATAAGATTACTGTAGCAATTAATATAACAAAAAAAAAACGTATTTTTCTCTAAATGGATGTTTTTAATTTGCTTGACCTTGGTTCTCAATTAATGCGTTACCAGGGTTCGTGCGGAACTGGTATCAGTCAAGGATTTTCAAATTGGGGAACAAAGTAAGGGATAAATCAGGAATTTAAATAATATCGTAAAAAGTCGGGGATAAGTCAGGGATTTTAAGATAAAAAACTCTGCATAGCAGAAAAAATAAAGTATCTTCTCTTGGGCGCGCATGTCTGACACCGTTTCCCGAGATAGGAGAGATACGCTCTCAGTATGTTGTTATAAAATATAATAAAGTTTGTGATATTTAAAAAAAATGTTTCACTTTGTACTTTTACCCATGAAGTCATGAAAATTGCCAGGAATATTGCCAATAAAACGGTCAGGGATAACCTGTATAAGTCAGGGATTTGAAATCCGAAAATGTCATACAAATCCTGGGACTTGTACTCTGATTCTTTTAGAATTAATAAATTTTAGAAAATCAATCTTACTTGACATTTGCTAAATGTATGAAGACGAAAGGCATTATAGAGTGTAAGGGATAAGACTTCATGTAGACATCATAAAATGAACTTTTACTCTTTGAGTTATTGGAAAATGATGCAAAAAGGAAAATCGTATATTAGTTTGAGAAAGTGAAGGGGTGGTTTTCAAAATAGAAATAAACGACAAACTTACCACATAATGATGATTAAGATATGAACTAGCGTGCTTGATTTCAAACGTGTCCGAAGTATTCATGTCTTCAAGATTGAGAAAGTGCGATGATTTCCAGTTTCGTTTATTTCATTTGCTTATAGCCGCCGCAAAACCTTTGTTACACGAACCATACGCGCCAAACAGTTTCACATTTCAACAAGAGCGTTTCATTTGCCTCCAGGGTTTGTTTTGAAAACGCCGTAAATTATGCCGTAAAATTTTACGCTTCGTTGAAATTGACAAGAAAATGACTTTCTTAAACGTGCATTTAACTTTTTTCATAACACGTACTCTTTAAGCGTTGCAATGCCGTTGAGCTTAATCCCGGTAATTGAATTTTGTAAAATGGTCAGAGAGTTAAGGACCCGACGTTTTGAAAAGCGTTCTGAAGATTGCGTTACTTAATTTACACAAATTATTGCAGGAAATAATATAATTAAAAAATGTGGGGTCGATTGGCTACTGCAAATCTTTGTGTGTCTTAGGTCTTATTATAAATTTTCCCATAAATACGATTAGAATAATTTTCAATTGAAAATGACTTCGGACCACTTTCAGTCCTCTCCGTCTGGCGTTTCAAGTGACCTTTGAGAACTCTTCACTAGAGGGAGATTTTCTTTAGATGATGACGTCACTCGGCGAAAAATCTCCTGTATATCACCTCTTAAAGAGCCTTCAAATTCGGTTTAAAAAAACCTGCTATTTTTGTAATCCCTTTGTAGATTGAAAACCAGAAACTTCGCAGTATTTTAGATATAAACCAAATTTTGTTTTATTGGACAAAACAAGAAGGCGACGACGATGCTAAAACCTTTTTTTTAATCTTTTTATACCGTGTTGATTTGTTTTAATTCGCTTCTTAGGGGGTGTAGCGTTGTCAACGTATTTCGGCTGGTATGTGTGCCTACCTCTTGGCAAAAAAGATAAAATATGGGTAAATCTGGCATTCAATGATTCCAAGATCTCCCCAAAAAAAGGGAACATCCTTTCATACTTTTTGGTCTTCGTGTTAGTTTAATAAATCTGTCTGACACTGATTCTATTAAATTATCTACAAAATGGTCTTACATTATAAAATGACTCAACCTCTCACTGTTAAAAGATCTCGAGCGAAAAAGGCTACGGAAAAGTTCGTAATACTGAATTAATTTAACCATTTATTGTCCTTAAACTGAACTGAAATAAAAATTATTTTAAATGATTGCTTTATAATCAGGATTAGAATTTTTAAACTTAAATGTCTCCAATTTCTAAACTGGAATATGATAAAAGAAATGGAGCAAATCGGTAATGCTGAACCGTGATGTGCTCGTAAAAACATAAAATAACTCAAATGTGCAACAATACTTTAATGTTAAAAAGAACATATCCGAATTGCCAATTTGCTCTATGTTTTAAAAGAGGCCAAATCAAGCTCTAATCTTACAAACAAGTTGGTTAGGAACATTATAATTTACTGTGTAGGAAGAAATAACCTTTGAAAGACTTAATTGCTAGCTTTACTATGCTATTTGGATATGACAAGGATAAAATGCAAACTTTGCTAGTATGCGAAACGAGGAGCTTCAAATTTTTATTTTTGGATTATAAAACTTTGCTACGCTTAGTTTAAAAGGGAACTAATTATCTATTTAAGTTAACCAACAGCCACATAACGGTCAATGCAAGAAGTATTTTAGAAGCTTGATTTTCATCTGCTAAGCAGGTGGTTTGATTTTATAAAACACAAAGCACCAGCTTTGCAGAATATAATTAAAAAGGTAAGTTAACTTTTCGTTATGACCGCTTGGTGGCACTCTGTTAACTGAAAATGATAATTTCTAGTCCATAGCAAAAACAAATCAGCGGAAATGTTGTACTAGATGCAAAACATAAAAATGACGATGCCGGAAAGTGGAGATTGTCACTACGTTTTGGCGTTGGTGTGTCCAGGATATTACTACTATACAGATAAATAGTAGAACTGCCACTGGATGATTAAACCCTATTTAACAAATTGTTTATGTTTTTAGTGAACGATTTAGATTTACCTTAAACACGATAATGAGGCGAAGTTATCAGATAGCAACATCGTTATTATGTTATCTTAAATTTTCTTATGGGTCCTCATTTACTTTCTTGCACCACAGCGAAATCCAAAGACTTTCCTCTCTACGTGCCATGGTCAATGGGGGGAAAAGCTCTTATTTCAGAGCCCTCAGAAATTATTAAAAATTGGAACCTGTCCGAGTAAATCGTTTAATGGTTACTATACAAGTCGGTTTTCGTGAAAATTCGCTAGAATTACTTTGGGCTTTAAGGAGCTAACCAACGAAATAAGAAACAATTTATTTGCATTTTTCTATACTATGCGTTTACATTTGAAAGCGCTTGACATTAGGTTTTGTTAAATTGAAAATAATTGGTTAAGAAGCAAGGTATTTTGTTAATTTGGGCCTATCGCCACGGTGTTTTAAACAGACATCGCTTACCTGTGAGTTATGAGTTTCACCGGATATTTCCTTTTCTCTAAGCTGAAGAAATCGAATATTTCAATGTTGCGCTCTAATTTGAACTTAATTACCATTTTCATCTTTAAATCCCAATTTGAAAAGATCAAATTTATCCAAAAGATTCATACTCAAATTAATTACGTTTCAATTGCCACATTGCCGTTTAAAAAATCTATCGAGAAGGAGTCTATTTCAAACATTGGTTTAGGCTCTATTAAACTTTTCATCCGATAAAGTTTGCTAAACTTTTAATGGCAAAAATTTCGTTCTCTGGCCAGTTCCGTAACAAATTGCTTTCTACTGCAATTGCAATTAAATAAACTCAACCGTAAAACTTTTGTCCATTATAAAGTGAAAGTAATTAGATACAGTAGGGTTATTCGGTTTAAATTCCAATCTCGCCCAACCTTTTCTAGTCGCATCAGTAACGACGCTAAAGCAATTAAGTTTTCCAATTTAATGTTAGGGCTACCAAAACATTTTTAAGCAGAGCTTCCGTCGCGACTAAATCGCTCGATATTAATAACCAATAATAAAAATTATTATAAAAGAGCGCTTTATCATCAAGGTTTAAGTTGGTAAAATAAAATGTCCCAAATGGCTAAACCGCAATATGCTATTATAAATGGAGCACACCGGGAATTGTCAACCGTGAAGTGCTCTTCAATATATAAAAGAACTAAAATGCTCAACAATGCTTTAATGTTAAAATGAACAGACCCAAAATGCTAAGTGGCACGATCCTTTAAAAGAAGCGAATGCCAATCAAGCTCTGATCTTACAAACAAGTGGGTTAGGAACACTTGACTATACCACCTTAGGCCCAAGTCATCTACCGGCAAAGTTGGAGAGAAACTCCAATACCGGCGGGAATGGTAGGGAACGTTTAGGAACGCCTTTGCCCTCCACTCTCTGCCCTCCGACAATAAACTCCGACAGCCCTCCATGTCATAAATTTCCCCCTCCGCTCTCTGCACTCCATTTTCCGGAACATACATGTAAGTGCCACTTTTGGCCTGTAAATCTCCACACTCCGGAGTGAAAGTATCCTCCGGCCTACGTCTCTCCAAAGATCGGCCATATTCCGAAGAATTCCAAGACTCGGAGGGAATGGGAAGGGATATTTTTGAAAAATGTTGCCCTCCCACAAATTACTCCGAGAGCCCTCCACGGAATAAGTGTCCCCCTCCATTCTTCGGAACCAAAGTGACTCTCTTTGTCCTGTAGATTTCCACACTTCGGAGATAACATATTCTCTGACCTACGACTCTATCCTCCGGATTTAAGGCTTCTTTTCATTTATTTGTCCCTCCGACCCCTGAGGAAAACTTTGCCCCTTTGTTTGTGTCCATCCGTCCCCAGGAGATAAATTTAGATTATTCGTCTTCCCTTTTTCCGCCCTCTGGAGAGCGATTTTCTCTTTAATCCTCTGAGATATCTACTCCGGAAGCTGGAGGGTTGAATAACAGAGTAAAAATGTTCCCTGCAGAGGGATGTCAAGGATATTTCTCCTCCAGAGGACCATGCACATTGTATTACAGTGACGAGAAAGTCTAGCGGTGGCCTCCATTAGAATTATTGCTTTAAACGACCTAAACGCAAGGGTAGTCGGTAGTAATCAGAAAAGATACTGGCGGCATCTGCTCTTCGGCAAGGCTCTAATGTTAAAATTAAATCTAATGATCTTTAGCTATTTTTTAGTTTTCTTTTAATTAAATTCCATTATTGTGAAATCTTTATGTAATCAAACCATTAGCTTAAACATGGCGGTTGTTTGTTTACAAATGACTCCCCGTGCGCTAACTAGATGCGCCGAATATTCAACTAATCTAGAACGACCAAATATTTACCACTTTCTCGTCCCTGTAATACCATGTCCATGAGAGGACGGAGGGAAGAATGACGTTGTTTAAAGATTTCAATCGGAGATAAACTGGGTGCCTTATGATATTCCCGTTCGGGATTCTATCTAAGCATGAGCGAACCTTTTGTAATGATTCCCAACTTCCACATGTGTTTGGGGTACTTTTCTTCGTGAACGAGAACAACGCCATTCTCTTTCATTGGTGTTTCGTTTCTTACTCCATCATCATAGTGTGCGGAACGTAATTCCAGTAAATATTCATTTCTCCAACGCTTCCATAATTTTTCTATAAGTGCGCTTCGATGACGCTCTCGTCGAGTCATTTCTTGTCGGGTCTTCGGTATTTTTATTTCGGTAACGTTCTGTTGTGGTAAGCAGGTTAAACGTTTTCCTGTCAAAAAGTGTGCAGGCGTTAGTGAAGACGGTTCTTCAATGTTATTGGCTTCTACTTCAACGAGACTCGTTTCTATTTCTTGGTACGTCAGCGCTGCGCGACCCAAAATTTTTCGTAGGGTTGACTTGGTGGATCGCACCAGTCTTTCCCACCAACCGCCCCACCATGCGGCTCTTTCTGCGATATATCGCCACTTAATTCCTTTGATTCCAAAGAATTCTTTCGCTTCCGTGCTGCTCAAGTTTTTCTATATTGAGCGTAAGTCCTCGTCAGCAAGGCGAAAACTTCCAGCATTGTCGGAATAAACTATGCGGGGAATTCCTCTGCGAGCGATTATCCTTCTAAAGGCCAAGAGAAATTGGTACGTATCTTGAAGTGGCACAAGTTCAAGATGGATGGCTCTTGTAACTGCACAAGTGCAGAGACATACGTAACATTTCATCATGTTGTAGTTAATTTTCACAAACAGTGGCCCTGCGAAATCCCAGCCGACTACCTCAAACGGTTGACATTCTTCAATTCTTTCTCTAGGAAGAGGCGCCATTTGGACTTTGCCTGGTTTAGATCGTAATCTTCGACACAGCATACAACTTGATACCACGGATTTGGCCAATTGACGGCCGCAACTAATCCAAAAACGACTTCTAGCCGGTGTTAGTGTGTTTTGAGTTCCGGAATGATGGTGACTTCTTGTCATAAGTAGTTTCGATAAACTTCGTTTGTATGGCAGTATTATGGGATGTTTTTCTTCGTCGCTCAAATCCGCCTGCTCAAGACGTCCTCTGACGCACAAAAGACCGTTTCTAAAAATTGGCCTTAGTTTGGCGATTTTTGAGCTTTTAGCGATCAAAACTTTTCTCTTTAAGGCCTCAATTTCAGACCCATATTCAAGATGTTGAATTGTCTGAATCCACATTTTTTCAGCTTCAACCATTTCTTCCGCTATGATGGGTCCCGTCTCGGTCTTAATTTTCCGGGTTTTGTTTACGAATCGAAGTACGAACGCAGTTATTCTGAACACTTCGTTCAAGTCGCTATAATTGTTTAGTTCCATGAGACTATGCAGTCCATTTTTTTCTTCGCACTGGATAGTAAGGACCATTTTACGTTTTTCGCATTCAACCTCTTCTACTGAACCAACTTTAATGTCCTTTGGTGCAATTGTGGGCCACGCCGATTTGTTTTCCACAAGCCATGTTGGTCCCTTCCACCAACGCTTGTTCTCAACTAGTTCCGTCGCCTTCATTCCTCGAGTCGGAAAATTCGCTGGATTATCCAAACCTGGACAGTGTCGCCATTCTTCAGCGTTTGTTAAATTCTGAACTTCTGCTACTCGGTTTTGTACAAATGGCTTCCAAGTCTTCGGTGGTTTTTTAAGCCAATACAAAGCGACCATAGAGTCCGACCAATAAACGACTGGTAAATCTTCGTTCTTCAGTGAAACCTTGACAGTGTTAGCGAGACGAGCGCCCAACAGACAGCCCAATAATTCCAATTTTGGAAGATATAATTGCTGTTTCAGTGGTGCCAACTCTTGCCTTTGACGTCAAAAACGATACCTCTGCAGTTCCAGCTTTACCCTCAAAGCGAAAATACGCGACGCAACCGTAAGCCTTTTGGCTAGCGTCACAGAATATGTGTAATTCCTTCTTGAAAGGGGGGATACGTTTGTTCTGGAGGAAAGGCGTAACAAAGGAAGGGGAGATACGTTTGCTCTGGAGGGAAGGCGTAATGAAAGAAGGGGGATAGGTTTGCTCTGGAGGGAAGGCGTAATGAAAGAAGGGGGATAGGTTTGCTCTGGAGGGAAGGCGTAATGAAAGAAGGGGGATAGGTTTGCTCTGGAGGGAAGGCGTAAGGATGGAAGGAGGGATACATTTGCTCTGGAGGGAAGGCGTAAGGATGGAAGGAGGGATACGTTTGCTTTGGAAGGAAGGCGTAACGAAAGAAGGGGGGATAGGTTTGCTCTGGAGGGAAGGCGTAACGAAAGAAGGGGGAATATGTTTGCTCTGGAGGGAAGGCGTAAGGATGGAAGGGGGATAGGTTTGCTCTGGAGGGAAGGCGTAAGGATGGAAGGAGGGATACGTTTGTTTGGAAGGAAGGAGTAACGAAAGAAGGGGGGATAGGTTTGCTCTGGAGGGAAGGCGTAAGGATGGAAGGAGGGATACGTTTGCTTTGGAGGGAAGGCGTAATGAAAGAAGGGGGGATAGGTTTGCTCTGGAGGGAAGGCGTAAAGATGGAAGGAGGGATACGTTTGCTTTGGAGGGAAGGCATAACGAAAGAAGGGGGGATAAGTTTGCTCTGGAGGGAAGGCGTAGGGATGGAAGGAGGGATACGTTTGCTTTGGAGGGAAGGCGTAAAGAAGGAAGGGGGGATACGTTTGCTCTGGAGGGAAGGCGTTACGAAAGAAGGGGAGATACGTTTGTTTTGCAGGGAAGTAGTAAAGAAGGAAGGGGGGATACGTTTGCTTTGGAGGGAAGGCGTAACGAAGGAAGGGGAACATGTTTGCTCTGGAGGGAAGGTGTAACGAACGAAAGGGTATTCGTTTGCTTTCGAAAGACGGCGTAACGAAGGAAGGGGAGATACGTTTGTTTTGCAGGGAAGTAGTAAAGAAGGAAGGGGGGATACGTTTGCTTTGGAGGGAAGGCGTAACGAAGGAAGGGGAACATGTTTGCTCTGGAGGGAAGGTGTAACGAACGAAAGGGTATACGTTTGCTTTCGAAAGACGGCGTAACGAAGGAAGGGGAGATACGTTTGTTTTGCAGGAAAGGGGTAAAGAAGGAAGGGGGGATACGTTGGTTCTGGAGGAAAGGCGTAACAAAGGAAGGGATGATACGTTTGCTCTGGAGGTAAGGCGTAACGAAAGAAGGGGGGATAGGTTTGCTCTGGATTGAAGGAGGGATACGTTTGCTTTGGAGGGAAGGCGTAAATAAGGGAGGGGGATTCGTTTGCTCTTTCGGGAAGGCTTAACGAAGGTAGGGGGGATAAGTTTGCTCTGGAGGGAAGGCGCAATGAAGATTAAGAGAGGGAAGATACGTTGGCTTTGAAGGGCAGAGGCTTAAAAGGGACAGTTTTGTCTCGAAGAGCGAATGACGAATTAGATAAAATCGTAATGTGCTTTACATAACAAAATCATAAATTTTCGCTTTAATATATTGATCATCTTGTGGAAGAAATCGGAACTATATTAAAGAAGGGGTTCACCTAAAAAATTATATAACCTGTGGGAAAATGTAGGGAAATTTATTTTCTACTTTCAGCAAGGCCAGTATTTTAGTAGTTAAAGTAGAACATATTTCGAATCTCAGTAGTGATCTACCGTGGCGTAGAAGTTACCTACAAGGGGGGTACAGAGACCTTTTGAGGGGGCACAAATTATTTTTGAGGAAGTCAGATAATATTTATAATTTTAAAGTATCCTGTGAATCACTTTGGTGCCACCTTTTCATGAAATTGGGGCCCCCTATTAGAGGCTACATAGGCTACAAAAAATTTGATATCAGCCTACTTAGCCTGAGTGTAGCGTCGCCACTGTCATGCTAGTGTTAATTAAGAGATTCATTTGCAATCCATGAAAAACGTTCCAACACTAGCGCTGGTTATCTGTTTGGGGCGTACTTCCCTCTTCTAGATTTCAATGGAATATCGACGTGCGATTTCGACGAACAAGACGATGATTGAGAGCGCCGTTCCGCAGAACCAGACTCGGAAAATGGGCATCAGGAAGGACATTTCGATGGGTTCCGAAACTATATTCTTGCCCGTTGGATTCATTCGTCTGCATTGAAATTCCAAGTTTATGTCAAAAGGTCTTCTTTGTTGGGTTTCTACAAATCTCAAAGCTCTGAAAAAGACGAAGACATTCTATACAATAGTTGAATTAAGGATAAAGTTGTAAGTCGGGAAATAACCGAGGTCTTCTTTCCGGAATAGTTTCCGTATTTTCCCGAAAAAAGGATAAAAAGGTTTTCACCTAATATTGTTCGCAAATTAAAGCACATTGAAAAGTGGCATTTTCGCCTTTATTTTTCAAATCCAAAAGTAAAACTAACGTTCTAGACTATTTGAGAGTCTAGAGTTTAGACACTTCAATGTCGAGTCTTTCTCATGGTACTTTAATACATTTCTCCGATTTGCTGAAAATCGTTTGTGAAGTTTTGCAGAAATTTTACCGCGTTTAATATTTCCAGAAAATTAACAACCCTACTTATGAATATAGAAAAAAACATCCAAAGGTTTTTTGATTTAAAGTATGTTTGTTAAAAATGAGTTAGAATTTAAAAAATAGTTATTTAACCAAATACGTAGAAAACTTTAACCAAATACGTAGAAAACTTTAACTAAATACGAACAAAATTAAAGGTTTGAGTCTATTTGATCGATTCCCAAATGATCGAACGAGTCCCATTTGAGCGAATTTCCATTTGATTGAATTGCATTTGATCGAACGAAATTTGATTGAAAGCTACTGTAGGGTAAAACAACTAGTTTTTGAGAGTAAATCGAAAAGGCAACATCGAGTCAGAATGAGATACAGTAGACAAAAATTCAAAAAATAATATACAGAAAAAAACCTGAGCGCAGTGACGTAGAAAACAAAATATTATCTCGGACATAATTAATAGAAAGACCTATTAATAAAACGAACTCTGTACCTAATTTTTAGCAATAAAAGGGCCGTGAACGTGGTCAGACCCCTCCTATACAACGGTGCATACGCGCGTACATCAACCTAACCTAACCTAACCTAAGGATGATAAAATACTTGAAAAAGTAGATTAGTCCATAAATAAAAGGGATAATATAGCTAAATCCTAAACAAAATGAAGAAATTAAAAAACTTACTAATAACTCGTACCAATAGGTCTTCGAGCAAAAAACGCGAAACTCGGATCAAATAGATCTTCGAGTAATAAACTAAGTAAAAATTAAATAAAATAACCAGAAATTCCAACGGTAGACCGGTTTCGTTCTATTTGGAACTCATCAGTACCGTGCGGGAAATCTGGCTGGTGACTGACAAATCTAAAGGAGAAACTAAGCCTAAACATTAAAAATTTCAAAACGCGTTGCGTATAGCAACGGAAAGCCGAAAAGGGGGGAGTGTGGTGGAGAATAGAATATACGATAAGCTAAGTTAGAAGAAACCACCTATGGACTGTGAGAAGGATGATAAAATACGCGAAAAAGTAGATTAGTCCATAAATAAAAGGGATAATATAGCTAAATCCTTTTGTATTTATACGAGTAAATCGAGACTTTTAACGCACAAAAACAACAAATTTAATCAAACTCAACAATTGAAATTTTAAGAATTACAACGGATACAGGTTTTAGCGCGGATTGCGACTTCCTTCTTCTCTTACAAAATTTGGTCTACTTTTGGTCCCCTTCCCTTTCCAACGTCCCTTTCGGTAATTGGGCCGGGAAGGGCCATAAAATCGCGTGACTCGCAAAAGGGGACTTCTAAGAAAAAAAACTCTCACCAGAGGTCGTAAATTAAGGGTTCGGCACACGACAAGATATAATGTTATAATATAAAGTTCATAATTTAGTTTTAATTCTTCTTAAGATTAGAAAATGTTAGAGTTCATAATTAAATATTAAGTTTAAATTTAAATGCTTCTTTAAGTTGAAAGTCGTAACAAATCCTAAACAAAATTGAAGAAATTAAAAAACTTACTAATAACTCGAGGATTTAGCTATATTATCCCTTTTATTTATGGACTAATCTAATTTTTCGCGTATTTTATCATCCTTCTCACAGTCCATAGGTGGTTTCTTCTATCTTAACCTAACCTAACCTGACCCTATTTATATATATCAAAAACAACGGGCCGTTATCGTCGATGTCATAAAAAATTCCATCATATAGTGTATAAAGTAAAAATCTCTTCATCTTTGTGGCTTAATACAGTTAAAGCAATGAATTATTCCATCATTATTCCTTCTACACTTAAGCAATGAATTATTCCATCATTATTCCTTCCGCACTTCATATTGACATTCGGTAAAATAAAAACATACCAACTGGTACTATAAATACTTTTAAATTCGATCAAATAGTATTCGATCATTTGAAGGTTCGATCTTATGAAACAAATGACAAATGGGATTCGATCAAATGGAATTTCGATCAATTGCAACGTATAATGATCGACTGTCGATCACATATTTTTCGATCAAATGGACCAACACCAAATTAAAGGATTGGTTCGAATACTCCACCGTCGGTTGCGACGCAAGTTGGACCGTAACAATCTTGTTGTCAATAGCAAATTGAACCATTTCTGAGAAGAGAGCTGCAGATAACAATTTTATTCATACTGTTCCTAACTTCCTAACCGTTTCCAAAATGCGGAGTTTCAAAAGACTTCGATTCCACTCCGAAATATGACCGTCTTAAAAAACACTTTTCGAAACTTTTTAAGACTCTGCCGAATTTGCTCCGAATTTTGGGCATTTTATAAACCCTTCCTCCGACATTTAGCCTTTGAAATACACCCTACCGATCCCACCCCAATATTAAGCTCTTTTTATACACCCTTACGATTCCGCTCGGAAATGTTATTCTGCTTTGTTAAATGTTTGTTCAGTTAATAATTCATTCTTACTTTAACTATATCCTAATGTATAAAAGGTAGTGTCAAATATACGTTTTCGGTTTCCGATTTGCTTCCTGTTTTAAGCAAGACCTTTATATAGTAGAGAATTGGATTGAGAATGTTAAGCCAGCCAAACCTTTTTTAACAATCATACCTTTTACAAATCCAATAGTTTTAAATTTTATATCTGACTAAAACATTATTCGATTTAAATTCGTCCATCTTGTGTTTTTCAGCAGGACCTTGCTGCGCAGAAGAAAGAAGTCCTCTCACTTGACCGCATAATAGGTCTTCTAACCTTTCTTTATCATACGTCTTAATTTAAATTTGTTAATACAATCGACTAACCTAAAGACTCGAGAGAGAAGAGCTTGTAGGAAACTTGTTGAGGTTAACGGTAATAGTTAGTGTAGGGAGCTGTTGGCTCGCGTGTCTTAAAGAGCTAGCCACCACCCTCCTACGCATTGTAACCCGGCCACCTGAAATGATGGCTTCAAAAGCTTGATGGCTTAGGTCTAAGGTGGTGCCTTGGGTATTAGCGTAGCTGATTATTATTATTATTATTAAGTAATTTGCTAATTTCGATTTTTTTTATTCCTTTCAATTTTGATCGAAACTACTGCTTTTGACCAAATTGGTACAAATTTATTGATTTTTTTCCAAATTGAAAACAAATATTTTTTTCAAACTATTCTTTAATTTTGCCCATTTTGATCTATAAATTCGAATTTTGATCATTTTTGACCAAATTGACCAAAATATTTTTTTCAAATACACCAATTTATCTATATATCATTCCGATATTTCACAAATTATTTATTTCAATGAATTATAATCGTTTTTGATCAAATTTACTGCTTTTGATTAAAAAAATTATTTCAAACAATTTCGAAATTATTTTCAATGTTTGTACTTTTTAAAATTTTCTCTCTTATATTTTTTCAATTTTACTCATTTGGGTTCATTTTCGTCAATTTTGTTCAAATTGATCAAAAGTGGATTAATTTTGATATTTTTCGTCAATTTGTATTTTTTTTCTAGTTTTGGCATTGTCTTAAAAGTTTTCCTTGGAATCGGTCAGAATCCCATCTTATTTTAAATTAGAAATTTTAATTTTTTGTTGTCAAAACATTTTTCGTTGGCATGGAAAAACGGTTGTCCATTGAATAAATTCCCTTAAGGATTTTTCAAGTTACATGAAGGTCTACCAATCCCCCGAGTTTGAACAAAATAGTAGGAGTGTGCCAAATATTTGTTAAGACCAAATAATTCGATCGAATACCAAATCGAATATTCGATTCGTCGAATCGAAAAGCACTTGAAAAGTTCGCGAATAATCGTTTTTTTTTATTAAATAGTCGAATATTCGAAAAGATAGGAAAAAAATATTTGGTATTTCCAAATAGTTTGCAAACTGGTTGAATAACCGCGGGTCTTTTTCTTATTTATTGAGTTTCAAGGCCATCAGAGGAGAACGCTGGGAAATTTCCAAACTAGTGCTTATTTCTGGCCCCTCTCTTTAGGCCACAGCGGCAAGGACCATATAAAGAGTAACTTGCACGTCCATTATTCATATCGTGTGTAAAACTTCTTAGCGAAAGGCCTATTGGCTAGATTATTCACGAGTTCTTTGTTATGGAATTTTCTAGAAAAGAAAAGTAAAACTAAAACGTAAACCAAGTTCAAAACAAAACTAATAACTGGGAGAAAGGTTGAAGTGAGTAACTTTTTGATTTTTCGGTTTTGAATTTTTGAGTTAACTAAATTATTGGTTTAAAATTATTATAAATTAAATTAAATATTATTTTTTTATTTGTAAATTGTAATAAAAGATCTGCTCCTTCGTGTTTTACACATATTTAAAAACTCGAAATTTTAATGAGGTGTTTGCAAAGCATGAAAAATATAGCAGATCCTTTGATTTTAATTATATTTAGTAGTTACTAAAAAATAAAGGTCGCTATCTGACTTGGACCTGGGATAGTTACACTTTAAAAATGTGTATTTTAAATTTTGTTTGTATGAGATTTCTTTGAAAAAGTTTAGTATTATAGTTTAAATTTATTAAATAAAATAAAATATAAATTATATATTTGGTTTAGTATTTTACTATTGCAAGTAAAATGAACAGTGATTTCCATTAATTTTTTTATTTTTTTGACAAATATGCAAACTATTTGGTTATTTCAAAATCAAATACGTCGAATTATTTGGTATTCGAAATACTATTTGTTATTTGATCGGTTAACTGGCTTAAAATTTAGCTCGAAAAATAATAGACCAAATTAGTTGACGTTATAAATATTTGATTTGGTATTTGACGTGCCTTGAATAAAAATATTTGATATTCGATTCGATCCCCAAAAAATGGTATTTGCACACCTCTACAAAATAGGTATGTAACACCTCGGGTCGTCTCCTTAGTTCGCAATGTAACCCGCCTTTTATCAAGGGCCTCTTATTATGGACGCATTGGAAACGTCACTCTTAGCCCCACCCCGTTATACCTTTAGAGTTTGGGTTATTACTATGAATTTATAATTCCAACGGTTAACTTATCACTTTATTTAGGTCGTTATTCCCAGATAACTGAAGATATTTAATTTGTGAAATTGGTTTAATATTTTACATTCCCCTGGCCCACCAATCCAGCTTTTATTTTCCAAGTAACTAATCAGATTTAGTAAGCTGAACAGTTTTCTGACTTGTACAATAAGTATTTGTAATCTTATAAAAATCAAATTAAAATAAACTGTACTTAAAATTTTAAAGGGATAAAAATCTGTTTGACGCATACTCTTATCTTTGGTTTCGATTTACAATGAATACAGATTAATTTCAGGATTAAACTATGTGGTTTGTATGAACTGATCTGATATAATTGAGCGTAAATACAGATAATCCGAAAAAGATCTATCGAAATTATTAAATGAGCACTAAAAAAGTTCTTACCGATATTGTATTGCCTCCTGAATGAATGGCGGCAGCTTGGCTGAATAGAAGAAGCGGGCAGACATCGGGAAATATCCCATTTTCCCTTGGTAAACATTTTGGCAATAATAACTATCAATACTGAGAATTGAAAACAAAAAATCATTTGCTAAGAAAGCTGACTTTAAATTCACTGCCTTCAAATAAGTAGCCGTGGTTGGTTTTGCTTTATCGAAGAACCATTTGGTTTCTGGGGTCCAAATTTCCTATGGAAAATGTTAAAACGGTTTTACATTAGCAGCCGCCGCTGGTTACAAAAAGTTCTAATAGAGTTGAAATACAGGTCATGTATTTTTTAAATTGCTTCTATAAGCCTTATAAAAAATTAAATAAAAATGCTTTAATCAAAGCTGTTTAAAGGTAATGTATGGGGGGGGGGGGTGAGTTGGTACCTAGAAAGGTACAGATATTTCTTTAGATTTTAAGAGATATTTTTTGCAATTACTTTCAAAAGCCAAATATATTTTATAACATTCATCAATTTTCCTCTTCTTTTCACAAATTGATATTCATATTTATCAGATGCAAATGTATATATTTTAAAACCCTTTCCTTAAATTTGAGCCTTGAAACTGTAACAGGAAACTGATAAAATATTAAAATGCAAAGTAGTACGCGTGTACGTCCAGGGTTTTCTATTCAGGGGGAAAAGTTTGAGCTTTTTCCAAATGAAAATAGCGAAAAGAGACACAGCAAAATACACGTATTCCAAATAACGAATCCTTCATACTCATAGGAATCAGATTTTTACTTTAATAACCTTATATCTGGCCCTTTGTTTTAAAACAGTCGTCTGCTACGGTGTCGTCACTAGTATGAATAAATAAATAAGTACATAGTTATTTTAAAGTAATGATCATGCTTTTTTATTTGTATTTAATTAATATTTAAGCGAGTTTTACTTTCATTTAATTTATAAATTCTGTCTGTTAGTTTGCATTTTATAATATTTTAAAATGAAGTGGCACTTCGTTTTTATTGTTATTTTTAGGGCTTGATATTGCTTAAAACTTGTTGTACTATGCTACCCAATAAATTAACTCCAGTTTACTATTATAATGAAAACTATATATATTAAATTTATAATATTTTCACATTAAATTAGAGTTTGAATCATGACTAACAAGATGCTAGCCCGTGGTTTGTGACTTGGGTATTAGCTAAGCTGAATTGTTGATTATTATTTTTATTATTATTAGAATAAAAATCCTGATCAGTTCTTATCTTTTTCTGGATATTACTGGAAAACATAACACTCCCATAATATAGTTGCAGTGTCTCTCACATCTCAATGGGTGGAGATCAATACTAAATTAATCATCAAATTAGGGGCTATGTAGTTGATAATATTCTTGATTAGGTAGAACACAAAACATTTATACTGATTTAATAGTGTATTTTCTTTGGTGAGTTGCAACAAATGAAATAGTCAACTTACATGTAATCCTTTGTAATTTAATATTTTATCAGTTTCCTGTTACAGTTTCAAGGCTCAAATTTAAGGAAAGGGTTTTAAAATATATACATTTCCATGATTTCCATCTGATAAATATGAATATCAATTTGTGAAAAGGAGAGGAAAATTGATGAAATGTAATAAAATATATTTGGCTTTCTAAAGAAATATCTGTACCTTTCTAGGTACCCACTCACCCCCCCCCCCCCATAAATTACCTTTAAACTGCTTTGATAAACGCATTTTTAATTAATATCTGGCTCTTTTCCCTGCCCTACAGGGCATATTTATCGTATAAATTATTATTTTAAGTATAAGCCATATGTAATCATTCAGTTACAAGATCCAATAATCAATAACTTAATATCGTTATTTGTAAGTCACTTGGAATAAACAATTTATGTAATTATCATTTCCGGTCACTTGGAGGTCATACCAGTTTTTTTTAGAAGTTTTATAACTTTTCACTTTACAGTAAAAAATGTTAGTTTTGTTAATGACAGATCCTACACTTTGATTCAAGCGAAAATGTAAAGAGATATCATAAATTTCACAATAATAATTCTTGATTCGTGCCTTTCCAAATGTGTAGTTATCAAAATTCTTTAAATTTAGTAAATTTCACTTGGCACAACCAAATCATTATTTTCAATACTTGATTCATGCATTGTCCAACTAAAATTTACCAGACTCGGTCTTGTCTTTAAAAAACAATTTAAATAATTCAGTTACATTTCCAGTTGGAAAAAACACAATTTAATCAAGAAATTGTTTCAGTCTCTAAATTAGTTTAAGAACGAGTGGAATTTATTTGAAAAAAATAAAGCATTTTGTGGGCCACAGTGTACATGATTGTACTTTGCTTCCTTAGCAATGGTACTATTCATTAGTATCACTCGTTCACTAAATAACTTCATTTCTACTATAAAATCAATTTTAACTGAAGAATAGTACTCGGCTCGTTGATTTTCTACTGTAAATTTACCTGAAATCCTGAAATTAGAAACCAACTACTGAGACCTCACACTGTTAACAAAAATGGGGTCAAATTGATCAGTGCACTCTATAATTTTAACCATAGCTGTCACTCCTTCATTTCCATTCTAAAATATATTAAAACTGAAGAAAAGGACTGGCTTGTCAACTACAAATTTAACAGAATTATTTTCACAAAATACCTTAACACTTAATTTTAAGAGTGCGCGTAGGTTCGATAAGTTAAACTTATCGAACCTACGCGCACTCTTAAAATTCTCATTCAGGGAAAAATTAAACTTGATTTAAATAAATTGGTTTTCTGACCGATAGGCATTATAGGTGATAACACACATGAAGACATACAATCAACGTGCCGCGACACATATTGTGTTATCTTAAAAAAAAACCCTAAAAATTAGTTTGAATGTTTAAAAAAAACCGGTGACATTGAAAACGCGACCAAAACAATAGCTGCAACAAATAGAGGAAAGACATTAAAACGCACTTGAAAAGGAGTGTTGTAAAAGGAGGATGTTCGCAATGGGCCTTGTTAGAGGTCGGGGACGGTTAATCATTATCCATGATTAAATAGATTTTTTTCGGGGGGAAAATTTAATCAAAGAAATTTACCGGTTAATATTTTGGAAAATGATTAAAAATTTCGCTTTTTATCGAAAAAAACGTCGTTTTTCCGATTAATTTTACAAATTTATCAAAAAATTAATCGGATAATACAGAAATATAAATTACTTGATCAAAACGTTTTACGAATAATTTTGAGAGCTTTATCTATTGAATAAAAGTTAACCATCCCCGACCTCTAGGCCTTGTTTCGCGCCAGGAACAAACCCCGAGAAAGCCAACAACGTTTTAATATCACGGTAGTGTGTTAGTAAGCAGAATATTTAATTGGTACCTAGTTACGGCAAAAATCCCATCTAGGGCTTAAAAAAACGGTAATTTTAAACAGACCAATGAATAACAATTAAATGTGGCAATCTGAGGTATAAAGTAAATATTTCACAGAAAATATCGATTAATTTCGAATGGTGTAGTTTACCCTAAGCTAATTAACATTAAATTTTACACCGACGGATATATCATTGCACTAATTTTATTTTAAAATGTATTTTAAAAATACGCTAGTTTTCGGGCCGGCTAGTCTTTGGAAATTCATTGGCATGATTCAACGTATATGATGACCTTACGAAATATACAAAAATCAGCCTAATCGCTCAATAACTAAGAAGATCCAAACAAATATAGGACCACTGATGGATTATATGGAATTGCGAGAAAACGCTTTTAGAATCACAACTTTTTATAACTACTACTCTTACAACAGTAAACAGTATTGGCAGCGTAAACATTTTAGGCGTCTATACGATTAATGAGGAATTAAAAAGAAACCGGGGCTGGGAAAGAAAAAGACGGTGGAAGGCGAAAACATCAAATGCATTAGCTCAATCGATACTTAAAATATTAAACGTTTTTAACAACTATCGATAAATGTAAAGGCATAAGTTTTAAATATACTTGTTTTTTTTAAAATACCGCATTTCTACTTATGTGTCAAGTTCCATCAAAATTGGCGAACCCCTTTTCATGATTTCATTCAATTCGTTAACCATAATTCCCTTACTATTTTTAACATTTTCACTCTTTAGCCCAACCAAGTTTTGCTACGCTTTTGTTCAGGGTTGATTACCTTGTATTCATCATCGAAAAAATGATCATATGCATAGTACTCTCCAACATCGGGTCTGTTGGAGAGATCTTCCATGGTGTCGATGTATTTGATGGTGTCTCCAACTGCCATCTCACCCTTCATGTTGCAGAGATAACATTTGTGCAAAATCAGAGTGGCACCCAACAGCCACCCAGAAAGAAGGAGTCTCCAGGAGGTGCTGCGTCTTTGCAGTGCTCCAACGTCATCTATTCAATGCAAAGTACCCGAAACCAATTTAAATTCAATCTAAAACATTATTGGTAAAAAATTAAAAAAGTGTTTTGCACTGGCGGATCTATAAAGAACACTTTTTACGTTGTAATTTAGTGGTTTGAAATTAAATAAACCATCATACGGACAGAGTTTGTAATTAATTTCGATGTGCCAACCATTTAATTTAAAATGGAAATTAAAGTTGGCAATTTAACATGGGCCATTTTTGAATATAACCTAAAATCGCTTTTACATGGGCAATATGCAACGCTGTGGTATTTGCTATTGTTTTTGAAAAAAAGATTACTTGTTCCAGGATTAAAGAGCAGGTGTGAGTAGAAGAAAAACAGTTTATCCGCGATGAACAGAGTCCAGTGGTTTTTGCGAATGGTTTTTGACCTCCGTCCGCGGAAGAGAAAGGCTGTGACCATCGAGATTGAAACGAAACAGAGCAAGAGTAAATTCCAACTGGAATGATCCAGGGCTTGATGCGGCAGATACACGTGCTTTTTTCTTCCCAGTTGTCCGTCCAAACAGGTGTGGATATGAACGGCGCGCGATTCATGAGCTTGACTGAACGGAGTCCCGTGGTTTCTTAAAGCTTTTTCTACCATGTTGCTTGTCGAAAACATAAATTCAAAGTCTGAAACCTTAAAACAAAAGATTATTTTAATTCAAAATGTAACCTCATATTGGTGCCCTTAAATGTGCCAGTACTTACACCGTCAATGACTTCCCACGGATATAATTGGGAAGATATATTTTGATTCTGTTTATTAACTAGTCTAAATTTGAATATTATCTTTTAGTTGTAAATTCGCTCGAGCCAATGAACACAATTAATAATTTATCGGAAATAAGCGACCTGAGAGCAAAGGTCAAGCAAGTCGAGGTACGTTATTTTGAAAAGAATTTTGAAATTAGAATCCTCAAGTATTTATACCTATTACTTATTTTTATTTTTTCTGTAGACTTTGGTTTAGTATATTTCAGTTATAGGTTACTTAAGCAGTTAATATATCACATAAAAAACGTATTTTTCTCAAAATGGAGATTTTTGATTTGTTTGACCTTGGTTCTCAATTAAAGCGCTATTGTACTCAGATACCTCGAAATATTAGATTATCAATCTTACTTGACATTCGTTAAATGCATGAAGACGAAAGCTATTATCGAGAACATGGGATTAGTCGCCATGTAGATAACATAAAATGAACCTTCGCTCTTTGAGTTATTGGAAAATGATGCAAAAAGGAAAATCGTATATTACTTTGAGTAAGAGAAGGGGTGGTTTTCTAATTTTACATTTTAAAATTGTGCAATTAATCTCGTCCATCCTAAATTTCTTGATTACGTTAAAAATTTAAATAAATGACAATTTTACCTGATAAAAAGCATTAAGAAATGGATCAGCGTGCTTGATTTCAAACGAGTCCGAAGTATTCATTTCTTCAAGATTGAGAAAGTGCGATGATTTCTAGTTTCGTTTATTTCGTTTCCTTATAGCCGCCGGAAAACCTTTGTTACACGAACCATACGCGCGGACCAGTTTCACATTTCAACAAGAGCATTTTGTTTGCCTGTGTTTGTTTTGAATACGCCGTAAATTATGCCGTGAAACTTTACGCTTCGTTGAAATTGACAACAAAATGACTTTCTTAAACGTGCATTGAACTTTTTTCATAACACGTACTCTTTAAGCGTTACAATGCCGTTGAGCTTAATCCCGGTAATTGAATTTTGTAAAATGGTCAGAGAGTTTAGGACCCGACGTTTTGAAAAGCGTTCCGAAGATTGCGTTACTTAATTTACACAAATTATTGCAGGAAATAATATAATTAAAAAATGTGGGGGGGGCGATTGGCTACTGCAAATCTATTTGTGTCTTAGGTCGTATTATAAATTTTCCTATAAATACGAATAAAATAATCTTCGCTGGAAAATGACTTCGGATCACTTTTAGTCCTCTCCGTCTGGCGTTTCAAGTGACCTTTGAGAACTCTTCACTAGAGGGAGATTTTCTTTATCTGATGACGTCACTCGGCGAAAATCTTCCTGTAAATCACTTCTAAATGAGCCTTCAAATTCGGAATAAAAATCCTGTTATTTTTGTAATCCCTTTGTAGATTTAAAACCAGAAACTTCGCAGTATTTTAGATAAACACCCAAATTTTCTTTTATTGGACAATCGTTTCTTCAAAACAAGAATGCGACGACGATGATAAAACCTTTTTAAATCTTTTTATACCACGTTGATTTGTTTTAATTCGCTTCCTAGGTGGCGTAGCGTTGTCAACGTTTTTTGGCTAGTATTTGTGCCGACCTATTGGCAAAGCAGATAAAATATGGGTAAATCTGGCATTCAATGATTCCAAGATCTCCCCAAAAAAAGGAAACATCCTTTCATACTTTTTGGTCTTCGTGTTAGTTTAATAAATCTGCCTGGCACTGATTCTATTAAATGATCTACAAAATGGTCTTACATTATAAAATGACTCAACCTCTCACTGTTAAAAGATCTCGAGCGAAAAAGGCTACGGAAAAGTTCGTAATACTGAATTAAATTAAATTTATTATCCTTAAACTAAACTTAAATGAAAATTATTTTAAATGATTGTTTTATAATCAGAATTAGAATTTTTAAAATTAAATGTCTCAAATTTCTAAACTGCAATATGATATTATAAATGGAGCATACCGGGAATGCAGAACCGTGATGTGTTCTTCAAAACAGAAAATAACTCAAATGTGCAACAATGCTTTATTGTTAAAAAGAACAGATCCGAGTTGCCAAGTTGCACTATGTTTTAAAAGAGGTGAATGCTAAATCAAGCTCTGATCTTACAAACAATTGGGTTAGGAACACTAAACTTTACTGTGCTGGAAGAAATAACCTTTGAAAGGCATAAGTGCTAGCTTTTCTGTGCTATTTGGATATGACAAGGATAAAATGCAAACTTTGTTAATATGCGAAACGTGGAGCTTCAAATTTTTATTTTTGGATTATAAAACTTTGCTACGCTTAGTTTAAAAGGGAACTAATTATCTATTTAAGTTAACCAACAGCCACATAACGGCCAATGCTAGAAGAATTTTAGAAGCTTAATTATCATCTGTTAAGCAGGTGGTTTGATTTTATTAAACACAAAGCACCAGTTTGCAGAATATAATTAAGCAGGTAAGTGAACTTTTCGTAATGACCGCTAGGTGGCACTCTGTTAACTGAAATTGATAATTTCTAGTCCATAGCAAAAACAAATCAGCGGAAATGTTGTACTAGATGCTTACCTTTGAATTATGAGTTTCACCGGTTATTGCAGTTTCTCGAAGCTGAAGGATGGACGTGTATTTCGTGGAGAGTGTGGCGACACCTTTCTTCGTGGTACTCTGAGAATCCGAATATTTCACTTTTACGCTCAAATTTGAACTTACTTACCATTTTCAACATTAAATCCCAATTTGAATAGACCAAATTTATCCAAAAGTTTCGTACTCAAATGAATTCCAATTGAAGTGCCACACCGGCAAAAAATCTATAGTGAAGGTGTCTATTTCAAACATTGGTATAGGCTCTATTAAACTTTTAATCCGATAAAAGGAAGTCGGCTAAGCTTTTAATGGCAAAAATTTTGTTCTCTAGTCAGTTCCGTAACAAATTACCTTCTACTGTAATTGTAATTAAATAAACTCAAAACTTTTGTCCATTAGAAAGTGAAAGTAATTAGACACACTAGGGTTATTCGGTTAATATTCCAATCTCGCCCAACCTTTTCTAGTCGCATCAGTAACGAAGCTAAAGCGAATAAGTTTTCCGATTTAATATAGCCGCGATTTAACTTTTCCACATTGAAACCAAAACATTTTTAAGCAGAGCTTCCGTCGCGACTTAATCGCTCGATATTAATAATCAAAAATAAAAATTATTATAAAAGAGCGCTTTATCATCAAAGTTTAAGTTGGTAAAATAAAATGTCCCAAATGGCTAAACCGCAATATGCTATTATAAATGGAGCACACTGGGAATTGTCAATCGTGATGTGCTCTTAAACATAAAAAAGAACTAAAATGCTCAACAATGCTTTAATGTTAAAATGAACAGACCCAAAATGCTAAATGGCACGATCCTTTAAAAGAAGCGAATGTCAATCAAGCTCTGATCTTACAAACAAGTGGGTTAGGAACACTTGACTATACCACCTTAGGCCCAAGTCATCTACCGGAAAAGTTGGAGAGAAACTCCAATACCGGCGGGAATGGCAGGGAACGTTTAGGAACGCTTTTGCCTTCCACTCCATGCTCTCCGGATCTAAACAATTAACTCCGACAGCCCTCCATGGCATAAATGTCTCCCTCCACTCTCTGCTCTCCATTTACCGGAACAAAAGTGCCACTTTTGTCCTGTAAATCTCCACACTTCGGAGTTAATATATTCTCCGACCTACGTCTCTATCCTCCGGATCTAAGGCTTGTTTTCACACATTTGTCCCTCCGACCCCTGAGGAAAACTTTGCCCCTTTGTCTGCGTCCACCCGTCCCCAGGAGATAAATTTAGATTCTTCGTCTTCCCTTCTGCCGCCCTCTGGAGAGCGATTTTCTCTTTAATCCTCTGAGACAACTACTCCGGAAGCTGGATTGTTGAATAACAGAGTAAAAACTTTGCCTCCAGAGGGTTGTCGAGGAAATTATTCCTCCAGAGGACCATACACATTGTATTACAGGGACGGGAAAGTCTAGCGATAGCCTCCGTTAGAATCAATTGCTTTAAACGACCTAAACGCAAGGGTAGTCGGTAGTAAACAGAAAAGATCTGTTCCTCGGCAAGGCTCTGATTTAAAAAAAAATAAATCTAATGACCTTTAGCTATTTTTTAGTTTTCTTTTAATTAAATTCCATTATTGCGAAATCTTTATCTAATCTAAGCATTAGCTTAAACAAGGCGGTGGTTTGTTTACAAATGACTACCCGTGCGCTACCTAGATGCGCCGAATATCAAAGTAATCTAGAACGACCAAATATTTACCACTTTATCGTCCCTGTAATACAATGTCCATGAGAGGACGGAGGGAATAATGACGTTGTTTGAAGATTTCAATCGGTTGGCGCAGTGGAAAATGACGTATTAAAAAAAAGAGGGTGGAGGAGCGAAGGACAAAGGGGTCACGTTTGCTCTGGAGGGAAGGCGTAACGAAGGGAGGCGTACGTTTGCTCTGAGGGGAAGGCTTAACGAAGGAAGTGGGGATACTTTTGCTCCTACGGGAAGGCGTAACGAAGGAAGGGGGGATAGGTTGGCTCCGGAAAGAAGGCGTAACGAATGAAGGGGTAAAAGGTTTGCTCTGGAGGGAAGGCGTATTGAAGGAAAGAGGGATACGTTTGCTTTGGAGGGAAGGCGTAAATAAGGAAGAGGGGATACGTTTGCTTTGAAGGGAAGGCATAACAAAGGAAGCGGGGATAGGTTTGTTCTGGAGAAAAGGCGTAACAAAGGAAGGGGGTATACGTTTGCTCTGGAGGGAAGGCGAAACGATGGAAGGGGGGATAGGTTTGCTCTTGAGAGAAGGCGTAACGAAGGAAAGAGTAATACGTTTGCTTTGGAGGGAAGGCGTAAATAAGGAAGGGGGGATACGTTTGCTTTGAAGGGAAGGCATAACGAAGGAAGGGGAGATACGTTTCTTTTGAAGGGAAGGGGTAAAGAAGGAAGGGGGGATACGTTTGCTTTGGAGGGAAGGCGTAACGAAGGGAGGGGAGATAAGTTTGCTCTGGAGGGAAGGCGTAACGAAGAGAGGGAAGATACGTTGGCTTTGGAGGGCAGAGGCTTAAAAGGGACAGTTTTGTCTCGAAGAGCGAATGACGAATTAGATAAAATCGTAATGTTTTTGCTTTACATAACATTATCATAAATTTTCGCCTTAAATTATTGATTATCTTGTGGAAGAATTCGGTACTATATGTAAGAAGGGGTTCACCTGAAAAATTATATAACCTGTCGAAAAATATAGGGAAAATAATTTTCTACTCACAGCAAGGCCAGAATTTTAGTAGTTAAAGTAGCACATATCGCGAATTTCAGTGTACCAGATTTTAACTTCGTATACGTTTAACATACTCTGCTTATCGGAAACTTGGCTTGATGATAATGTTCTTGATTTCGTGTTGAAGTATCGTGATTACCTGTTCAATCATCAGGATAGATGCGGTAGACGTGGTGGAGGAGTTACGATTTATCATCGAGAATATCTACCTATCACAACGGCCTCCCTCAACAAGACTGCAGTTGAAATGGTCTTTAGCTGTCTCCGTTTTCCGCATTCGTCTCTTATTTTTATTGGGGTGTCCTATCTTCCACCAGACGCTTGTTCATCGCATTTTGAAGATCTCTCTCAAACTCTTGATTCTTTAGAAGCGAATGGAGGCGAAGTGATTCTATTGGGTGATTTTAATGATTATATTCTTAAGCCGCACTACCTCAGGTATGAAGCAGCTCGTCACTACCCCAACCCGTACTACATTAACTTCCAGAACTGCTATCGATCACATTTATGTCACGCATCCTATTACAATTAAAACGAGTTTGGTAATTCCTGTGGGTATATCTGACCATGACCTAATAATTTGCGTTCGAAAGGCCCCTAAAGTTCAGAAGAATACGAAGATCATTAGTTCACGCTTTTTTCGAGACTTCGACTCAACACGCTTTCTCTCGCAGCTTTCGGATTAACTTGCTCATCGGCAATATGTCGTTTCAGTTGACGATAGTTGGAGCTGCATTAAGAATTCTATCTTGGCTACCCTTGATGCGAATGCGCCGATGATTTCCCGCGGCGGTTCCACTACCGTACCTAGCTGGTTAACTCCGAATATCAGACGTTTGGCCTATCTTCGCGATCACCACCGTGCTACACGAAATGGAGTTAATGCTGAAGTTAACGACACTGAATATAACTAACTGCGTAATATTACGAACAATGAATTGAAATTGGCAAAACGAAATTGTTTAAGAAATGAGATTGCTGAATGTAATGAGAGCTCCCGTATGTTATGGAAATCCTCAAAGAAGCATCTATCTGGGCCACGAGCACCTATATCTCAAATTGAATGTTCTGGGCGTGTGTTCAATCAACCGCAGGATATAGCTTATGCTATTTATGCTCATTTCACTAAGAATTCTCCACTAAATAAAGGTGAAATTCCTTACGGTCCTGATGTCTCTAATGAATTCAACTTCACTAAAATTGTTGTGTTTGTTGGTAGATCAATAAAGCGTTATGTAACAATTGGGATCTAATAAAGAATCAATTATTTAAATAACTATGAATATTTTAGTAATTGAGATGCGTTTAGATAACTGCCATTTATTATCACTCTGCAAGACTAACTTCCTCTTGCGTCCTCGCCAGTATATAAGAAACCTATTTTTAACTTATTGTGTACCTGGCGCCATCGGTTGACAATGTCTGAACTTATTTTGGTATATAACACACAGGATACGTTTTTCGAACTCAAATCGTTAATGAAAAACAAGGCAACGGGGTCGGACGGTATTCCATCAAAAATCTTAAAGGGAGCTGCATTGCTTCTGATTGATCCTTTGACTGACCTTATCAATTGTAGTTTTGAAACTGGATATTTTCCAACCCAATGGAAAGAAGCCAAGATTTTTCCACTATATAAGGGAAAAGGAAGAAAAACTGATCCCTATAATTACCATCAAGTGGCTGTACTACAATCAGTTACTAAAGCTCCTGAAAGAATGGCTCATAAACAGTGCCTGGGTTTTCTTTTCGATTAAAATATTCTTTATCATCTTCAATCACAGTTAATACCCAGACATTCAACAATAACCTGGGTCGTTAATCTGCTTGAGCAAATACTTGATGCTTCCCGACGATCTTCAGCGACGGTGGCTCGACAATCTGTTGATTGGTCAACGCTTAAACAAGACTATCTTCTGCACATATACATTCTAAAGTATAAGATCTACTTCAATCAAGCTTCTTAATACCTATGCGGTTTCTTCCAACTTACATCTCAATGCCATCATTATAACACCAAAGGATCAATCCATGGTTATCACATTCCCAGCATGCCCTTCAAACAGCGCAATACAAGTGTGAAATATCGGGGAATAAAATTATGGAATGGACTTCCTCAGTCTATTATAGACAATTCTACCTCAATAACTCAATTTCGTAATGCTGTATCAAAATTTCTTCGTGGTGTTTAACCCTAAACTGTACATTTAATTTCAAATATTTTATTTTTGTGTTTTATAATTAATTTTCATGTATTTTGTATTAAGTTGTTTGGACCCAACTGGAAAGCGGTGTAAAACTGAGTTGAATATCCTATAATAAAGCCATTTTATTATTATTATTATTAAGAAAAATTATATAACCTGTCGAAATATTTTGGGAAAATAATTTTCTACTCCCAGCAAGGCCGGAATTTTAGTAGTTAAGTAGCACATATCGCGTATTTCAGTAGTGATCTACCGTGGCGTAGACGTTATCTACAAAACGAACTGAAGAAAGCATTAAGGCAACCGGGTCCTGCCGAATTATTTTCTCCTACAACAAAACCCAGCGGTAATATTTCCTTTTATTCACAACTTAAAATTCCTATAAACTGCGTTTACCTAGTCGAAAAAATATACTTTCGCTATAATTAAAGATAAGCTAGTTGTTTATAACAAAGAACTATAAAACGTGAACGAGTAAGAGAGCTTAGCGAAAAAGACAGACTAAGTTCCACCGTGGAAATATATTGATACAGCGGACGAGTACTGTTTATTAAACACTGAACCTTTGGTGATGGTCTTTTCTTTAGAATATCGTTTACGCTGCGACTACAACGCGCAGCTGTAGATTTCGCCAATCCCCGAAAGAAGGGTTCTGCTTTAACAACAAATAAGTATTATGTTGCTAACATGACGGCTTTAGGAGTATGGGGCCTTTCATACTTTCCACCGAAGGGGGTTTTGATCAACTTGTGATCAAACTCTGTTGAGAGAAAAATAAAATTTGGAAAAGCCAGAAATAAATGAACCGAAATGATCAGCGTCCTAATCCCATAAAACGGGCGGCAACATCTCCGTTTTCCCCTACCTAAGTGGCCGCGTGTTATCTTCACCTTCGGGAAAAGGTTGAATACGCTACCTGGCGACGGGCGAACAAACTTTCTCGAAAAAAAAACTAAAAACGATCCTGGCAGAAGTGTCGATTTAATTCAGTGTAATAATAGCAGCCGCAAAAATTAGTAGAAATCCGTGGGTAAACAGGGTGTCTCCATTTGATCGGCCCAGGCATGTTTCTCAAAAACTATACCTTCCTGAAATGGGAAATTTTTCGTATGTACTCTCTCGGCGGAGATCGTTGTTATTTGTGAATTTCAGAAAAATCATGAAATTCTTCACGGTTTTAGAATTTGTAGTTTTTGAACGCTAGGTGGTGGACGAAAGGTTTCAATGAGTTAAAATAATAATAATCAGCTAAGTAAGTTTTAGAGCATACTCGAAAACCTTCAATGGAGTTGGTATGGTCAAAATCGTACATTTTGTCACTGAAATAATAGGTCATGAAAAATAACAAACTGGTACTACCCAAATGTTTTTACGCCTCATGTGATTGTAATGATTGTCTGTGAAAAATTAACATGTTTTGAGCCAAATCATTGTTTTACTTTTACAAATTGAGTGTTATACGACATTCCGCTTCTGCTACTTCGTTCTGCAAGAGTGTCAAGTAATTTTGTAAATTAAGCCGATTACTCTTATCTCCTACCAAACATTCAGTCGAAATTGTTGTTGATGATGGTAAGGGAAGCCCCAGTGATGATGTTCATCATTCTAACATGTGGTTGTTTTGGTGGTTGAAAGGAACACTCGTTGGTCACCACATGGCGAGTGATTAAATTGAGGTTATCATCTGACACGTACGTTAATTAGCCAATTGCATAAATCATATCGTCATTCGATTTCTCCTTCGTGCTGAGCTTGGTGGAGGGTGCCTCGATACGGATGAAAGTGGTGCTTGTGAAGATTTCTCCAAACGTAGCTCCTTGATAACCTAAGATCGTCACTCGCTCCTTTAGTACTTGCTCGAGGGTACGCGGCAAAGAAGGCTAGAACAATTTCTTCCATGTTGAGATTTTGACTCCCTTGTCTACGAAACCTGGGATTGACGTCTCCGTGGTTGCTAAAGTCTCGAACAGTTCCGAGAACGGGATTGTGGATTGGTCTTCTGCTAGGATAACGAATAACAAACATTTAACTTACTCTATGAGCGTTCCGATTGGCATCTCCGTAAAATAACTCTACCTTAAAAGCGCCCTACTCACGATAATAAAGTGGCATAGTTGTTGATTAGACTAAATTAATGTTAGAAGAATGGTTTAACCCCCCCCGAAAATAATCCTGGTAGGCTTCTAGCTGTGATCCAACTTGTCTTATAATTGTAAAACCAAAGTAAAATTTATTTCGTGACCGGCTGCAACCTACATGACCGGAAATAGCTTGATAATATACCATTTTGTCCTCGAGTTCCTTCCCTTTTTGACAACCCCGCTTTTCTGACCTGCGGCGAGATTCCGATTCTCTCGCGCATCTCCTTGAGTCGCTCACTTCGTGGTAGTGTCCCCGAGGCTCTTTTTTACGGTCTTATGCTGCCTCGACAAAATCCTTTCCTTCACAGTACAATGATGTCTTTGACGCACGCGGCGTTAGTTCCGACTACGTTTTTGTCGATTCTCCTTACCCCGTTCTTGGCCTGCCAAATTACACTGCTACCTCCGACCCCTGGTGGATAAGGGTGTCTCTTCAATCGCTAATTATTCCCACTTACTTCGTGAGGTGGATTACCCCATCTGTGGTCGTCTCCATGGTATCTTTGTCCTTACTAAGATTCGTAATTGGGATCGCTTTTGGTGTGGCTTGACTAAGGCCACTCAGTGGTGCCTCCTCTACACCGCCTTATCTGGGCCATGCGGTCTCATATATTTCGGGCCTGGTCACACCTCACCATCTGGTCCATATTGTGCAGTGGTTGTGTACATGTGTTGTTTATTACTAACAGGAAGATTAAATAGATTGTCCAGAACATTTCTCTTCAAAATATATCAGATAGAAGAAGAGCATAGTTAGAAGCATTAACTTGTAAATTTCAGAAAAGTTATTAGCAGTTTTGAAAATGAGTGTTTCACCGCTAGGTGCTAAAACATTTTGAATAATGTCTATTTTCATTATAGTATGAGATCGTGAAAAATAGAAAACGAATTGCATCAATGTGTGAGTTATGCACATTTATTAAAACATTATTAATAAAAGCTACAGTGTATACGTGTTTGAAAATAGCAATAAACATTTTTACATTAACGGTTCTTTCTTTAATATGTATGTCTACTTTATAACAATGTTTTGTTATCAGCGGCAAAGGTCAGTGATACATCTAGCATTTGAAGGGTATTATTTGTTAACTATTCTACTAAATTATGTGAAATTATCCTCTGCAAAAGGGCGTTTTGTCCTACAGTTATTCTAGAGTCAAGGTAATCGTTATGTCATATTTTAACGAAGGAGTAAAAGTAAATTTAAAGAATTAGGTTATTGGCTATTTAACATAAAAAATCAAAAATTTAAAAATGTATTCATAATTATTCTTACTATGTTTAAAGTAACCAAATTAATTTTTTACAAATAATAAAATAAAATTTAAAAATTAAGAAAAAAGATTTCATAATTTTTCTTTTTGGTAGGAACACTTTTAAGCGATCTTAAAATTTAAATAATTAAATGTTTAGTAAAATAATAAAAACTGAAAAGCAGTGGCCAATAGTGTAGTTAATAAATAAAAAAAATTGTTCTTTTTAAAATTCTTATTTTTAAAATTGCTTTTGTCGAAAAAAGGAATAAAATATTAAATAATCATGTTAGTTTGCAATTGAAAATTTTCAACGATAACTACACGTTGATAATTGTTGGTTCCGTTTAACCAAAACAATTATTAATAATGATATCATCAACAACAACAATATTATTGGTTTTCGAGCATAAAACCAATTAATTAATTCTGTTAAAAATAAAAATTGACACCTAAATTCAGTTCAGAGTGTTAAAGCGCAAGTTTCGGAAAGGTGAATAATAACCGCAAATGTTTGCAAACAACACTTATTTTTACGATCTAATACCGACGACCAAAAAACCAACAGCGTTCGACAACAATCAACGTCGAACGTCGGCGGGAAAAAACTCAACGTCGGTATAGATTTAAGCAATAAATCCAGAAATTGAAACCTTAGATTGAAATGTCGTAACTTGAAAAATCAAGATTAAGGGAATGTAAATTTATTTATTTTAAATCTTTGAAAAAAAAATGATCGCAAACTGTGTTCTACGTATAATAAAATAAAATCCATTTTAACGATGAGCACTCGGGTTGCGCAGCTTCCCCTGACATCGTGGACTGACAAGGAGACGACCCGAGGTGATAATCACCGATTTGGTTCAAACTCGGGTATAGTGTACACCTCCATGCACCCTAAAAAACCTGCAAGGGAAAAGTTGCGACGGGCTTTCGTTTTACCATGGCAACCGAAAACGTTTTTGACAACATGATTTGGGATTTTTCCATTGAAAATAACATGGGAACCTTTTAAAAAATGAAAAATTATGAAAATTTCAAAAACGTTAAAAAATTTAAATTGATTTTAAAAATTAAATTTAATCAAGTTTAAATGCAATTTGGTCAGTTGGGGGACCCTTAAAATCCTTCAGATCCCCATGTTATTTTCAATGTAAATAATTCCAAATCATGTTGTCAAAAACGTTTTCGGTTGCCATGGCAAAACGAAAGCCCGTCGCAACTTTTCTCTTGCAGGTTTTTCAAGTTACATGGAGGTGTACATTATACCCGACTTTGAACAAACTCGGTGATTATCACCTCGGGTCGCCTCCTTGTGAGTTTTACTTATGGCAGGCCAAACAGCTTCTATGAGGACCGCACGATAAGAAAAGTGAGTCAGTAATCCAAACTCACCATCGCCAGTAATCTACCGTTAGAATAGAGTCGATTATCTCGTCACATAATAAGTCGATAGTAAAAGTTCAATCCTAATTGAGCAAATTTAAATTCTGATGTTAAATAAGACTCTTTATAATCCCACCGTTTCAAAATTATGAAGAAGATTAACTCAAAGTATTCAAAACAGATACTTAAGTTTCAAGTAACAATGTTTTTATCCGAGGTAAGAAATTGGAACAGAAGCTTGAACTGCTGTTATGGCGACAAATTGTTAAATGATATTATGTCTACGAGCACGAGCAGGTGGTTTTGAAAATTCACCAGTGAAATAATTGATAATAAGCTCGATCACTAAAATTAAAAAGGAAAACAACAGAGCGTATGACCAAATGACGAAAGGTACGGTGACTTGGTACGTGTTTAACCCGGAAGGTTCTTCAACATGTTTCTTCCACTTGATTGCTTCGATGATGTATTTACTCTTTAGATTTTCGTTACTGTTTGGATTCATTTCGGTAAACAAGAGAAAGCTAAAATAAAAACAAATTTCAATAAAATGTGTTTATTTTAAAACACGAACTAATTATCAGATATCTTGATTAATAAAGTTACTTCTTTTTTTCTAATCAATTAATAATTTTTTCGATGAATCAGAGACAATTGTTTATAAAACCATTACCAAAACGAAAAATATTGTTCGTTTTTTGGTAGAACAGTTTTTATACAAAATACTTTATTTTAAAAGCTTTTAAATTTGCTGCCTTTGTAATAAATTCAAAGAACCAAATGTTTTCTTAGAACTATTAAAAATACCATTAATTAATAAAATTTTATTTAATTTCAATGCATTTTATTATAATAATAATAAATAAGTTACTTATTTTTTTACGACTTAAGGTATATTAATTTATTCATTGTTTAGTCAGATTTTGTTGTGTTCTTTGGCAAATTTTAGCCCAGACAAATTATATTTAAGGTAAATTTATCAATAACTATTAAGTACTTAACTTTGTCGAAGTGTCTCAAAGATGGCGTGGCTTATATTATTTTTGATAAAGTTTGATACTGCAAAGGAAACCAAGCTAGTACGATAAGTTTTTATGTAAAATTCATATTGTCTGACAAAGGATGAACTCATAAATTTTGCCAATTTCAGTTTGTTTTTAAAAAAGATGAAATTCCCTTTTGAGATAACTTGACGTAAATGTTCCTCAGAGTCATGAAACGGTATCGTATGTTCATTAAATTTATTTTCATCCTGAGGTTCCCCCTAAAAATAAAGAAACACGACCAAGGATCACATCAGTCGAATGAACTTATCAAATTTACTATCGACTAAAATACAGAGTGGAAGTTTATGATGAACCAATTTTCAATTAAAATTAAATGCGTTGTGAAATATTTGTTTGGTTTACAAGGGGGAGATCTAGTCTGAAGCTTTATTAAGAGCCAATGGCAGCTTTTGGTATTCATTATCTCTATTTTATAGTATTTGTTAAAATATTAAAATTCTAATGTGCGAAATTTTACAGCGGCAGATCGAATAAACAACATTTTGTAAATTTATCGGTGATTCTAAAATTTGGGCGCCATTTCAGTGAATCATCAATTATCAACTAAATATATGAAAATGTATCTTGTTTTTGTCAGTAAACAGCTCTTTAACGTTTTTCACAGTGTTAAAAAAAAGGTTTAGCTTACTAAATAAACGTTCTTATAAGGTTGTCTGGGCCATAGAGGTAAGAAATATAAGGTAACTGCAGTCAGAGCCTTGTTTTAAATGTATGTCTTTTAGAGAAGGTTCGCATTTGAGAATTCGCTTCGTTTAAGAAAACTAAGGGTCATGGTTTCTTAACATTTTTATATCAAAATGCGCCGCCGCTGATTAAATGAACCTAAGAAAGAATGTCACTAAATGCGCATTTTATCTGGCGTTAAGAGCAGCGCTTCTAATACTGGCTGAAAACTCGGAACAGTTCATTCTGCTTCGAATTCCCCCCCCCCGAGCTCTTTTGTATCCCTTTCCATAAAAACTGGTTAAGGTTAACGGTAATAGTTAGTGTAGGGAGCTGTTGGCTTGCGTGGATTGAAGGGTTTGCCACCACCCTCCTACGCATTGTAACTCAGTCACCTAAATTAATGGCTTTAAAAGTCACTTGATGACTTAGGTCAAAGGTGGTGCCTTGGGTATTAGCCTAGCTGATTATTATTATTATTTTTTATTATTACCTCGTAATTTCGTGATCTATTACGTAGAACACAATTTGTGGGGTGGCGGAGTGGTTAGCACTTTCACCTCGCACCAAGAGGAGCCATGTCGGATCCCACCTTGTGGCACTGGCTGAAAACACGGAACAGTTCATTCTGCTTCGAATTTCCCCCCGAGCTCTTTTGTTTCCCTTTCCATAAAAACTGGTTAAGGTTAACGGTAATAGTTAGTGTAGGGAGCTGTTGGCTCGTGTGGCATGAAGGACTTGCCTCCACCCTCCTACGCATTGTAACCCGGCCACCTTAATTTAAGGCTTTAAAAGTCGCTTGGTGACTTCAAAGGCCTAAGGTGGTGCCTAAAAATCCTGTCTTTCGAAAATAAAATTAATCGCGCTGAAAAATAATTTGAACGAGACATCAGTTGAATAATTTTATAAGATTTTTATCCTGTGAATCACTCTATAAGATTTTTATCTGGTGAATAACTCTATAAGATTTATATCCGGTGAATAACTCTATAAGATTTATATCCGGTGAATCACTCTATAAGATTTATATCCGGTGAAAAACTTTATAAGATTTTTACCAGGTGAATCAATTCACAAGATTTTTATCCGGTGAATCACTCTATAATATTTTTATCCGATGAATCACTATATAATATTTTTATCCGGTGAGTCACTCTATAATATTTTTATCCGGTGAATCACTCTATAATATTTTTATCCGGTGAATCACTATAATATTTTTATCCGGTAAATCACTCTTTAATATTTTTATCCGGTGAATCACTATAATATTTTTATCCGGTGAATCACTATAATATTTTTATCCGGTGAATCTCTCTATAATATTTTTATCCGGTGAATCACTCTATAATATTTTATCCGGTGAATCACTCTATAATATTTTTATCCGGTGAATCACTCTTTAATATTTTTATCCGGTGAACCACTATAATATTTTTATCCGGTGAATCACTATAATATTTTTATCCGGTGAATCACTCTATAATATTTTTATCCGGTGAATCACTCTATAATATTTTTATCCGGTGAATCACTCTATAATATTTTATCCGGTGAATCACTCTATAATATTTTTATCCGGTGAATCACTCTACAATATTTTTATCCGGTGAATCACTCTATAATATTTTTATCCGGTGAAACACTATAAGATTTTTATCGGGTGAATTACTTTTTCTGCATTGTAATTACCTAAATTTTTTTATCATCTTTTAACCAGTTAATATGCAGGTACTGCTTGATCTTTAACGTTTTTTGCGTCAATTACGATAAAACCTTTTCACTTTTAAAAACTGGCATTCGCTGTAGTAATTGAATAAGAATTTTAACTTTGGTGCGGCTGAAAATACTCAAACTTTATCTACAGACCAATAATTCTTTTGGAATAAAAGCACGAACTTATTTTATTGTTTCAATTGAAAAAAATATGTTTTAGTGATAAAAACTAAGTTAAGTACTAAGTTAAAAATTTTGAGTTTGCTGTTAACTCAACGGATGGCTGGTTCAGGGTTTTAGAAAGAAGCCTCTTTCCAAGAAATCGAAACTCACGAGATATTTAATTTAAAGGAAAAATGGTTATCACTAATATGACCTGGTTTTGTTAAGAGTGTTACCTCCAATTTTCAACCAAATATAGAAAAGTTCTATATTTCGAAAAACAAAAAATATTAATATTTGGACAACATTAACAAATTGATGTAATAAGTAACATTTACTGCGACAAAAATCTACAAGGATTTTCCGCTACTATCGAATTAGTTGCGATGCACGGTCGATGAGAGATTTTAAACAGAAGCCGGAAAGTCCCATGAGTAGCGCCATCTTAAGAATAAATCATGAATAAATGATTGGGAAAGTAAATATAAATATATATTATACTAATTACAATTAACATCGTAGTATATATTTCTTTCGTTTCTATAACCCAACGCTATACAAGCAGCTCAAACGGCTACTGATAAATAGGTTTTTTCATAAAATCCGGCTACGTTGTATTGCCCCTACAAAACATTGCCCCCTCAGTCTTCGATGGGAGTTCAGTTCGGTACGTTCCAGTTCTAGAACCGTCGGCGCGACTCGCACGAATGTACGTCAGCAAGCTGGCAGACATGTTTCCCGAAAACATCAATAAAAACCAAAGACTACAGACTGTTACATGTCCCTTCCTACGCAGTTCTTTGACGGGGATTTTATGAAAACAACTATTGCGTAATTTGAAAATTGAACCTTGAAATTAAAAGGGTGAATTTGCGAGAAATAAACCCAACAGACTGAACAAATTATTATTATACAACTAAAGCCCTCTCCGTGAAAGGCGTAGGAGCGTAGACCTTTTGACGCGTTTCCTTGTTTTAAGATATACTTTATCTTTTTTAATGAGAATTGAAAAGGGAACCACCGACCTTCCTGCCATTCTAGGTAAAACTAAAGCTTTTAATCTCAAAAGTAAAGAAACGCTTGTGTGCAAATATTTCGGTAGATATATTACCTTTTCATACCAAGTTTCGCCCTCTAGAAATGTAAGGATTTTATAATGAACGCCAATATTTCTAAAGAGATAAGTAGAATTTCATTAATTTTAATACGCATAAAAGATATTCCGATAAATTGACAACAAATCATATATTTAGGGAAATGAAATACAGCGGCGATTGCCTACCAACTACGCGTAAAAGAAATGGTTTTCAGTACGGTTTCAAAATTAATACAACTTAGTATTACAATAAATTTTCCAAAACGGCACAAAAACGTTCGATTATTCTACCAAAGCCTTTCATACCTAACAAATAAACCCTGAAAATTTCAGAACCCTAGCATAAATACATTTTGAGAAAAATGGCCTGATCGAGCAAATTGAGACACCCTATAAATCAAGTAGTTACAACAGCGAGTTAGACGTACTAAAACAATGCACAATTGAATTTAACCCTATTTACGGTACAAGTTTATCAGTTAAATATAATACGAAGCCAATTTTAATAAAAGAAATATCTACAGGGGGTATTTGTATTTTTCTCGCTTACGAAATACTTGCCGCATCTTTAACGCTTATTTTTTTTCAAATTAAACATGTTAATCAGTCGAGAAAACGTTTAAAATAAATAACGAAGTAATGACGACCCACTTTCAAACCAGACCAACATACGTGTAAGCGCACGATGTATACAACTCGATAAAAATATACGACTGAAAAACGAAATAAAATACAATTAAAACGAGATATTTAAAATAAAAAAAACTGATCCTAATAAAACGTGAAAATACCCTCCACGTCACGCACATTCGAAATACGCAGAAGTAACGTTATACTATATCCAGTTTAAAATATTAGAGTATCAAAAAATAAAAATAACGAATAGAAAAATACACAATAACAACCCAATCAATCAGACTTCAGAAACAAAACTCATAGAAAAATATTATAACGCAGTCAAGCAATCAGACTTCAGAATAAAACAAAATATAGAAAAATATTATAACGCAGTCAAGCAATAAATTAGTTCAAATACTTAGAAATCAAGCAATATAAAATATAATATCAAGAAGCGCAACACCTTACCATTCACCAATACGATTTTTCACGTTATAATAATGAAACCGGATAAGCTTTTGGGCATGACTTACGCTCTTAAAGGTTCCTCTAAGACTGGCCGGTTTTGCGGGAAAAAGGAAATAAACTTAAAAAAATAGTAGATACAAATATAAAGCAGAAAAAACCAACAATACCAAAGATTAGACAAAAAAGAACGTAATCTCGATCAGTTCAAAAACACAACAAACAAGTTGGCAAGCCAAAATATACCTCTCCTCGGAAGAATTGTCCCTAGTGGTATTAATTTCTCGAGATAACCCTTAAAGATATATCTCCGCAATTTAGAGTTATTTGTTAAAAATGTTATCCCAGTTCTATCCCGCCCGGTATAAAATTTTAATTATAATTAAAATAATTGAGACGAAACGACCAATTATAATTTATTCAGAATATCATAAGTTAATTAGTTACAACAGTGAGTTAGACGTACTATAACAATGCACAATTGAATTAAACCCTTTTTACAGTACAAGTTTATCAGTTGAATATAATACAAAGCAAATTTTAATGAGATAAATATCTACAGAGGGTATTATAACGACCGTTCGCTTTTTGGTTTATAATTTTAACGGAATCGGGCCGATTTTAATTAAACGATAGTTTATCGAAATTTTGTTAAAAGAATATTCCCTAAGGCCGCGCGATAAATTTACGAGAATAATTTCCCGTCGCCGTTATATCGAAAATTTATTTGATTAGGGATTGCCAGAATTGTAATGTTGTGGGCGAGTTATTAGAAAATAAAATGGCAACCAGAACAGTCTATGGAACGTTCTAGATTTAACTTTCATCAATAACCCAACAATATATATCCCTTGTCTTAGTTCATCGTGATTGAAAAATAAACCAAAACACACTTACACTTAAGTAAATATAAATTATACTGAGTAATTTTAACTTAATTCAAACTACCTAACTATAAACTGTCTTAATTAACAGCTGAGAGCTGTTCGCTACTAATTACTTCCAATCTACTTAATTAGCCTCACAGGTTGAGTTGATAATTTCAAAAGTATAATTAGGTTATTCCAATTCAAAAAATAATAATAATCAATTTTATCTTACAGCTGACTTGAGTTAGTTCACAATTACTTTGACACTTTCAGTCTTAAACACGCACTGTTCATACACTTAAGTCCATTCACTCACGTTCCAAACGCGAAACACAATTTAACTCTTTTTCTTGACCGAAGAGCGAACATACTATTTTTTTTAAAAATAGACCTAATACCCAAGGCACCACCTTCGACCACATAAGCAATGTTGCTTGTGCGTGATCAAGTAACAGGTGGCCGGGTTACAATGCGTAGGAGGGTGGTGGCAAGCCCTTCTTGCCACGCGAGCAAACAGCTCCCTACACTAACTATTATCGTTAACCTCAGCAAGTTTTTATGGGAAGGGGAAACCGAAGATCTCGGTGGAAAACCCCTTTAACCAGTGGGGAGAGAATTTACAAACTCTACGCAGAAGGAGTGGTTCCTGATTTTCACCCAGTGCCACTAGCTGGGATCGAACCCGGCTGCTCTTGCTGCGAGGCGAAAGTGCTAACCAATCCACCACCCCACTTAAAACCGGAAAGTTACCTCATAACTTTTGACCGACACCAGGACCCCGTCCTGTAGTAGTTCGTCTGACAGCCAAGAACTAAGAAAGACTAAATCTTCTATACTGACGGCAACGGTCTTATATACGTTTATTTTGTGTTTTATTTGACCCGTCGAGATTTGACTTATGTTCGAAAAATTAAAGAGATTATATTTTTTACCTGGTTTGATTGATAGTTCTCCACACGGTGGCGTTATATTATTACTTTGATATAGTTTTCGCGGGAGTTTTGAATAATTATCCTTTTTCTAAGCGTTATTAAAAGGTAACAATAGGAAATGAAAAGTTAAGTCTTCAATTAGACAGTACACAAGACGTCAGTGTATTCGATCAAGCCGCTGTTTGCTTACGATACAGCTACGACGGATAAATATAAGAAGTACTGTTTGCAGTCTTACGAGTAACCGAATCTTCAGGAGTTGCATTACATGAACTGCTTAAAGAAGGTTTTAATGAACATGGCTTTAAATTTCAAAATTGCATCGATCCTTCGATGGTACTGCAAATATGAGAAGTGAAAATAAAGGGTTGAGAGGGCAGGGCAAATAGCTAAAGAAACCGAAAATAGCGTTTATCTTTGGTGTTACAGTCACTTGCTTAATCTTTGAATTTGTGACAGCTGCGACAATTTGGAAGCAAAAACCTTATTCGGATTTCTAAATAGTATAGCAACGATCTTTGGTTAATCTTGCGAAAGAATGACGGTTTGGACTAAAGAAAGCGAGAAAACGTTTGGAAATAAAAAACTTCAACGCCTTCAGAAAACTGGAGAAACAAGTTGGTGGGCTAGCGAAAAGGCTCTAAATTGGGTGTTTGGAGTAGAAGATCCTCTATTTTATGCTGTAATTAGCGCTCTACATTTTATAATTAAATCACGGAAATTTGATCCAAAATGTACCTCCGAAGCTAGTTCGCTTCTGCACATGATTTGTGATTTCAAAATAATTTTGACGGCTCACGTGTTCTTGTCAATTTTGGATGAAGCTGGACCTGTTGCAAAATACTTGCAAACCAAGAATTTGGATTTTCTTACTGCGTGGAATATGGTTGAGCACCTAAAAACCCAAATAACTTAGCTTGATTTTCAAAAAATTGTTGAAAAGGCTACGAAATTTGCGAAAATTTCTAACTATAACCTCAACTACTACGAGTTGCCAGATTACATTTTAGTGGCAAATGAGCTAAAGGTTCGACGTATTTCACAGAAGAAAAAAACAACATGATGAAATATGCTATGATGAGAAGCTTGACAACTCAATTGATCTCTACAGGGTAGAAGTATTTCGCGATATACAATATCAGCTTCAAATGAGCTTAAAAGAGAGTTTCGCAAATAATAGAAAATTATCCACGGATGCGCACTACTTGGACCCTCGATACTTTTCGCACATACAAGTTTCAGGTATAGCACATGAAGCACTTTCGAAAATTGATAAAGTTCTTTTAGAAAAAGAGCTTATTTCCTTTACAGCTATATATCAAGATTTAAAAGGCACCGTTAATTCTAGAGTTCAAGTGGTTTACGCAGAACACGGTGAAGGTGACTGGGACGGTGATAACAGTTCCGTGGTTTACCTGGACCTTGAAGATGAACAGTTATCTAAAACACCAACTTTTAAACGGCAACCTGTGCTTTTGGAAGCTACTTCTACAACATTTGCTTATATGCTGCTACCACTTACTTTACCAGTACAATTGAATTGACTCTTGGGATTATGAATTAAAAGAACTTATAGCTAAGCGAATAAAAATCAATATTTATTTACCAACTTTACAGGTTAATATTGAGAACGAATTTTTCGCGCTCATACTCCGATCGTTCTTGTAAACGTTCTGTTTTACTCTCCTATTGCAAAACCCTTCTATTTTTTCCACGAAAAAGGGCAGCCCAAGATAGAACAGTTACTACGCCATTACTAAGGATTGGGTCCTTTTTGTGTTATAACGAAATTTTGTTAAGAATTTAACAAAAATTTAAAACAAAACCAAAAACCGCACCAAAGAATAAACAAACAAAGTTCAATAAACAATATATACAGATATTGTATTAATCCGTTTAGTAAAAAAAACTGCCTTATCATAATTGTTTCTTTACTTTAATATTTTCCCTAAGGAAGTCAATGGCTCCGCGGTGAACTATCCGCATTGTTTCAATTCCTGATCACGATAAAATTTTACATTAAAATACTAAAATATTTAATTAAATATATGATTAATATAATCTATAAATATTTAATTAAATATAAGATTAATATAATCTATAAATATTTAATTAAATATAAGATTAATATAATTTATAAATATTTAATTAAATATCAGATTAATTTAATTTATAAATATTTAAAATGATGTAGAATAAATAATAGTACCTAACGTTATAACTTTGTAAAGGACATTCGCCAAAGCTGTTTTTTAGAAAAACGTGTATGGTTTTAAAAACTTCAAATGTCTATAGTAGTCCCTGCTGCTATGTCTGTCGTTTGCACGTTCGTGAAAGAATATAGTGGAAGGTGTCATTCTTTTCAGAAAAATGAGCTGAATCCGAATTTCGATGGTGGAAGTTCGTCAAACGCGTCAGGGGGCGCTAGCCCACCCAAACCACTTAATTATGGTTTAATTTTTAAATTATTTCATTTAAAGTGAAATGAATATTTTAAACGCTTATATTTGACAATAGGCCGTAAATATACTTGAAAAAAAATCAACGTCCTAAGTGGATTATTTCCGCGGCGGGGAGCCACTAAAGCCAGCCCTGCCCACCCTTAGCGGAAATCTTCAATACTTTTCATAAATATGGGATATTAGGTATCAAACGAAAGCTAAAAACCTCTTAAGAAATAATACATACCTCATTTTACAATAATACCAAAATTCGATTTTAAATTTAATATATTTTGTGTAAATTCGAATTACTCTTTAAAGAAAATATATAAATAAATTGAAACTAGAAACCCTATTTTATTTCCAATATATGGGAAAGAGAAAGTTCGGTTCAAAGTTTTTTCGACGGGCCATTTTACTGGGGTAATTATGGGATTAAGGTCGGCTCGACCGCCACCAAAGGTTTCCAGTGTCGGGCAATTTTGTTGAAAAGAGAATGGGTACGGGCAGTTTCTCAGTTTTGTTTTGAAGGAATAACGGCAGTTATAATTTTTGGAGGCGCATATTTGCTAAAGTGTATATTGTGCTGTTTTATAATTATGTCTAGTGTGTTTAAAAGAGAAAACTGCATTTCCTGCAAACATAAATCTAAAGAAAAAATTGTGCAAAATCCCGAAGAGCAATCATTACAGAAAATTTCTGATCTGATCGTGGAGCTGGCTGCGCTTAAAGATGAAGACTGAAATATTTTTTAACACAAATTAAAGGTGATGTATCACTAAACAATCTTTAACTTAATAAATGTTCTTGGCATCTACATGTATCTTGCTACAAAAGGTCTACGCATAAATCCTATAAGCAAAGAGTGGTAAAACACTTTGAGAAATCTGTCGAAGATAAAACGTGTTTTGAAAATGTGGTTCCCGAACCTTCGATTTTAGTCCCCAGTTCTTCATAAACTTTTACTAGAAGCAAAACTTTGAAGTACCTAAAAACTCAATGTTTTTTCTGTGATGAAAAGGGTTCGAAAAAAAACCCATTGCTTGCAATATCATATGATCGAAGTGGCGTATCTCTGAAGGAAGCAGTTGATTTGTGCAATAATGATATTTGGCGCTTGCGACTGAGCGAATGTATAAGTGACACAGACGCGCACGCGGTAGATGTTATGTACCACCTTAACTGTTGGAACAAAAACGTTATAAAAGTAGTGTCGTAATAAACATTTTGAAAATCCAGTTCAGAGACAAAACGCGGCCATAATAGCTTCGGAAATAGAGTTTATTAACCTGGTCGAAGAATGTTTCGTAGGGGAGAATGTAACTAAGATAGCTGACTTACATAATGCGTATTTAAATATACGCATTTCGAATGGTTTGGATTCAAGTAAAGACGACCTAATGTCTCGAAGAAAATGAAAGATTTCTAAAATGAAGAAATTTTAGGTATCGAATTTTCACAACCAAAGAAAAAACGCGAATCAGAACGCGTTTTTTTGAAAACCACGAAGAATTCGGCATTGATAAGATTGGAGGAAGACAATAATGAAGACCGTCTAAGGTCCCTTTTTAAGGCCGCGAACGTAATCAGAAACTTAGTTACATCTTCAAAAAAATGGGAATTTAACGGGTCTCTCGAAATGGATGAGACCACTTTACCGCGAGAGCTGGTTTTATTTTTCAAGTGGTGTATGGTTGGAAAAGCCTCGCTTTTATCTGATTCCCGGCGGGGCAGCGAAATTGACCAGAGATCCATTCGCTTCGCTCAATCTCTAATATTTGAGACCTTAACACCTCGACAAGCCACCCTGACTGATACTAAGACCATACGCGGAACTAGGGAAATGCCATTACAAATTAGTGTTGCTTTAACTATACACAGAGAAACCCGCCGCGCTCAGTTAATAGAATTTTTTAATCAGATGGGAATGGCCGTTAGCTACTCTAGATTGAGAGACGTTGAAACTCTAATTGACAAAGAAGTTTTATGGAGAATGAAAAGCAACGACGGAGTGTACATACCGCCCGACTTTGTAAAGGGAAGGAAGGTTACTTTTGCTTTTGATAATATAGACTTCCAAGAAGACACTCCTGATGGTCAACACATTAAAACAAAAGATGAGCTAACCGTCTTCTTGAGTCATTTTCTTATTGAGGAAGCTAATCGAAGAAAAAAAATATCGAGGTGTCATTCATAAAAGAAGCTTTGGCAACCCATTTTGATTGCTCCGAATTAGCGAGCTCTCACGAAGAGGCGGACACGAAAATTATTCTCCACGCTACGCACGCTACCCAAAGATGAGAAACCAAATTATCAATATTTTCACCGGACACGGACACCCTCAAATACCGGCGCATTTCACATTCGTAAGAAATGGATCGAAAACTTTACATATAGACATTAAAAACATTTTTGACGCTCACGGACTGCTGAAGGCCTCCGCTTTGCCTGGCTTACACGCTATATCTGGTTAGTTTTCCGGAAAAGGGAAAACCACCTTTTGGAATAACTTTGTCGTCGCCGAAATGGACGTTCTGGAAGCACTGGCTTCTCTTGGCTGCTCAGCAAACCTTTCCGAGGATATGGTTAAAGGGATAGAGAAATTCGTAGTCTCCGTATACTCCAAAGCAAATAAAAAAATATCAAGTCTTGGTGAGCTTCGCTGGTGGTTTTTCTCCAAGAAGAGTTCGCAAGGAGAGTCGCTTTCCCCAACCATGGGAGCACTAATGCCAGCTATTCGAAGGGCCCACTACCAGTGCATAGAGTGGTATAAAGACCACCTCCGCGATCCAGATTTACCGCCAGCCATAGATTACGGATGGAAGTTAGAAAACGATGTTTTTGAACCAGTACTTTGCGATTTGTCCTGCAGTTCATAAAATGTAATTGTAGCTATAAAGCTATAAGAAATCTTCAATAATTCTAAAGTTATACTATAGATATTCTATACAGTTTTTCTGTAAAAACAACCAAGAAACTAAAATTAAATCAACATGCGTTTGACAAAGTCTTCATCGAGGACGAGTGTTGAATATAAGAAAATAACCGATATTGACTGGGTTTAATTTACGCAGTACAGTAAGTTCCGTTCGAGTTCTGTTCGAATTATGTTCGAGTTCTATAACTCTTTACAAATGTCGTTTTAAATAAATAATGCTTTAGTTCTATTTATTACTTGGTTTATTTCACTTTTCACGATGTAGACTGCGTTCTACCCGATAAACAACCTTATGTGTCACTTATGTAGCTCAGAGATTATAAATACTAAAGGTTTTTAATATTTTATCTATTTTCAAAAGCCACATAAGACTGAAATGTGTGTCAACTCTACCTTTGCACCGTTTCAAATATAATCTGGGAGCTAGTCTCACAATAGACTACATAACTTACTATTTCGCATAGTACTAGCAACGACATATTAAGTCTATGCTCAGGCACGATTTTCTGTCTTCGATTTACTCGCCCGTTGACATACGTTCTAAGACGCCTCACTGGGCGGCGCTGGTGTGGAGAAACTTTCAAATTTTTAAGATGTATTTTTAACCCCTCTCCCATTCCGTCTTTTAACTTCGCGACAAGCCACTGTATTATGAAAAAGCCGGTTATTAGAGATGGCCCTGAATCTATCCGACTCTTCGATAAACGCATTATAGAGATGCATGGAATCGATTTTTTACCATTTACTATGGTTACCGCAGGATTCCCGCGGGAATGGACGAGAATGGTATCAATATTTAATTTTCGGGAATGGAATGGATGGAAAATCATTTATTTAAATGGGAATGGAAAGGGAATGGAAAATTTTGCCTCGGGAATGGACGGGAATGGATTTTCCCCATTTTATATACATACTGTACTAAGTGATTGGCCCCCTTAAATAAAATTTAGTTCAAGTGAAATGGACGAATCCAATATAAATATTTCATTATTATGGGAGTGTCTCTTCTCACAAGCGCTTTGTGCCGTTAACTCTTACACCTACAGCTTCTCGTACTCGTATCGTATGCCAGACCGTGACTGCTCGGACTTCCCCTGAATCCCCTCCCTCCCCACGCTGACGAGTATTCTTTGCTTGCGGCGAGGGGCAGGTCACTTTCATTTTGGGTGCGTCTTAATCAAAGTAAAATGATTAAATCAGGGTAATCTAGATGAGAAAATATAAACACGATTTAATCAATCTAATCACGATTTAATAATTTTAATCACGATTTAATCAATAACATCGGTTGAATCGAGATTTTATAACTAAAATCAAAACTAAAGTACGATAACGTAATATTAATTATTTATATTGATGGTTTTATCGCAATTGTGTTTGATTCTAATCGCGATTTTATCATATTAATCACGTTTTAATCATACTAATCACCATTTAATCATACTAATCATGATTTAATCATACTAATCACCATTTAATCATACTAATCAGGATTTAATCATTTAATCATGATTAATCGTGATTTAATCAACTTAATCGTGATTTAATTGAATTTAATCAAAATAATCATGATTAAATTGAATTTAATCAAAATAATCACGATTAAATCGGATTTAATCTTTTGAGGGGTGCGTCTTTAATCAAGGAAGTGACCTGCCCCTCGGCTTGCGGCTAGGAAAGTCAAGAGAAAGAAAGAAAGGTGGTATCTAGATGAAAAAGATAGTTTTATTTTCACTTTCGAAACTTCTAGAACGTGTTATTATAAATCAAAGCGTCCCGATATTTCGGTGACCCCGTAAAAGCTACGTTATTGAGACTGACCCGGTTGACGTTTTCCATTTTTCAACGCACGAGGCTGGGAAAAGGACGTCCATGGTGTCCGTTAAACTCCATTGATCTTCCCAACATAATCTTGCTCCCGAAGTATACATTTAATACAGTCTTGATGTTATTATAATGCTCGAAATTATTTGCTTCGGGAATGAGAAAATCGGGAATTTAGGGAATGATAATACTTTGTCGGGAAGGGAATGGGAAAGGATTAATTTGAAAATTCACGGGAATGGAATAGTCGGGAATGAGAAAATTGGGATGGGAATGGTATTTTTGTGGTCGGGAATGGACGGGAATGGTAACGTTTTTTCTTCAAATGCAGCTCTCTAAAACGCACACTTTACTGGAGAGCGGAATTTGTGATTGGTAGTAGATGAAAAATATAAAAGTAGACAAAACGTGTGACGGAGACAAAAATCTTTCTGTTGTAAACTATAAGTATATAGATCCAATGTTAGGCGTTTAAGGGTTTTGACAAATTGCTACAACAAACTGATACTGACCTTGAAAATTTGACGCGTTTGGCAATGTTTTTCACAAGGTGAAAATATCCCCGGCAAGGTTCTTGTTTTACGTTTCATTCGCGTACCACTATAATAATTAAATTCGTAAAAGAAATTTAAAATATTTTATTTTTTTAATGCATGTCTCGTATTTTCTTTCTTTAGCTAATTTTATTCTAACTACGAGCCGAAAGAAGTTTTTTTTTTATAATTCCGACTAATGAAATACTCCGCGTAAGAAGTGCATAAATTAAACCATCGACTCTTTCTTTTGAGTTCAGACCGCAAATTACTTCAACAAGTAAGAGCAGCTACTTCCTTTTTTAAGGTTGTAAAATAACCTTTAAATATAACACTGACAAAATTAAATCGGCCATTATACGGAAGGTATCCTTTAATTAAATTCGTCAGACAGATACTAGGAAGTAATTCTTTTGGGTTTGTAAATTAATAAACGAGAAACTGTATTTATTTTGAGTTTGAAAATGGTCTATGAACACGAAATGTACATTAACAATAGTAGCTTAACGAGAAAAATCAATATTTTCTAATTAAGCTACCCTGTAATGGATTTTGAAATAACGGATAAGGCGTTCCTACTATTCAAAGGGAAGCCGTACCAGAAGTCAAACCAAATATGGTCTGAAAATAATCATTTTCCCTAAATATAAATAGTCATTTTTGGTATATGGAACTTAACAGTGCATTTGGATTCAGGAAATTTATATCAATTGGTTAAACCATAAGCCTATCAACCCTAAGTTTGAAACGCGCATCATGCCCTTTGTACCACCACTGGACGGGCAAAAAAGAAGAAATCAGGCGATAGTATCGGCACCTGGTAGAGATAAATTGAAGCTTCTTCCTTCCCCCTTTCTCTCTCTCTCTACGCACCTCTCTCTTACTAAAGCAGCTGGCATCATGCATTGCGAGACGCGTTACGTTTCTCTTTTCCGCCACAGGGGGGATTTAGCGCTGTACTTTCGAGAGTCGTTAGCTTGAACCAACACTGCCTTTCGATTCAAACTAAGGGTTGATAGGCTTATAGTTAAACTACACAATTAATCAATGGAAATATGATCTCCTAACTAAATATTTGAGTTGGCACACTCAAGCAGAAGGGAATCGTCAAAATATACCAATGCTTAAAATCGCTGAAGAAATTACATCGGTGACAAAACCTGAAGAATATACAAGAATGGTACAATTGGTCTACAAAGTAAATAATACAGACTTGGCACTGAGAAGTGTAGCAGTTTCGCAACCCTTCTTGGGTAGAAATAGGTCACAGAATATAAAACTAACATAGTGTGTTGAGGAAGCAATTGTATAATGGTACTGTTGGTTTTTCAAATATTGGGAGAATATGAAGAAAACAGACAAATACTTAAGTTAAAGCGTTACAATTTGTTCAAGGTCAAGAGATACCCGATAGTTGTTCTTGTTTAACTTTTTGGTGGTTCCATTCTTTTAGTTATCACGAACTAGTAATTAAAATAATTCATGCTTTGCAAGAAAATTTCTTTTCAAACATTGCACAGTTAACGCACCCTCGAAATTGTTAAGAGAGAAGTTGCAGTATACCAAAGTTCACCTCAAAATATCCTTTTTTATAATCAGAGTGTTCGGTCCCCGGTTAAACGATAATTTAGAACCTAAGGTAGCCGTTAATAATAATAATAATATTTTTTATTAAGACGCCATAAATCGTACAACTCTTTGGAGGCCAAGTGGAAAACCGACTTTTAGGCCTTATAATATTCCATAGGTGTTACAGAGACAAGTTGGCAAGCCAAAATATACCTCTCCTCGGAAGAATTGTCCCTAGCGGTATTAATTTCTCGAGATGACCCTTAAAGATAGATCTCCGCAATTCAGAGTTATTTACAAAAAACTTAATCCCGGTTCAATCCCGCCCGGTATAAAATTTTAATTATAATTAAAATAATTGAGACGAAACAACCGAGTATAATTTATTCAGAATATTATAAATTAAGTAGTTACAACAGCGAGTTAGACGTACTTAAACAATGCACAATTAATTTAACCCTATTTACGGTACAAGTTTATCAGTTAAATATAATACGGAGACAATTTTAATGAAATAAATATCTACAAGAGGGTATTTGTATTTTTCTCGCTTACGAAATACTTGCCGCATCTTTAACGCTCATTTTATTTCAAATTAAACAACTTTATCGGTCGAGAAAACGTTTAAAATAAATTACGAAGTAATGACGACCCAGTTAAAAACCAGACCAACATAAGTGTAGGCGCACGATGTATACAACTCGATAAAATATACGACTGAAAAAACGAAATAAAATACAAATAAAACGAAAGATATTTAAAATTAAAATAACTGATCCTAATAAAACGTGAAAATAACGTTATACTATATCTAGTTTAAAATATTAGAGTATCAAAAAATAAAAATAACGAAAAGAAAAATACACAATAACAACCCAATCAATCAGACTTCAGAAACAAAACTCATCGAAAAATATTATAACGCAGTCAAGCAATCAGACTTCAGAATGAAAATAATTCATAGAAAAATATTATAACGCAGTCAAGCAATTAATTAGTTCAAATACTTAGAGATCAAGCGATAGAAAATATAATATCAAGAAGCGCAACACTTTACCATTCACAAGTACGATTTTTCACGTTATTATAATGAAACCGGATAAGCTGTTGGGCACGACTTACGCTCTTAAAGGTTCCTCTAAGACTGGACGATTTTGCGGAAAAAAGGAAATACACTTAAAAAATAGTAGATGCAAATATAAGACAGAAAAAACCAACAATACCAAAGATTTGACAAAAAAGAACGTAATCTCGATCAGTTAAAAAACACAACAAACAAGATTTGACCTTTAAAATTTCACACGTAAAAAATTTAAACTTTTATTTCGTTCTATTTTAAAAACTGAAATTTAATGCTCTGTTAATTTGTAATAAACGATTCCGCTTAAGCTGAGCTTATAATTTTCGTTGAACCGTAACATGTATCGGTGGTTCTGTGGTAGAACACTCGCCTGTCATACAGGAGGGCTCGGGTTCGAATCCCGCCCGATGCGATCGCAAAATTGATACTAAGACGAATACCGTAAACAATTGGTGGAAACCCTGCCATTTGGACGTTGAGACGTTTATCATAACCCTCAGCACTCGGTACGTCCCAAAAGTCAGTATGAAGAAGTTGGAGAGCAAACACCCATACATACAAAACGCATACACAACAAAATCATCACCCACAACCACCATAACGCAAACTCAACATTCCCTCACTACACATAAACATTACAATAATAACATTTCCAATGAAACTAAGTTGAAACCGTCACGACGGTGAGCGTTAACGAAAAAAAAAAGCAACCGCACAAAACCGCACCAACCGTTAACGCCTACCGTCAGACGGTGGTTTTGCCAACCTTTAAAGTTCTGCAAAAACGGTGTTTCGACTTTGCCCCGGTAACGCGTTTTGGACTTTGCCCCGGTAACGCGTTCGCAGAATATAGACGCACGCACCGACACGCACCGACACGCACCGACACGCACCGACACGCACCGACACGCACACACACACGCCGACACGCCGACCGACCGACCGATGGACGGACGGACGGTCGGTCGGTCGGACGGACGGATGGACTAACGGAAGGACGGACGGACACGGTGGTTGTATAACCCCTCCTAGGGTACAAAGTCCCCTCGGAGAGGTAAAAATAACGAATTGAAAAATAATTATAATTATAATCGAATCGGTTAGCCTGCGTGAAAATAACGAATTGAAAAATATATAACACTAGCCCTATCGATATGGCATCATAGAAAAAAACGAATTGGAAAATATATAATACTAACTTAATCAATTAGGCTTCAAAACAAAGGTAACCAATAGAAAAAATAAACAACGCAATCAACAAATTAACTTACAATTTAAGCAAAAGTCAATCCAAACACCCACACTAATAGCATTGTATTAACATACAATTCTAATAGCAAGAAACGGACGGACGGTAAAAACAAATGTTATACACAGCAAAAATAAAAAATAAAAAATAAAAAAAGCAAAAAACCGAATAGACCCCTCGTTTGCAATACGTCCAGGAGTATATAAGTGCATATATATTCTACAATAGAACGAGTAATAGCCAATTTTCGAGTGAGAGATTTAAAGTTACATATATATATGTTTGGATCTAGTTTAAGTTCATTGTAAAGGTTAATCGTTTTATAAAAAATAGAGTTAAGTTTAAGCGTAGTGGAGGCATATTCAATTTTTAAGGTTTTAATGTGGCGAACCCCATAGTGACTGCATTGATTTAGTTCAAATGGATTAAAAAAATCTGATTTCCACACTTTGTAAACTAAAATCAGACAGTAATAGTCATATATTTGATTAATGGTTAAAATGCCTAATGAGGTAAAAATATGTGCCGTGTGTGCCAAAAAAAGGCTTGTTATTTATAATTCTAACCGCGCGCTTTTGAAGTAGAAATAACCGATTACGATTTGTTCTTGAGGTATTTCCCCATATAGAAATGCAGAAAATTAAATGGGGATAATTCAAATTCAGAAAAAAATTTTAAATTCAGAAACATTTTATAAAGTTCTTTTTAAGTGGTTACATCCAGGATATAGGGCTGAAGTCATCTTGCGACTTATTGGCAGAGAATAGTAGAGAAGCCGGCGAATATCATATTGAAAAAATTTCTGTTTTGATTTAGTAGGTACACACTATACACACAGAGGAAAAGCGCTGTTTTTTTAACAGCAAGGTACTGGCGTCCGTAGATGCCAGTAATGTGCTGTTTTTATAACAGTGAATCGACATTGTTAAAATAAGAGTGGATATTACTGTTTATTTTTAAACTAACTCGCTGTTTTTGCAACAGCATTTTGGTCGATTTTTAACATCAAATGCAGTGTAATAAACGGTTACATATACTGTTCCAATGGTATTTGCTGCTGTATGGTTAACTGTCGGTTACTGTTTTTTTAATAAATACCTCGCTGTTGTTACAACAGCTTTTTGGTACATTTGTAACATCAAATGCAGTAAAATAAACTGTTACAAATACTGTTCCAATGGGGTTTTCGACTCTTGGTTTAACTGTCGGTTACTGTTTTTTTAATAAATACCTCGCTGTTGTTACAACAGCTTTTTGGTACATTTGTAACATCAAATGCCGTATAATAAACGGTTTAATATACTGTTCCTATGGTATTTTTTGCTGTATGGTTAACTGTCGGTCACTGTTTTTTTATATAAATACCTCGCTGTTGTTACAACAGCTTTTTGGTACATTTGTAACATCAAATGCAGTATAATGAACGGTTTAATATACTGTTCCTATGGTATTTGCTGCTGTATGGTTAACTGTCGGTTACTGTTATTTTATATAAATACCTCGCTGTTGTTACAACAGCTTTTTGGTACATTTGTAACATCAAATGCAGTATAATAAACTGTTACATATACGGTTCCAATGGGGTTTGCTCTTGTTTGGTTACTGTCGATTAATGTTTTTTTTAAATACCTCGCTGTTGTTTTAAAAGCATTTTTGTACATTTTGAACATCAAATGCAGTATAATAAACGGTTTAATATACTATTCCAATGGTGTTAGCTGCTGTTTAGTTAACTGTCAATTACGGTCTTTTTTAATACCGTGAGCTTCATTATTTACAATGCTCACTTTCTCTTGTAGCTGTTTGCTGTTTTAAGAACAGTAGCTTGCCAAATTTGTTACAATAGTAACAATGTTTATTGCATGGCATCTGCGTTTTTCAAAACACTATATTGCCTAATTAACGATAACTACCGTTCTTGAAACTGTTTAATGCAAATTTGTTACTATACTGACCATTACAGTAAGCTTAGTTTTCTCCCCCACTTCTTGGTCTCTTTACTTGTTCGCGTTTTTACTACTCATAACAGTAAGCAGACTGTTTAAGAGGGGCTGCTTTTAAATAGTAATATTACAAAAAAATAGCGGTTTTAAAAAAGTATAAAATTTTTAAAATTAAAAAATAAAAACAGAACAGTCTTTTTTAAATTTTATTTGATTTGCTTACAAAATTTTCGTAATCTTCTTAATTTCTGGAAATTAAAATTAAGTATATTAGAGATTTTGTCAGATAATTATGACATGTTTATGTTTAACACTCACTTTTCATTGGTCCAGTCGTAGTTCCCTATTTTCGTAATTAGAGAAATTACCTTTGGGTTTGTTGGAGGTGGATTTTTAAATCCCTTGGATTTTTCTTTCGGATTTATTTTTGCCGCATATCTTTAAATCGTAGTTTAAATATATTAACAACATGAAATTGTGAGAAGTTTATAACACTTCCCAAAAATACTGTATACAATTAAAACAGAACTTTACCTCTGAAGGAATTCCAATGTGCATTTGCACTCTTCCGGGTACTCTATGTTCGCCGTGTAATACAGTGAAAATAAAGCACTGATAGCTCCAAGTATATCTGAACCATTTATGTGATCATTAATCACGTGGCCATCTAAAGTAAGCATGAGAAGCTTAGCATTAGCAAGGTTTCCTGAAAAGAAAAAAAATAACTTTAAAATTACCCATTTATACTTATTCAAGTTCTATTTTATTTATTCAACATAAATTATTATGAATACTTATTTATTTTAAACAAAATTATTATGAATACTTTTTTATTTTAAACAAAATTATTATGAATACTTATTTATTTTAAACAAAATTATTATGAATACTTATATATTTTAAACAAAATTATTATGAATACTTATTTATTTTAAACAAAATTATTATGAATACTTATTTATTTTAAACAAAATTATTATGAATACTTATTTATTTTAAACAAAATTATTATGAATACTTATTTATTTTAAACAAAATTATTATGAATACTTATTTATTTTAAACAAAATTATTATGAATACTTATTTATTTTAAACAAAATTATTATGAATACTTATTTATTTTAAACAAAATTATTATGAATACTTATTTATTTTAAACAAAATTATTATGAATACTTATTTATTTTAAACAAAATTATTATGAATACTTATTTATTTTACACAAAATTATTATGAATACTTTTTCAAAAAATGTATGTAAATAAACAGAAAAGACAATATGCTTTTAGTTTTTTTTAAATCTTGTTTCCAGGTTTAGCGGGCTGTAGCATGAGAAGATAAAACTGATAAATGTATAGAAAATGAAAATAGTTTCATTTTCAAAGCATTTCGGATATATCTGTTAATTCTGGACTGTAGTAAATTTGATAAAAAAATCAATATGACTTGGTTCTTAACCGTTAAAATAAACTTTAATCACCAACCTGCGACGACAAGGCAAGGATGATTTAGTCCTTCAAGACTTTTTTCAACATCTGATACAGCTGTTCCAGACTAAAAAAATCGAGAGGAAAATTATTCATCAAGTGCCGTGTGATAACGACGGAAAACTGTTTTCATACCTCAAAACATGGAAATAGAAATCTGGGCTTTTCTCTAAAATGTTCGATTAGACATAACATAATAGTAGCTACCGATGTTTGACTTGTTACCTCAGCATTTGCTTCGTAGAACTGAAAGGCGTTTATAGGGGGTTCTTGCTTGTCTTTTTGTTTTTTAGTTTTCCCTTTCGTCACATCTTTTTTACCCTTTTTTGGTGCTTCATCAGTTGTAGACGAAGAAATAGATTGCAAATGAGAAAAATATTGTAATATTTTTCTCCCTCGAAGATTAAAAAAGTCCGAAAACAGGGAGAAGATGTCTTTTTTGAGAAGTAATCTGATGTGGAGGTTTAAGGCGTATATTTCGAAGAGGAAGGGCCAGTTTTGTTTCAGCATTTGACCATCCAGTTGATTGTCAAAGTCTTGTCTTTGCAAAACGAAACTGTCGGTTAAATTCTTTTTAACTGTTTCGAGACATGGTTCCTTTTCATGAAATAGAGCTTTTAAAAGATTCTGCGCGCTCCTTGCTTTTTCGAAACTTCCTTCGCTTGTTTCAGTACTTGGTATTCTATACACATATTTACATTTTTTTATTTCCTTATTTTTTCGATATCATTGTCTTTGTCTCTAGTGAGATTGTCCATGTGGGTTTTTAGTTGGAGAGTGAACCTTTCATAACCAATTCCTAAAATCTCTCCATCTATTTCGTCGACAATGGCGCGAGGAAACATTTCATGCAATTTTCTCGCCACCTCTTTCAGTTGACATTTTATTGGTCTTGGGGTCACTTTTCGTACTTCTTTGATTATATCTTTCACGGCGTCGCGTCGTTGTTTAGCGTCTAAAGATTTTTGCTGAATTAGGGCATGTTTTACAGTTGTCCTAAAAATACTTGGTTGAATTATGAAATCATTCAACCAACTCGGATTAAGACTTCATTTTGGCATAACCTATAAAAAGAGTAAAAACTGAAAAAATATTTTTAAATTTTCTAAAATTACAGATACTTCAGTTCTAACTTTTATATCTGTTACCTGTTCCGTGTAGATAACTAAGAATGCATTCAGGTACCAAGAACATTGGAGGGCAGCGATTCCAGATCTATCGTCGCAAACTTTGTAGCGAAATTTCATCTGCTACCATTATTTATCTCCCCTCTTAGCGCGGACAATTGCCATATAATGATCAGACGAACTTTCGATGTAAAGTTTGCGAGGATGGTAACAGAGACTAATGCTATGTTTCCTTATTCTTGGTATCTGAATGAATTATTTATATAACGGGTTGAAGTAACCTGACTAGAAGTTGAACCAGACGCCTCAGGCGATGGATTATCACTACATTTGGTAGCTTTAGCAAAACATATCAATTTCCGAAGCTGAATTGGCTTTAAAATTGTTTTATCTACATCTTCGTCCTTCACTAATTCTAAGTCTTCAACGGTTTCCACTCCCATCTCTATTAACCAGTCGGCTATTTTTTGTACAGCATACTCATCAGTGGCCAATGATGGTAGAGCGGATGTTATAAGTGATTTCAAAACACTCATGTTGTTATCCATTGTTTTGTTAGTCAATTCCGCCATCTGAAATAGGAAAATTATATATTATAAAAATAATTTTGAGGTTTATTCATTTTATGTGTAAAACTTAACTATTTCAAGTAACCTTTGCGTTTAATGAATTTTTGCTTTACAAAATAGTGCTTTTGGGATTAACAACTTACGCATTTGACTTCACAAAATCCAAAGTTTGTATTGAGTTTACAAAATAGACTATTTTTAAGTGATTTATATATTTATTGCTTCATTTCACAAATTTTCAAGGATGATATACTGAGTGCTTCAGTGTAATATAACATTTCCCGTCTAAGTAGTACGCATTTAATGGGTAGTAATCCCAAATAATATCTATTGGAATGATTAAAGTTTTGTTTTCCTCATTTAGTTCATATACGTACATACCCAAATTTAACTTAGACTTAAACTGTTCAATTACTAAATAAGTCATATTATCTTTTACCAAAAGGAACATTATTTTTCCAAACTTTTTCTCGTCCTCATTACATAAAATCACAATAAACTGTCCTTTTTCATATCGTGTGCCCTTATACGATAATTTGGTGAGAGTTGTTGTATTTAAGACATTGAAATTGTACTTCAACGACTCTTCAAATAAGTTAGTGTTCGAAAAAAATTCACTTTGAAACGGTAAGGAGTTGCTTCGTGTAAATTGTAAATCTTTAGGAAAAAAAGCCCCGCTACCTAAATAAGCTTGAAGTTTTTGGTGTTTTTCGGAGATACTTTTTGTTATGTTTATAAAATTTTTAGTTTGACGCGCCCATTAAATTGCCCATTTTTACTTTCGAAACGTAACGTAAAAACTCTTATGAGTGGTCCAAACTCTAAAATTAACTCCGGGTAATGGTCAAACACATAGTGGTGTTTTGGTTTCAAGTTGTAATCAGGGAAAGCTATTAATAAATTAGTTTTATAGTTATCGAGTAGACCCATTAGGATAGCTATTTCCCCTTTTGATATTTTAGGACAACAAATTATTTCAACGATTTGTTTAAGTTGCAAATAGAGCAACCAAACGGGATCTAAAACATCGAACGTATTTCTCAAAATCAAAGAAAGAAATCTGACTAAACACCAGTTCTGAGACGCGTTGCCGCTCAATTTATTCGCGTTTGCTTTCTGCGGGCATGGTTTACTGCTAGAATCTGCCCCTTTCACTTTAAATTGAGTTATCATCAAATTTAAATGAGCCAATGAAAACCATTTCTTTGTTTTAATCCAATAAGAAATAAATAGAATTAGGTCGTAGGCTATTACACCCTCAAATACATCGTGAGCAATACAGGGGGGTAAAGCCGGATGGCAAACGTGAAAGTCTTTCAGTGTATTAAATGGCGAATCAAATTTAATACCATCATATACCAAATACTGTTTTGTTGCCAGTTTTTTAATCGCTTCATTATAAGACTCAATGGTTCTTTTGGGAAAATGTTTGGCGGTTTTTATGTCCTCGTATTTTAAATTACAATAGCGACAAATGTAACCATTTGAGAAATTAGTTTGATAACCACCCGCCTCGTGCGAGCCTAGATTGTCTCCGACCAGTCCAAAGAGGTTTACGCCTACTCTCTCACCGCTTAAAAGTTCTATACCATCAACCTCTAATTCTCTTAGATCGTCTAACAGCTTGCTGAAAACTTTGGGTGCTCCAAATTTTTTCATATCTTTTTCTTTACATAAAGCAATTAACTGCATCTGATCAATAGTAGAACGTCTATCTGGTGGAATATTTATCAATGTATAATAAACCCCAACAATCTTACGCCTACACTTGGCTGAACCCAATGGATTTACACTTTCAAATCCATCTTGGAAAATGAGCAGGTTTATAGCTTTTTCCGAGAAAGAAATACGCTTACTATAAGACTTTCCGTCTGTTATATCTTCTAATATATTATTTGCATTTTTTTCGTAGGTAGGTTTTTTAAAAGTTAAAATTTTGGAAATTTCACGATTCTGTATAAACGCTTTTAAAGACTTCTTCACTGGAACATAGTGATAAAAAACAGTGACCCCCTCTTCATATCCTAATAAAATGCTAATAGGGCTAACGAAGTTTAGGTTTTCTGTGTAATAATGTTTTCTTTTGTTTATGCTTTTGAAGTTAGATTCGTTAACAGTTCTCAAAAAGTCACATTCACTAACGACATTGAAAATTTCCTTGGATGTAGCTTCGTCTACATCCAATTGCGCTAGTTTTTCTTTTAGCTTGTCCTCTAAAATTGTTCGTTCAAGATCTTTCATTGTTTGGAACTCTTCGACTACCGCTTGAACTGTAGTAACTGGCATGTTATTTTTGGTTTCGAGTTTAAGATAAAATAAACCGAAGTTTTTAGCGTATTCGTTTTCAGTTGTTTTGAAATCAGTAGCAATAATGTCATCTTGGATGTAAGTTGCGTAACTACTATCCAAGTTATTAATTTGGTTTATTTCATCAGTTATATTTCCAGTAAAATTTTCAATAACTCTAATCGGATGGTTTTCAATAATAAAATTTTCAATTTGTCCTTTGTGGTTTCTATTGAGATGCGATGCGAAAGTACTTTTAACACTGTATAGATTTTCCGATTCACAGTTAAAAGGACACGCAACCCCCAATCCAGCAGTGATATGTGTTTTCAAATGTTTTATGAAACTTTTGATATCCATAAATGTTAAAGAGCAATTTTGAACTGAACATTTAAATGGATTTCTTAATTTAGATTGCTTTGCTATTTCGGTTCCTTCTATCTCTGTATTAGTGTGGGGTCTTTTTTTATGATTTCTTTGGAAATGACTTTTAAATGTGTTGTAGTTTGACGTAGAGAAAAAACAAGTTTTAAAAAGACACGGGAATTCTACATTCGGGACATTATTATGCAGCTTGTAATGCTTAATATAATCTGTTGTCACAAGAGCGCTATATCCACAAATAAAGCATTTGTTTACATTGTCCATGGTGAATAGTAATATTTTAATTGGTATAGATTATCTATAAAGTAAAATAAAAACGTTTTGAAATAATACCAATCTATACCAAAATTATTTTTAACGTGAACGTCATGATGAAAGCCTAGGCATTCGCGTTTAAGCAATTATCCTAAACCTGTTTAAGATAATAGTTACGAATTCGTCTTACCTGATAACTATTTAATTCTTCGTTATAATATGATGATTTAACAGAAAATCTGAAAATATGAATCCATAATTATTTTATCTTTGATAATTTAATTCTTAGTTTTAATGGAACAAATTTAGGTAAGATAAGCTACTAATCTCTTCACACGATCATAAAATAAGCCAAGTTCGATTTATTTTAAGCTAAACTTTAATGCCGTGAGAGCTAACAACTGTGGTTAACAATATTAACTTTGGTTAATAAAAAATACTAAAGCTAGTTTAAGGGTATATGGGTAGATTAGGTTAATTATTAAAGATTATATTAGATTTTCAGGCAATTTTTAAGGAATTTTAGGCTTTTTTAAAAAAATTCGAAATATACAAGCCAAATTAGCGCAATGATTGGTTTTAAACGGGTCTCCAGTAAACTAAAACTTAATTTTGGTTTTAGTCTGATTTTTGAAAATGTATTCTATTCCTGGAGGTTTGTAGCTTTATTTTGACGTACTGAACAACTTTGTTTGTGATTTTTTCATAATAAAACATTTTGTAAAATTAGGGTTTGTAATAAGCATTTAAGCTTTTTAATGTGAGTAAAAGTTTTAAGTATCCACAGGTCCCCCTAAATTTTGATACGTAGCTTTTAGTGTCATATATTTTTGACCAATTTTGGTTAAAAATAGCTTCTTTTATTTGCTACCCTAATAGTCCGACCATTTTATCTACATTAATTGGGTTTTGCAATGAAGCGAAAACAAAATTATTTCATTGAATGTTTAGAAATTACAATAAACATAAGTAACATAATAAACATAACTCTTGGCACTTAAAAATCTCCCAACGGAAAATCTAGTTTAATAATCGCATAAGAAAAAAACCTTTGAAAATCAGTTTCATGATACATCTGGTTAACTGTCATACTTTTGTTATTATCTTACTTATGATGATAGTCTATCTCGGAAATGACCGCATAAATCAATACCTCCTAAAGACTGACAACTTTCGGCGGGTTGAATCGGAACGCATTTTGAGACAAACGCGTTTTGACTCCTATTTAAGATGATATAAAGAATTTTTTTGACTTATTTCCGGTTTCGAATTATCCGAATACGCAATCACGCCATATCGTTCAGTGTCCTGACTATGATTTTTATGTTACTCATGCAATTACGTAAAAGTAGGGCTTTTAGGTATCTTAGAGACTTGGTGAGAGTCCTGCATTTTGAATTTTTTTATATCGGATTCGATATCAGTAGCCCAAAAAACCTTTTGGTCAATAAATTTAGGCTGAAACTAAAAAATAACTATTTTTGGCCACGTTTTTCTGGAAATTCCCTACTGTGACGCGTCATCAGCAGTGATTTCTTGAAAACTAGTACGAGGGTGCGTCGGCGAAATTATTAATTTTAAATATGATAATTAAACAGTTATTTATATAATAACTATATAAATATATATTTTGTAAATTTATATTTAGACAATTACTATATAAATATATATTTTATTAATTTATATTTATATAATAACTATATAAATATATTTTTAAAATAGATATTTATATAATTTTTATATGATAGAAATTTATGAAATATTTATATAGTTATTATTTGATAGAAATTTATAAAATATATATTTAAGTAGTGATAATATTTCATTACACGTTGAAAATATTATCAAGTTACAATAATTAGACATTTATAAAATAACTGGAGAAAGTACACCACAACCTATAGAATGCACGTGTTTTTAAGCTACCAGCTGATTTATCGACCACGTGATAATGAAAGACTGACATAGATCAAGACAAACGTAGCTACCACGTAAATCTTGACTTACGGGACTGGGACGTTACTGGGCCGAAAGACAGATTGCTCTTAAAAATAAGAAGTAACCGAAATATTTAATACATTTTAACTTTTGTTGCGTTGAATTTATTTTCGGGTAATTGTTATTGATACTAGCATTAGTGCTAATGAAATCTTAATAGGAAATGGCTTTAACCGTAATTATATAAATAGTTCGCGACACTTTTTCCTAACACGCTTAAGGACACGGATTATTCTAAGAGAGGTTCTAGTACACATTTTATTTATAATGAAGTTTTAAACGATAAGATTTAACTTAAAATCAACAAACACTGATTATATTTTTAGTACACAAATACTCAATCCTAAAATCGCCGTTAGTTTTTTTAAATTTAAAACAATGTACTCTTTTCTAAATGTCTAATAAAATAATTAAAATGTTACTTACTTAATGTTAATGATGTTCCAAATGTTATTAGTCTTCAATCTAGGATTTTGTCTAAAATCGCGCAATGATATTTATTTTGCTTTAAATGTTTCTTTTTATGATCCGACCTAAACCGAAAGCCCGACACAGCAGTCTGACAGTGTCCAGTGAACAAAGTTCAATGCTAAAGTAGCGCGATTTTCTATGTCAACTTCCGGAAAGCTATATCTCGAAAACAAAACTATAAATAACGCTGTAGGCCTATGAAGCACCCCGTAAAACACTTCCAAGGGAACAGGTTGAAAAAATAACTATCCAACGGCAAAAGTAAGATAATTAATGTAAGTTGTCACTGCATTGATGTTCCGGGAAGTACATTTGTAATTTTTAAATCATTTTCGATTTTGAATACGTATTTAGTACATTTTGTAAATTTATGATAGTAAAGTTTTTGATACGCATTTAGTACATTTTGAAAATATATGAAACGAAAATCATTTTAGATATTTTTGGCATATATTAATGTTTAATATTTGAACCAAAGCTAACAAGTCTTATAAAGAAAGTTGAAGCAAACGTAACTAATAGTGAATCAGTTGAAATTAAACGTAATGATGATAAAATTGTACGTATTGAATAAAGAAATTATATGTCGTGAATGAAAATAGCACATAATAAAGAAATTTAACGTATTGAATAAAACATAAAAATGAATTTTTACGCTTTTTTAGGGATTTTTTGGGGGAAGTTCAGTTTTAAAAAGGGGTAAAATGGAATTGTTTTATCCGCTAGAGTGATTATTGATCTTCGCCGAATGGAAGCCCTGCTTTGAAATCTTCGTGTTTAGTGGAATGTTTTGTGTACTTTTACTGTTTATTTTCGAGTTTTCATCTCACAATTGGTTTGGTTTTGGCGAGGGGTTGGTTTTAAAGAAACTTTGTACAGTTGCGCTTACCAAAAACAAGGATCGTGTAAACTAAATACAGGTTTTTCATTCAAACCACACCAACACTGTAATACTTATATAGCAAGAACTTGTCCGTCTCTTGAAGCCTAATCTAAGCTATCTGTTTAATTAGTGCTGATTTTTCTATCATTCCGCGCAGTAAGGTTAGCTGTTAGGTATTTCCCATGAACTTTTCGCGCCACCTAGTAGTGATTTTTGGAACCTACGGAAATCTATAGGGGCACCTAAAACTTTAAATAAATAAATATCGTGTGGTGATTTAATAAATCTTGTGCCAAGATTTAAAAAATATCGCGCTGACATTAAAATTTCGTCATTTTGTCTAGTCGAGATTTAAATATTAAGGTGCCTGTGATTGGCTATAGATTTCCGCAGGTTTGAAATTCCACCATTAGGCGGTACAATTTTAAAGTCATAATAAGCTGTAAATAAACCTATATCAAAATCCTTCACAAATCAATGAATTTTTTTAAATGCTAGGTGTTTTTATGAGAAATGTTATAGTTATAGTAATTTTTTACTAGCCAATAAAGCTCGTGACTTATTTGAAATAGTTTTTAAATATCGCCCTTTTATTTTATCGTATGTCTATTTTATTGACTGCAAGGTACTGTTTCACTTGAGGCAAAATACAGTTTCGTTTGAGGCTCAATTTGAGGCAACGTACTGTTTCGCTTGAGGCAAAATACAGTTCCGTTTGATGCTCAATTTGAGGAAACGTACTGTTTCCTTTAAGGCTCAATTTGAGGCAACGTACTGTTTCGTTTGAGGCAGCGTACTGTTTCATTTGAGGCAACATAATGTTTCGTTTGAGGCAACATATTGTTTCGTTTGAGGCAAAATACTTTTTCGTTCGAGGCAACATACTGTTTCGTTTAAGGCAACGTACTGTTTCGTTTAAGGCAACGTTTGGTGTATCTTGTAGCAATTTACTGTTCCAAAGGGAGTAGTGTAATGTTTATTCTTTATACCATTATATTGTTATTTTCGTAAAAGCTTACTATTATTATTACAGCAACTATTTTCTCTCTCAAAAAACACTAACGCATTGTGAAATTAACTGCAAGTTGCAATAAAGTATCGCAAACAACAAACTATTGTTTTTTGAGAACCCATAACATTTAAATTAACAGTATGTAGAGGTACTTTTGAATGCTACATACTGTGAATGCAAAAAACAGCATAATGTTGTATAAAATACTGTGATGGTTGTATATTTTCCAAAACAGCAGCATGCTTTTATTTAAACCGTTGCATTTACTTTTGTTTTGACAGTAAGGGATGAGTGTGTAGGCGACTCTATTTGCAACATTTTCAACGTGTTTGTTAAATTTTAAAAGGGGGTCATACCAGATACCCAAGTACTTATATGAGTCAACTTCGTGGATTATGGTACCGTCCAGTTTAATATCCGCATGCCGGGGGCGGGGTTTATTAATATTTGAAAATATCATGTAGATGGTTTTGTCCCTGTTAATTTCGAGGAGATTATTTTTAACCCATATATTGAGATTTGTTAGCGTCTTATTCGCTATGTTAACCAGTTGGTCGAAATTAGGGCCACCCAGCACACTCACAGTATCATCCGCGTAGAGCGTGAGGGAGTCATTTATGTTTGCTGTAATGATGTCATTAATATATAAATTGAATAAAATTGGTGAGAGAATCGAGCCTTGGGGAACCCCGGCTTTGATAGTGTTTTCTGTTGAGAGAGAGTCATTCAGCCTAGTTTGACAGCGGCGATTGGTGAGGTACGATTGAAGCCACCCGTGACAAATCCCTCTGACACCCATATTACAGAGTTTTAAAAGAAGGCGTTCGTGATTTACAGAGTCGAACGCTTTTCTAAGGTCCAAAAAAATGGCTATAGCATATTGGCTATTATCCAGAGAATCGATAATTTTTTTATATACAATTAAATTGGTTAGTTCAACGTTTGAATTCTCTCGGAAGCCGAACTGATTATATTTGTTTGTAAATTTTAATAGTTGTTGATTAAAACATTTATCAAATATTTTTGCAAATATAGAGAGAACCGAGATAGGTCTGTAGTTTGTAGGTAGAGTAGGGTCGCCTTTTTTAAAAATTTGTTTTCGGGAGAAGAGTACACGGGCCCCAGTAATTGGTAGCGATTTCCCCTTCTAGTGGCGCCAGCCAATAATGATCTATATCTAAGTTTATCAGATGATCAATGTCGCAGCATGGATAAGGTGAGCTGAAAATAATAATAAAATTACAATAAGAATGCTCATAAAAATTGTAATACACGTTTTTTATACAAATTATTACCAATTAAGATGACGATGCCTAAACCATAGGCTAAGGAAACGCTTGACCTTAGTCAGGCGACCGTAATCAATTCTCAAACTTCCACAGTAGGAGTCTGGTAGGTTTTAAAACTTTATGGCTGCCATCAGAGAACTGAGCGAAAATTCTCGGGCAGAAATTGATAAAATGAACATCCGGATGCAATAAGCCGGGTAAGCCCTTCTTCGTCTGGTAATGGTCAGTGTCGGCAGCTGTAGGCTCTCGTGGCATGAAGGGCTTTCCACCACTCTCCTACGCATTGTAACCAGCCACCTGTTTTAGGCATTAAAAGTCGCTAGATGACTTGTGCTAAGGTGGTGGCTTGGATATTAGCCTAGCTGATTATTATTATTAGAAGATAAGTATAAAGATCTAAAGTGTAAACACTTTCAAGAGTAAGAAAGTTCCACCATTTTCATTACAACTGCTTAGACTTCTAATTTAATAAACCTTTTAAAATTCTGCTTTTCTCTTATGCAATTTATGTTCAATAATTGTTTCGTGTTTCGATAGTAGTAGTTTTCCCGTCAGCTGGAATGCGTACATGAAGAAATATAAAATTCAAATTAACTATAAGACCGCTATAGCATATTAACAGAATTAACAAAAGTATGACACGAATCGGAAGTATGAAAGAGGAAACTCATAACGGCGTAACGTCGGAAAAATAGGAAATTATATACGTATTCTTATTATGTGGCTATGATAGTTATAATAATGCCCTATTCCTAACCACAAACTTAGTACGCCTTTACATGCGCTTTCTTTTCGAGAAATACATCCAGCGCCTTAAGTTGGCCAGAATTCTTAGAAGAACTTGAAAAGCAGAAGCATGAAGTAGGATTTTTTACCAATCTTGCGAAAAAATTCAAGCTTTCTGATCAAATTGACACGTTGATGTTAATGTGACCTTAGTGATTTTATTTATCACATACGCCACTTCCTTTATCTTTTAGAAGTTTCGAAACAACAGCTTGAATTCCGATTTTCACAGGATGTCATTGTGATAAGCAGGTGACCATTCAGTTGCCATGGACATATTTTAGAAGACAACGTAGAAGGTACGCTCGTTTCACTTAAATAACACGATAATTTTGATTTCGCTTAGATTTTTATTTAAATATACTCTTAGGGAAAAGTATTATTACATGTATCTTAATATTTTGAAAATGTAATAAACATTGGATATAATTTAACGCTTAGATCAGCAAGTTTTGTTTCACGAAATAGTTGGGCATAGAGATAAATAACTTGACCAGTGGTGGCGGAAGGAAAAGATTTGCAGCCACTTTATGAGGCAGGTATTGTTCCGATTGCGCAGTTATCATTTGCGCACATGCAATTGCGCGGTTTTCCATTTTATTACTAAATGAAGCCGTGTGGCACTTGCTTATCGAAGCCGTGTTTCACTTGCTTATCGAAGCCGTGTGGCACTTACTTATCGAAACCATGTGGCACTTACTGATCGAAGCTGTGTGTGGCCAGAAGAAATAAATAAGTTTGCCACTTACTTATCGAAGTCGTGTATGGCCAGAAGTAATTAATAAGTGTGGCACTTACTTATCGAAGCCGTGTTTGCCCAGAAGTAATAAATAAGTTTGGCACTTACTTGTCGAAGCAGTGTATGGCCAGAAATAATAAAGAAGTGTGGCATTTACTTATCGTAGCCGTGTATGTCCAGAAGTAATAAAGAAGTGTGGCATTTACTTTTAGAAGCCGTGTATGTCCAGAAGTAATAAAGAAGTGTGGCATTTACTTTTAGAAGCCGTGAATGTCCATAAGTAATAAATAAGTGTGGCATTAACTTATACAAGCCGTGAATGTCCACAAGTAATAAATAAGTGTGGCATTTACTTGAAACCGTGAATGTCCACAACTAATATATTAGTGTAACATTTACTTATCGAAACCGTGTTTGGCAAGAAATAATGAATATGTGTGGCACTAACTTGGGGAAGCCTTGGGGCACTTACTTATCGAAGCTTTGTGGCTCTTACTAATAGAAGCCGTGTGGCCCTAACTTATCGAAGCCGTGTGGCACTTGCTTATTAAAGCCGTGTATATCCAGAAGTAATAAATTAGCGTGGCTTTTACTTATACAAGCCGTGAATGTCCACAAGTAATCAATAAGTGTGTCTTTTACTTATACAAGCCGTGAATGTCCACAAGTAATAAATAAGTGTGGCACTTACTTATCGAAGCCGTGTATTGCCAGAAGTAATAAATAAGTGTCTCACTTACTTTTCGAAACCATGTTTGGCCCGATAATATAAAATGTGTGGCACTTACTTATCGAAGCCGTGTGGCACTTACTTATCGAAGTCTTGTGGCGCTTACTTATCGAAGCCGTGTGGCACTTACTTATCGATGCCTTGTGGCACTTACTTATCAAAGCCGTATGGCACTTGCTTATCGAAGCCGTATTTATCCAGAAGTTATAAATAAATGTGGCTTTTACTTATCGAAGCCGTGTATATCCAGAAGTTTAAATAAGTGTGCCATTTACTTATAGAAGCCGTGAATGTCCACAAGTAATACATAAGTATGGCACTTACTTATAAAAGCCGTGTGGCACTTACTTGTCGAAGCCGTGTGGCACTTACTTATCGAAGCCTTGTGGCGCTTACTTATCGAAGCCGTGTGGCACTTACTTATCGATGCCTTGTGGCACTTACTTATCGAAGCCGTGTGGCACTTGATTATTGAAGCCGTATTTATCCAGAAGTTATAAATAAATGTGGCTTTTACTTATCGAAGCCGTGTATGTCCAGAAGTATTAAATAACTGTGCCATTTACTTATAGAAGCCGTGAATGTCCACAAGTAATAAATAAGTATGGCACTTACTTATCAAAGCCGTGTGGCACTTACTTGTCGAAGCCGTGTGGCACTTACTTATCGAAGCCTTGTGGCGCTTACTTATCGAAGCCGTGTGCCACTTACTTATCGATGCCTTGTGGCACTTACTTATCGAAGCCGTGTGGCACTTGCTTATCGAAGCCGTATTTATCCAGAAGTTATAAATAAATGTGGCTTTTACTTATCGAAGCCGTGTATGTCCAGAAGTATTAAATAAGTGTGCCATTTACTTATAGAACCCGTGAATGTCCACAAGTAATAATAAGTATGGCACTTACTTATGAAAGCCGTGTGGCACTTACTTGTCGAAACCGTGTAGCACTTACTTATCGAAGCCTTGTGGCGCTTACTTATCGAAGCCGTGTGGCACTTGCTTATCGAAGCCGTATTTATCCAGAAGTTATAAATAAATGTGGCTTTTACTTATCTTAGCCGTGTATGTCCAGAAGTATTAAATAACTGTGCCATTTACTTATAGAAGCCGTGAATGTCCACAAGTAATAAATAAGTATGGCACTTACTTATCAAAGCCGTGTGGCACTTACTTGTCGAAGCCGTGTGGCACTTACTTATCGAAGCCTTGTGGCGCTTACTTATCGAAGCCGTGTGCCACTTACTTATCGATGCCTTGTGGCACTTACTTATCGAAGCCGTGTGGCACTTGCTTATCGAAGCCGTATTTACCCAGAAGTTATAAATAAATGTGGCTTTTACTTATCGAAGCCGTGTATGTCCAGAAGTATTAAATAAGTGTGCCATTTACTTATAGAAGCCGTGAATGTCCACAAGTAATAATAAGTATGGCACTTACTTATGAAAGCCGTGTGGCACTTACTTGTCGAAACCGTGTAGCACTTACTTATCGAAGCCTTGTGGCACTTGCTTATTAAAGCCGTGTATATCCAGAAGTAATAAATTAGCGTGGCTTTTACTTATACAAGCCGTGAATGTCCACAAGTAATCAATAAGTGTGTCTTTTACTTATACAAGCCGTGAATGTCCACAAGTAATAAATAAGTGTGGCACTTACTTATCGAAGCCGTGTATTGCCAGAAGTAATAAATAAGTGTCTCACTTACTTTTCGAAACCATGTTTGGCCCGATAATATAAAATGTGTGGCACTTACTTATCGAAGCCGTGTGGCACTTACTTATCGAAGTCTTGTGGCGCTTACTTATCGAAGCCGTGTGGCACTTACTTATCGATGCCTTGTGGCACTTACTTATCAAAGCCGTATGGCACTTGCTTATCGAAGCCGTATTTATCCAGAAGTTATAAATAAATGTGGCTTTTACTTATCGAAGCCGTGTATATCCAGAAGTTTAAATAAGTGTGCCATTTACTTATAGAAGCCGTGAATGTCCACAAGTAATACATAAGTATGGCACTTACTTATAAAAGCCGTGTGGCACTTACTTGTCGAAGCCGTGTGGCACTTACTTATCGAAGCCTTGTGGCGCTTACTTATCGAAGCCGTGTGGCACTTACTTATCGATGCCTTGTGGCACTTACTTATCGAAGCCGTGTGGCACTTGATTATTGAAGCCGTATTTATCCAGAAGTTATAAATAAATGTGGCTTTTACTTATCGAAGCCGTGTATGTCCAGAAGTATTAAATAACTGTGCCATTTACTTATAGAAGCCGTGAATGTCCACAAGTAATAAATAAGTATGGCACTTACTTATCAAAGCCGTGTGGCACTTACTTGTCGAAGCCGTGTGGCACTTACTTATCGAAGCCTTGTGGCGCTTACTTATCGAAGCCGTGTGCCACTTACTTATCGATGCCTTGTGGCACTTACTTATCGAAGCCGTGTGGCACTTGCTTATCGAAGCCGTATTTATCCAGAAGTTATAAATAAATGTGGCTTTTACTTATCGAAGCCGTGTATGTCCAGAAGTATTAAATAAGTGTGCCATTTACTTATAGAACCCGTGAATGTCCACAAGTAATAATAAGTATGGCACTTACTTATGAAAGCCGTGTGGCACTTACTTGTCGAAACCGTGTAGCACTTACTTATCGAAGCCTTGTGGCGCTTACTTATCGAAGCCGTGTGGCACTTGCTTATCGAAGCCGTATTTATCCAGAAGTTATAAATAAATGTGGCTTTTACTTATCTTAGCCGTGTATGTCCAGAAGTATTAAATAACTGTGCCATTTACTTATAGAAGCCGTGAATGTCCACAAGTAATAAATAAGTATGGCACTTACTTATCAAAGCCGTGTGGCACTTACTTGTCGAAGCCGTGTGGCACTTACTTATCGAAGCCTTGTGGCGCTTACTTATCGAAGCCGTGTGCCACTTACTTATCGATGCCTTGTGGCACTTACTTATCGAAGCCGTGTGGCACTTGCTTATCGAAGCCGTATTTACCCAGAAGTTATAAATAAATGTGGCTTTTACTTATCGAAGCCGTGTATGTCCAGAAGTATTAAATAAGTGTGCCATTTACTTATAGAAGCCGTGAATGTCCACAAGTAATAATAAGTATGGCACTTACTTATGAAAGCCGTGTGGCACTTACTTGTCGAAACCGTGTAGCACTTACTTATCGAAGCCTTGTGGCGCTTACTTATCGAAGCCGTGTGGCACTTGCTTATCGAAGCCGTATTTATCCAGAAGTTATAAATAAATGTGGCTTTTACTTATCGAAGCCGTGTATGTCCAGAAGTATTAAATAACTGTGCCATTTACTTATAGAAGCCGTGAATGTCCACAAGTAATAAATAAGTATGGCACTTACTTATCAAAGCCGTGTGGCACTTACTTGTCGAAGCCGTGTGGCACTTACTTATCGAAGCCTTGTGGCGCTTACTTATCGAAGCCGTGTGCCACTTACTTATCGATGCCTTGTGGCACTTACTTATCGAAGCCGTGTGGCACTTGCTTATCGAAGCCGTATTTATCCAGAAGTTATAAATAAATGTGGCTTTTACTTATCGAAGCCGTGTATGTCCAGAAGTATTAAATAAGTGTGCCATTTACTTATAGAAGCCGTGAATGTCCACAAGTAATAATAAGTATGGCAATTACTTATGAAAGCCGTGTGGCACTTACTTGTCGAAGCCGTGTGGCACTTACTTATCGAAGCCTTGTGGCGCTTACTTATCGAAGCCGTGTGGCACTTACTTATCGATGCCTTGTGGCACTTACTTATCGACGCCGTGTGGCACTTGCTTATTGAAGCCGTATTTATCCAGACGTTATAAATAAATGTGGCTTTTACTTAACGAAGCCGTGAATGTCCAGAAGTATTAAATAAGTGTGCCATTTACTTATAGAAGCCGTGAATGTCCACAAGTAATAAATAAGTATGGCACTTACTTATAAAAGCCGTGTGGCACTTACTTGTCGAAGCCGTGTAGCACTTACTTATCGAAGCCTTGTGGCGCTTACTTATCGAAGCCGTGTGGCACTTACTTATCGATGCCTTGTGGCACTTACTTATCGAAGCCGTGTGGCACTTGCTTATCGAAGCCGTATTTATCCAGACGTTATAAATAAATGTGGCTTTTACTTATCGAAGCCGTGTATGTCCAGAAGTATTAAATAAGTGTGCCATTTACTTATAGAAGCCGTGAATGTCCTTAAGTAATAAATAAGTATGGCACTTACTTATAAAAGCCGTGTGGCACTTACTTGTCGAAGCCGTGTGGCACTTACTTATCGAAGCCTTGTGGCGCTTACTTATCAAAGCCGTGTGGCACTTACTTATCGAAGCCTTGTGGCGCTTACTTATCGAAGCCGTGTGGCACTTTCTTATCGATGCCTTGTGGCACTTACTTATCGAAGCCGTGTGGCACTTGATTATTGAAGCCGTATTTATCCAGACGTTATAAATAAATGTGGCTTTTACTTATCGAAGCCGTGAATGTTTAGAAGTATTAAATAAGTGTGCCATTTACTTATAGAAGCCGTGAATGTCCACAAGTAATAAATAAGTATGGCACTTACTTATAAAAGCCGTGTGGCACTTACTTGTCGAAGCCGTGTGGCACTTACTTATCGAAGCCTTGTGGCGCTTACTTATCGAAGCCGTGTGGCACTTACTTATCGATGCCTTGTGGCACTTACTTATCGAAGCCGTGTGGCACTTGCTTATCGAAGCCGTATTTATCCAGACGTTATAAATAAATGTGGCTTTTACTTATCGAAGCCGTGTATGTCCAGAAGTATTAAATAAGTGTGCCATTTACTTATAGAAGCCGTGAATGTCCACAAGTAATAATAAGTATGGCACTTACTTATGAAAGCCGTGTGGCACTTACTTGTCGAAGCCGTGTGGCACTTACTTATCGAAGCCTTGTGGCGCTTACTTATCGAAGCCGTGTGGCACTTACTTATCGATGCCTTGTGGCACTTACTTATCGAAGCCGTGTGGCACTTGCTTATTGAAGCCGTATTTATCCAGACGTTATAAATAAATGTGGCTTTTACTTAACGAAGCCGTGAATGTCCAGAAGTATTAAATAAGTGTGCCATTTACTTATAGAAGCCGTGAATGTCCACAAGTAATAAATAAGTATGGCACTTACTTATAAAAGCCGTGTGGCACTTACTTGTCGAAGCCGTGTGGCACTTACTTATCGAAGCCTTGTGGCGCTTACTTATCGAAGCCGTGTGCCACTTACTTATCGATGCCTTGTGGCACTTACTTATCGAAGCCGTGTGGCACTTGCTTATCGAAGCCGTATTTATCCAGAAGTTATAAATAAATGTGGCTTTTACTTATCGAAGCCGTGTATGTCCAGAAGTATTAAATAAGTGTGCCATTTACTTATAGAAGCCGTGAATGTCCACAAGTAATAATAAGTATGGCACTTACTTATGAAAGCCGTGTGGCACTTACTTGTCGAAGCCGTGTGGCACTTACTTATCGAAGCCTTGTGGCGCTTACTTATCGAAGCCGTGTGGCACTTACTTATCGATGCCTTGTGGCACTTACTTATCGAAGCCGTGTGGCACTTGCTTATTGAAGCCGTATTTATCCAGACGTTATAAATAAATGTGGCTTTTACTTAACGAAGCCGTGAATGTCCAGAAGTATTAAATAAGTGTGCCATTTACTTATAGAAGCCGTGAATGTCCACAAGTAATAAATAAGTATGGCACTTACTTATAAAAGCCGTGTGGCACTTACTTGTCGAAGCCGTGTGGCACTTACTTATCGAAGCCTTGTGGCGCTTACTTATCGAAGCCGTGTGGCACTTACTTATCGATGCCTTGTGGCACTTACTTATCGAAGCCGTGTGGCACTTGCTTATCGAAGCCGTATTTATCCAGACGTTATAAATAAATTGGCTTTTACTTATCGAAGCCGTGTATGTCCAGAAGTGTTAAATAAGTGTGCCATTTACTTATAGAAGCCGTGAATGTCCTTAAGTAATAAATAAGTATGGCACTTACTTATAAAAGCCGTGTGGCACTTACTTGTCGAAGCCGTGTGGCACTTACTTATCGAAGCCTTGTGGCGCTTACTTATCAAAGCCGTGTGGCACTTACTTATCGAAGCTTTGTGGCGCTTACTTATCGAAGCCGTGTGGCACTTTCTTATCGATGCCTTGTGGCACTTACTTATCGAAGCCGTGTGGCACTTGATTATTGAAGCCGTATTTATCCAGACGTTATAAATAAATGTGGCTTTTACTTATCGAAGCCGTGAATGTTTAGAAGTATTAAATAAGTGTGCCATTTACTTATAGAAGCCGTGAATGTCCACAAGTAATAAATAAGTATGGCACTTACTTATAAAAGCCGTGTGGCACTTACTTGTCGAAGCCGTGTGGCACTTACTTATCGAAGCCTTGTGGCGCTTACTTATCGAAGCCGTGTGGCACTTACTTATCGATGCCTTGTGGCACTTACTTATCGAAGCCGTGTGGCACTTGCTTATCGAAGCCGTATTTATCCAGACGTTATAAATAAATGTGGCTTTTACTTATCGAAGCCGTGTATGTCCAGAAGTATTAAATAAGTGTGCCATTTACTTATAGAAGCCGTGAATGTCCACAAGTAATAAATAAGTATGGCACTTACTTATGAAAGCCGTGTGGCACTTACTTGTCGAAGCCGTGTGGCACTTACTTATCGCAGCCTTGTGGCGCTTACTTATCGAAGCCGTGTGGCACTTACTTATCGATGCCTTGTGGCACTTACTTAAAGAAGCCGTGTGGCACTTGCTTATCGAAGCCGTATTTATCCAGAAGTTATAAATAAATGTGGCTTTTACTTATCGAAGCCGTGTATGTCCAGAAGTATTAAATAAGTGTGCCATTTACTTATAGAAGAGGTGAATGTCCACAAGTAATAAATAAGTATGGCACTAACTTATGAAAGCCGTGTGGCACTTACTTGTCGAAGCCGTGTGGCACTTACTTATCGAAGCCTTGTGGCGCTTACTTATCGAAGCCGTGTGGCACTTACTTATCGATGCCTTGTGGCACTTTCTTATCGAAGCCGTGTGGCACTTGATTATCGAAGCCGTATTTATCCAGAAGTTATAAATAAATGTGGCTTTTACTTATCGAAGCCGTGTATGTCCAGAAGTATTAAAGAAGTGTGCTATTTACTTATAGAAGCCGTGAATGTCCACAAGTAATAAATAAGTATGGCACTTACTTATGAAAGCCGTGTGGCACTTACTTGTCGAAGCCGTGTGGCACTTACTTATCGATGCCTTGTGGCACTTACTTATCGAAGCCGTGTGGCACTTGCTTATCGAAGCCGTATTTATCCAGACGTTATAAATAAATGTGGCTTTTACTTATCGAAGCCGTGTATGTCCAGAAGTATTAAATAAGTGTGCCATTTACTTATAGAAGCCGTGAATGTCCACAAGTAATAAATAAGTATGGCACTTACTTATAAAAGCCGTGTGGCACTTACTTGTCGAAGCCGTGTGGCACTTACTTATCGAAGCCTTGTGGCGCTTACTTATCAAAGTCGTGTGGCACTTACTTATCGATGCCTTGTGGCACTTACTTATCGAAGCCGTGTGGCACTTGCTTATCGAAGCCGTATTTATCCAGAAGTTATAAATAAATGTGGCTTTTACTTATCGAAGCCGTGTATGTCCAGAAGTATTAAATAAGTGTGCCATTTACTTATAGAAGCCGTGAATGTCCACAAGTAATAATAAGTATGGCACTTACTTATGAAAGCCGTGTGGCACTTACTTGTCGAAGCCGTGTGGCACTTACTTATCGAAGCCTTGTGGCGCTTACTTATCGAAGCCGTGTGGCACTTACTTATCGATGCCTTGTGGCACTTACTTATCGAAGCCGTGTGGCACTTGCTTATTGAAGCCGTATTTATCCAGACGTTATAAATAAATGTGGCTTTTACTTAACGAAGCCGTGAATGTCCAGAAGTATTAAATAAGTGTGCCATTTACTTATAGAAGCCGTGAATGTCCACAAGTAATAAATAAGTATGGCACTTACTTATAAAAGCCGTGTGGCACTTACTTGTCGAAGCCGTGTGGCACTTACTTATCGAAGCCTTGTGGCGCTTACTTATCGAAGCCGTGTGGCACTTACTTATCGATGCCTTGTGGCACTTACTTATCGAAGCCGTGTGGCACTTGCTTATCGAAGCCGTATTTATCCAGACGTTATAAATAAATTGGCTTTTACTTATCGAAGCCGTGTATGTCCAGAAGTGTTAAATAAGTGTGCCATTTACTTATAGAAGCCGTGAATGTCCTTAAGTAATAAATAAGTATGGCACTTACTTATAAAAGCCGTGTGGCACTTACTTGTCGAAGCCGTGTGGCACTTACTTATCGAAGCCTTGTGGCGCTTACTTATCAAAGCCGTGTGGCACTTACTTATCGAAGCTTTGTGGCGCTTACTTATCGAAGCCGTGTGGCACTTTCTTATCGATGCCTTGTGGCACTTACTTATCGAAGCCGTGTGGCACTTGATTATTGAAGCCGTATTTATCCAGACGTTATAAATAAATGTGGCTTTTACTTATCGAAGCCGTGAATGTTTAGAAGTATTAAATAAGTGTGCCATTTACTTATAGAAGCCGTGAATGTCCACAAGTAATAAATAAGTATGGCACTTACTTATAAAAGCCGTGTGGCACTTACTTGTCGAAGCCGTGTGGCACTTACTTATCGAAGCCTTGTGGCGCTTACTTATCGAAGCCGTGTGGCACTTACTTATCGATGCCTTGTGGCACTTACTTATCGAAGCCGTGTGGCACTTGCTTATCGAAGCCGTATTTATCCAGACGTTATAAATAAATGTGGCTTTTACTTATCGAAGCCGTGTATGTCCAGAAGTATTAAATAAGTGTGCCATTTACTTATAGAAGCCGTGAATGTCCACAAGTAATAAATAAGTATGGCACTTACTTATGAAAGCCGTGTGGCACTTACTTGTCGAAGCCGTGTGGCACTTACTTATCGCAGCCTTGTGGCGCTTACTTATCGAAGCCGTGTGGCACTTACTTATCGATGCCTTGTGGCACTTACTTAAAGAAGCCGTGTGGCACTTGCTTATCGAAGCCGTATTTATCCAGAAGTTATAAATAAATGTGGCTTTTACTTATCGAAGCCGTGTATGTCCAGAAGTATTAAATAAGTGTGCCATTTACTTATAGAAGAGGTGAATGTCCACAAGTAATAAATAAGTATGGCACTAACTTATGAAAGCCGTGTGGCACTTACTTGTCGAAGCCGTGTGGCACTTACTTATCGAAGCCTTGTGGCGCTTACTTATCGAAGCCGTGTGGCACTTACTTATCGATGCCTTGTGGCACTTTCTTATCGAAGCCGTGTGGCACTTGATTATCGAAGCCGTATTTATCCAGAAGTTATAAATAAATGTGGCTTTTACTTATCGAAGCCGTGTATGTCCAGAAGTATTAAAGAAGTGTGCTATTTACTTATAGAAGCCGTGAATGTCCACAAGTAATAAATAAGTATGGCACTTACTTATGAAAGCCGTGTGGCACTTACTTGTCGAAGCCGTGTGGCACTTACTTATCGATGCCTTGTGGCACTTACTTATCGAAGCCGTGTGGCACTTGCTTATCGAAGCCGTATTTATCCAGACGTTATAAATAAATGTGGCTTTTACTTATCGAAGCCGTGTATGTCCAGAAGTATTAAATAAGTGTGCCATTTACTTATAGAAGCCGTGAATGTCCACAAGTAATAAATAAGTATGGCACTTACTTATAAAAGCCGTGTGGCACTTACTTGTCGAAGCCGTGTGGCACTTACTTATCGAAGCCTTGTGGCGCTTACTTATCAAAGTCGTGTGGCACTTACTTATCGATGCCTTGTGGCACTTACTTATCGAAGCCGTGTGGCACTTGCTTATCGAAGCCGTATTTATCCAGAAGTTATAAATAAATGTGGCTTTTACTTATCGAAGCCGTGTATGTCCAGAAGTATTAAATAAGTGTGCCATTTACTTATAGAAGCCGTGAATGTCCTTAAGTAATAAATAAGTATGGCACTTACTTATAAAAGCCGTGTGGCACTTACTTGTCGAAGCCGTGTGGCACTTACTTATCGAAGCCTTGTGGCGCTTACTTATCAAAGCCGTGTGGCACTTACTTATCGAAGCCTTGTGCCGCTTACTTATCGAAGCCGTGTGGCACTTACTTTTCGATGCCTTGTGGCACTTACTTATCGAAGCCGTGTGGCACTTGATTATTGAAGCCGTATTTATCCAGACGTTATAAATAAATGTGGCTTTTACTTATCGAAGCCGTGAATGTTTAGAAGTATTAAATAAGTGTGCCATTTACTTATAGAAGCCGTGAATGTCCACAAGTAATAAATAAGTATGGCACTTACTTATAAAAGCCGTGTGGCACTTACTTGTCGAAGCCGTGTGGCACTTACTTATCGAAGCCTTGTGGCGCTTACTTATCGAAGCCGTGTGGCACTTACTTATCGATGCCTTGTGGCACTTACTTATCGAAGCCGTGTGGCACTTGCTTATCGAAGCCGTATTTATCCAGACGTTATAAATAAATGTGGCTTTTACTTATCGAAGCCGTGTATGTCCAGAAGTATTAAATAACTGTGCCATTTACTTATAGAAGCCGTGAATGTCCACAAGTAATAAATAAGTATGGCACTTACTTATCAAAGCCGTGTGGCACTTACTTGTCGAAGCCGTGTGGCACTTACTTATCGAAGCCTTGTGGCGCTTACTTATCGAAGCCGTGTGCCACTTACTTATCGATGCCTTGTGGCACTTACTTATCGAAGCCGTGTGGCACTTGCTTATCGAAGCCGTATTTATCCAGAAGTTATAAATAAATGTGGCTTTTACTTATCGAAGCCGTGTATGTCCAGAAGTATTAAATAAGTGTGCCATTTACTTATAGAAGCCGTGAATGTCCACAAGTAATAATAAGTATGGCACTTACTTATGAAAGCCGTGTGGCACTTACTTGTCGAAACCGTGTAGCACTTACTTATCGAAGCCTTGTGGCGCTTACTTATCGAAGCCGTGTGGCACTTGCTTATCGAAGCCGTATTTATCCAGAAGTTATAAATAAATGTGGCTTTTACTTATCGAAGCCGTGTATGTCCAGAAGTATTAAATAACTGTGCCATTTACTTATAGAAGCCGTGAATGTCCACAAGTAATAAATAAGTATGGCACTTACTTATCAAAGCCGTGTGGCACTTACTTGTCGAAGCCGTGTGGCACTTACTTATCGAAGCCTTGTGGCGCTTACTTATCGAAGCCGTGTGCCACTTACTTATCGATGCCTTGTGGCACTAACTTATCGAAGCCGTGTGGCACTTGCTTATCGAAGCCGTATTTATCCAGAAGTTATAAATAAATGTGGCTTTTACTTATCGAAGCCGTGTATGTCCAGAAGTATTAAATAAGTGTGCCATTTACTTATAGAAGCCGTGAATGTCCACAAGTAATAATAAGTATGGCAATTACTTATGAAAGCCGTGTGGCACTTACTTGTCGAAGCCGTGTGGCACTTACTTATCGAAGCCTTGTGGCGCTTACTTATCGAAGCCGTGTGGCACTTACTTATCGATGCCTTGTGGCACTTACTTATCGACGCCGTGTGGCACTTGCTTATTGAAGCCGTATTTATCCAGACGTTATAAATAAATGTGGCTTTTACTTAACGAAGCCGTGAATGTCCAGAAGTATTAAATAAGTGTGCCATTTACTTATAGAAGCCGTGAATGTCCACAAGTAATAAATAAGTATGGCACTTACTTATAAAAGCCGTGTGGCACTTACTTGTCGAAGCCGTGTAGCACTTACTTATCGAAGCCTTGTGGCGCTTACTTATCGAAGCCGTGTGGCACTTACTTATCGATGCCTTGTGGCACTTACTTATCGAAGCCGTGTGGCACTTGCTTATCGAAGCCGTATTTATCCAGACGTTATAAATAAATGTGGCTTTTACTTATCGAAGCCGTGTATGTCCAGAAGTATTAAATAAGTGTGCCATTTACTTATAGAAGCCGTGAATGTCCTTAAGTAATAAATAAGTATGGCACTTACTTATAAAAGCCGTGTGGCACTTACTTGTCGAAGCCGTGTGGCACTTACTTATCGAAGCCTTGTGGCGCTTACTTATCAAAGCCGTGTGGCACTTACTTATCGAAGCCTTGTGGCGCTTACTTATCGAAGCCGTGTGGCACTTTCTTATCGATGCCTTGTGGCACTTACTTATCGAAGCCGTGTGGCACTTGATTATTGAAGCCGTATTTATCCAGACGTTATAAATAAATGTGGCTTTTACTTATCGAAGCCGTGAATGTTTAGAAGTATTAAATAAGTGTGCCATTTACTTATAGAAGCCGTGAATGTCCACAAGTAATAAATAAGTATGGCACTTACTTATAAAAGCCGTGTGGCACTTACTTGTCGAAGCCGTGTGGCACTTACTTATCGAAGCCTTGTGGCGCTTACTTATCGAAGCCGTGTGGCACTTACTTATCGATGCCTTGTGGCACTTACTTATCGAAGCCGTGTGGCACTTGCTTATCGAAGCCGTATTTATCCAGACGTTATAAATAAATGTGGCTTTTACTTATCGAAGCCGTGTATGTCCAGAAGTATTAAATAAGTGTGCCATTTACTTATAGAAGCCGTGAATGTCCACAAGTAATAATAAGTATGGCACTTACTTATGAAAGCCGTGTGGCACTTACTTGTCGAAGCCGTGTGGCACTTACTTATCGAAGCCTTGTGGCGCTTACTTATCGAAGCCGTGTGGCACTTACTTATCGATGCCTTGTGGCACTTACTTATCGAAGCCGTGTGGCACTTGCTTATTGAAGCCGTATTTATCCAGACGTTATAAATAAATGTGGCTTTTACTTAACGAAGCCGTGAATGTCCAGAAGTATTAAATAAGTGTGCCATTTACTTATAGAAGCCGTGAATGTCCACAAGTAATAAATAAGTATGGCACTTACTTATAAAAGCCGTGTGGCACTTACTTGTCGAAGCCGTGTGGCACTTACTTATCGAAGCCTTGTGGCGCTTACTTATCGAAGCCGTGTGCCACTTACTTATCGAAGCCTTGTGGCGCTTACTTATCAAAGCCGTGTGGCACTTACTTATCGAAGCCTTGTGCCGCTTACTTATCGAAGCCGTGTGGCACTTACTTATCGATGCCTTGTGGCACTTACTTATCGAAGCCGTGTGGCACTTGATTATTGAAGCCGTATTTATCCAGACGTTATAAATAAATGTGGCTTTTACTTATCGAAGCCGTGAATGTTTAGAAGTATTAAATAAGTGTGCCATTTACTTATAGAAGCCGTGAATGTCCACAAGTAATAAATAAGTATGGCACTTACTTATAAAAGCCGTGTGGCACTTACTTGTCGAAGCCGTGTGGCACTTACTTATCGAAGCCTTGTGGCGCTTACTTATCGAAGCCGTGTGGCACTTACTTATCGATGCCTTGTGGCACTTACTTATCGAAGCCGTGTGGCACTTGCTTATCGAAGCCGTATTTATCCAGACGTTATAAATAAATGTGGCTTTTACTTATCGAAGCCGTGTATGTCCAGAAGTATTAAATAACTGTGCCATTTACTTATAGAAGCCGTGAATGTCCACAAGTAATAAATAAGTATGGCACTTACTTATCAAAGCCGTGTGGCACTTACTTGTCGAAGCCGTGTGGCACTTACTTATCGAAGCCTTGTGGCGCTTACTTATCGAAGCCGTGTGCCACTTACTTATCGATGCCTTGTGGCACTTACTTATCGAAGCCGTGTATGTCCAGAAGTATTAAATAAGTGTGCCATTTACTTATAGAAGCCGTGAATGTCCTTAAGTAATAAATAAGTATGGCACTTACTTATAAAAGCCGTGTGGCACTTACTTGTCGAAGCCGTGTGGCACTTACTTATCGAAGCCTTGTGGCGCTTACTTATCAAAGCCGTGTGGCACTTACTTATCGAAGCCTTGTGGCGCTTACTTATCGAAGCCGTGTGGCACTTTCTTATCGATGCCTTGTGGCACTTACTTATCGAAGCCGTGTGGCACTTGATTATTGAAGCCGTATTTATCCAGACGTTATAAATAAATGTGGCTTTTACTTATCGAAGCCGTGAATGTTTAGAAGTATTAAATAAGTGTGCCATTTACTTATAGAAGCCGTGAATGTCCACAAGTAATAAATAAGTATGGCACTTACTTATAAAAGCCGTGTGGCACTTACTTGTCGAAGCCGTGTGGCACTTACTTATCGAAGCCTTGTGGCGCTTACTTATCGAAGCCGTGTGGCACTTACTTATCGATGCCTTGTGGCACTTACTTATCGAAGCCGTGTGGCACTTGCTTATCGAAGCCGTATTTATCCAGACGTTATAAATAAATGTGGCTTTTACTTATCGAAGCCGTGTATGTCCAGAAGTATTAAATAAGTGTGCCATTTACTTATAGAAGCCGTGAATGTCCACAAGTAATAATAAGTATGGCACTTACTTATGAAAGCCGTGTGGCACTTACTTGTCGAAGCCGTGTGGCACTTACTTATCGAAGCCTTGTGGCGCTTACTTATCGAAGCCGTGTGGCACTTACTTATCGATGCCTTGTGGCACTTACTTATCGAAGCCGTGTGGCACTTGCTTATTGAAGCCGTATTTATCCAGACGTTATAAATAAATGTGGCTTTTACTTAACGAAGCCGTGAATGTCCAGAAGTATTAAATAAGTGTGCCATTTACTTATAGAAGCCGTGAATGTCCACAAGTAATAAATAAGTATGGCACTTACTTATAAAAGCCGTGTGGCACTTACTTGTCGAAGCCGTGTGGCACTTACTTATCGAAGCCTTGTGGCGCTTACTTATCGAAGCCGTGTGCCACTTACTTATCGAAGCCTTGTGGCGCTTACTTATCAAAGCCGTGTGGCACTTACTTATCGAAGCCTTGTGCCGCTTACTTATCGAAGCCGTGTGGCACTTACTTATCGATGCCTTGTGGCACTTACTTATCGAAGCCGTGTGGCACTTGATTATTGAAGCCGTATTTATCCAGACGTTATAAATAAATGTGGCTTTTACTTATCGAAGCCGTGAATGTTTAGAAGTATTAAATAAGTGTGCCATTTACTTATAGAAGCCGTGAATGTCCACAAGTAATAAATAAGTATGGCACTTACTTATAAAAGCCGTGTGGCACTTACTTGTCGAAGCCGTGTGGCACTTACTTATCGAAGCCTTGTGGCGCTTACTTATCGAAGCCGTGTGGCACTTACTTATCGATGCCTTGTGGCACTTACTTATCGAAGCCGTGTGGCACTTGCTTATCGAAGCCGTATTTATCCAGACGTTATAAATAAATGTGGCTTTTACTTATCGAAGCCGTGTATGTCCAGAAGTATTAAATAACTGTGCCATTTACTTATAGAAGCCGTGAATGTCCACAAGTAATAAATAAGTATGGCACTTACTTATCAAAGCCGTGTGGCACTTACTTGTCGAAGCCGTGTGGCACTTACTTATCGAAGCCTTGTGGCGCTTACTTATCGAAGCCGTGTGCCACTTACTTATCGATGCCTTGTGGCACTTACTTATCGAAGCCGTGTGGCACTTGCTTATCGAAGCCGTATTTATCCAGAAGTTATAAATAAATGTGGCTTTTACTTATCGAAGCCGTGTATGTCCAGAAGTATTAAATAACTGTGCCATTTACTTATAGAAGCCGTGAATGTCCACAAGTAATAAATAAGTATGGCACTTACTTATCAAAGCCGTGTGGCACTTACTTGTCGAAGCCGTGTGGCACTTACTTATCGAAGCCTTGTGGCGCTTACTTATCGAAGCCGTGTGCCACTTACTTATCGATGCCTTGTGGCACTAACTTATCGAAGCCGTGTGGCACTTGCTTATCGAAGCCGTATTTATCCAGAAGTTATAAATAAATGTGGCTTTTACTTATCGAAGCCGTGTATGTCCAGAAGTATTAAATAAGTGTGCCATTTACTTATAGAAGCCGTGAATGTCCACAAGTAATAATAAGTATGGCAATTACTTATGAAAGCCGTGTGGCACTTACTTGTCGAAGCCGTGTGGCACTTACTTATCGAAGCCTTGTGGCGCTTACTTATCGAAGCCGTGTGGCACTTACTTATCGATGCCTTGTGGCACTTACTTATCGACGCCGTGTGGCACTTGCTTATTGAAGCCGTATTTATCCAGACGTTATAAATAAATGTGGCTTTTACTTAACGAAGCCGTGAATGTCCAGAAGTATTAAATAAGTGTGCCATTTACTTATAGAAGCCGTGAATGTCCACAAGTAATAAATAAGTATGGCACTTACTTATAAAAGCCGTGTGGCACTTACTTGTCGAAGCCGTGTAGCACTTACTTATCGAAGCCTTGTGGCGCTTACTTATCGAAGCCGTGTGGCACTTACTTATCGATGCCTTGTGGCACTTACTTATCGAAGCCGTGTGGCACTTGCTTATCGAAGCCGTATTTATCCAGACGTTATAAATAAATGTGGCTTTTACTTATCGAAGCCGTGTATGTCCAGAAGTATTAAATAAGTGTGCCATTTACTTATAGAAGCCGTGAATGTCCTTAAGTAATAAATAAGTATGGCACTTACTTATAAAAGCCGTGTGGCACTTACTTGTCGAAGCCGTGTGGCACTTACTTATCGAAGCCTTGTGGCGCTTACTTATCAAAGCCGTGTGGCACTTACTTATCGAAGCCTTGTGGCGCTTACTTATCGAAGCCGTGTGGCACTTTCTTATCGATGCCTTGTGGCACTTACTTATCGAAGCCGTGTGGCACTTGATTATTGAAGCCGTATTTATCCAGACGTTATAAATAAATGTGGCTTTTACTTATCGAAGCCGTGAATGTTTAGAAGTATTAAATAAGTGTGCCATTTACTTATAGAAGCCGTGAATGTCCACAAGTAATAAATAAGTATGGCACTTACTTATAAAAGCCGTGTGGCACTTACTTGTCGAAGCCGTGTGGCACTTACTTATCGAAGCCTTGTGGCGCTTACTTATCGAAGCCGTGTGGCACTTACTTATCGATGCCTTGTGGCACTTACTTATCGAAGCCGTGTGGCACTTGCTTATCGAAGCCGTATTTATCCAGACGTTATAAATAAATGTGGCTTTTACTTATCGAAGCCGTGTATGTCCAGAAGTATTAAATAAGTGTGCCATTTACTTATAGAAGCCGTGAATGTCCACAAGTAATAATAAGTATGGCACTTACTTATGAAAGCCGTGTGGCACTTACTTGTCGAAGCCGTGTGGCACTTACTTATCGAAGCCTTGTGGCGCTTACTTATCGAAGCCGTGTGGCACTTACTTATCGATGCCTTGTGGCACTTACTTATCGAAGCCGTGTGGCACTTGCTTATTGAAGCCGTATTTATCCAGACGTTATAAATAAATGTGGCTTTTACTTAACGAAGCCGTGAATGTCCAGAAGTATTAAATAAGTGTGCCATTTACTTATAGAAGCCGTGAATGTCCACAAGTAATAAATAAGTATGGCACTTACTTATAAAAGCCGTGTGGCACTTACTTGTCGAAGCCGTGTGGCACTTACTTATCGAAGCCTTGTGGCGCTTACTTATCGAAGCCGTGTGCCACTTACTTATCGATGCCTTGTGGCACTTACTTATCGAAGCCGTGTGGCACTTGCTTATCGAAGCCGTATTTATCCAGAAGTTATAAATAAATGTGGCTTTTACTTATCGAAGCCGTGTATGTCCAGAAGTATTAAATAAGTGTGCCATTTACTTATAGAAGCCGTGAATGTCCACAAGTAATAATAAGTATGGCACTTACTTATGAAAGCCGTGTGGCACTTACTTGTCGAAGCCGTGTGGCACTTACTTATCGAAGCCTTGTGGCGCTTACTTATCGAAGCCGTGTGGCACTTACTTATCGATGCCTTGTGGCACTTACTTATCGAAGCCGTGTGGCACTTGCTTATTGAAGCCGTATTTATCCAGACGTTATAAATAAATGTGGCTTTTACTTAACGAAGCCGTGAATGTCCAGAAGTATTAAATAAGTGTGCCATTTACTTATAGAAGCCGTGAATGTCCACAAGTAATAAATAAGTATGGCACTTACTTATAAAAGCCGTGTGGCACTTACTTGTCGAAGCCGTGTGGCACTTACTTATCGAAGCCTTGTGGCGCTTACTTATCGAAGCCGTGTGGCACTTACTTATCGATGCCTTGTGGCACTTACTTATCGAAGCCGTGTGGCACTTGCTTATCGAAGCCGTATTTATCCAGACGTTATAAATAAATGTGGCTTTTACTTATCGAAGCCGTGTATGTCCAGAAGTGTTAAATAAGTGTGCCATTTACTTATAGAAGCCGTGAATGTCCTTAAGTAATAAATAAGTATGGCACTTACTTATAAAAGCCGTGTGGCACTTACTTGTCGAAGCCGTGTGGCACTTACTTATCGAAGCCTTGTGGCGCTTACTTATCAAAGCCGTGTGGCACTTACTTATCGAAGCCTTGTGGCGCTTACTTATCGAAGCCGTGTGGCACTTTCTTATCGATGCCTTGTGGCACTTACTTATCGAAGCCGTGTGGCACTTGATTATTGAAGCCGTATTTATCCAGACGTTATAAATAAATGTGGCTTTTACTTATCGAAGCCGTGAATGTTTAGAAGTATTAAATAAGTGTGCCATTTACTTATAGAAGCCGTGAATGTCCACAAGTAATAAATAAGTATGGCACTTACTTATAAAAGCCGTGTGGCACTTACTTGTCGAAGCCGTGTGGCACTTACTTATCGAAGCCTTGTGGCGCTTACTTATCGAAGCCGTGTGGCACTTACTTATCGATGCCTTGTGGCACTTACTTATCGAAGCCGTGTGGCACTTGCTTATCGAAGCCGTATTTATCCAGACGTTATAAATAAATGTGGCTTTTACTTATCGAAGCCGTGTATGTCCAGAAGTATTAAATAAGTGTGCCATTTACTTATAGAAGCCGTGAATGTCCACAAGTAATAAATAAGTATGGCACTTACTTATGAAAGCCGTGTGGCACTTACTTGTCGAAGCCGTGTGGCACTTACTTATCGCAGCCTTGTGGCGCTTACTTATCGAAGCCGTGTGGCACTTACTTATCGATGCCTTGTGGCACTTACTTAAAGAAGCCGTGTGTCACTTGCTTATCGAAGCCGTATTTATCCAGAAGTTATAAATAAATGTGGCTTTTACTTATCGAAGCCGTGTATGTCCAGAAGTATTAAATAAGTGTGCCATTTACTTATAGAAGAGGTGAATGTCCACAAGTAATAAATAAGTATGGCACTAACTTATGAAAGCCGTGTGGCACTTACTTGTCGAAGCCGTGTGGCACTTACTTATCGAAGCCTTGTGGCGCTTACTTATCGAAGCCGTGTGGCACTTACTTATCGATGCCTTGTGGCACTTTCTTATCGAAGCCGTGTGGCACTTGATTATCGAAGCCGTATTTATCCAGAAGTTATAAATAAATGTGGCTTTTACTTATCGAAGCCGTGTATGTCCAGAAGTATTAAAGAAGTGTGCTATTTACTTATAGAAGCCGTGAATGTCCACAAGTAATAAATAAGTATGGCACTTACTTATGAAAGCCGTGTGGCACTTACTTGTCGAAGCCGTGTGGCACTTACTTATCGATGCCTTGTGGCACTTACTTATCGAAGCCGTGTGGCACTTGCTTATCGAAGCCGTATTTATCCAGACGTTATAAATAAATGTGGCTTTTACTTATCGAAGCCGTGTATGTCCAGAAGTATTAAATAAGTGTGCCATTTACTTATAGAAGCCGTGAATGTCCACAAGTAATAAATAAGTATGGCACTTACTTATAAAAGCCGTGTGGCACTTACTTGTCGAAGCCGTGTGGCACTTACTTATCGAAGCCTTGTGGCGCTTACTTATCAAAGCCGTGTGGCACTTACTTATCGATGCCTTGTGGCACTTACTTATCGAAGCCGTGTGGCACTTGCTTATCGAAGCCGTATTTATCCAGAAGTTATAAATAAATGTGGCTTTTACTTATCGAAGCCGTGTATGTCCAGAAGTATTAAATAAGTGTGCCATTTACTTATAGAAGCCGTGAATGTCCTTAAGTAATAAATAAGTATGGCACTTACTTATAAAAGCCGTGTGGCACTTACTTGTCGAAGCCGTGTGGCACTTACTTATCGAAGCCTTGTGGCGCTTACTTATCAAAGCCGTGTGGCACTTACTTATCGAAGCCTTGTGGCGCTTACTTATCGAAGCCGTGTGGCACTTACTTATCGATGCCTTGTGGCACTTACTTATCGAAGCCGTGTGGCACTTGATTATTGAAGCCGTATTTATCCAGACGTTATAAATAAATGTGGCTTTTACTTATCGAAGCCGTGAATGTTTAGAAGTATTAAATAAGTGTGCCATTTACTTATAGAAGCCGTGAATGTCCACAAGTAATAAATAAGTATGGCACTTACTTATAAAAGCCGTGTGGCACTTACTTGTCGAAGCCGTGTGGCACTTACTTATCGAAGCCTTGTGGCGCTTACTTATCGAAGCCGTGTGGCACTTACTTATCGATGCCTTGTGGCACTTACTTATCGAAGCCGTGTGGCACTTGCTTATCGAAGCCGTATTTATCCAGACGTTATAAATAAATGTGGCTTTTACTTATCGAAGCCGTGTATGTCCAGAAGTATTAAATAAGTGTGCCATTTACTTATAGAAGCCGTGAATGTCCACAAGTAATAATAAGTATGGCACTTACTTATGAAAACCGTGTGGCACTTACTTGTCGAAGCCGTGTGGCACTTACTTATCGAAGCCTTGTGGCGCTTACTTATCGAAGCCGTGTGGCACTTACTTATCGATGCCTTGTGGCACTTACTTATCGAAGCCGTGTGGCACTTGCTTATTGAAGCCGTATTTATCCAGACGTTATAAATAAATGTGGCTTTTACTTAACGAAGCCGTGAATGTCCAGAAGTATTAAATAAGTGTGCCATTTACTTATAGAAGCCGTGAATGTCCACAAGTAATAAATAAGTATGGCACTTTCTTATAAAAGCCGTGTGGCACTTACTTGTCGAAGCCGTGTGGCACTTACTTATCGAAGCCTTGTGGCGCTTACTTATCGAAGCCGTGTGCCACTTACTTATCGATGCCTTGTGGCACTTACTTATCGAAGCCGTGTGGCACTTGCTTATCGAAGCCGTATTTATCCAGAAGTTATAAATAAATGTGGCTTTTACTTATCGAAGCCGTGTATGTCCAGAAGTATTAAATAAGTGTGCCATTTACTTATAGAAGCCGTGAATGTCCACAAGTAATAATAAGTATGGCACTTACTTATGAAAGCCGTGTGGCACTTACTTGTCGAAGCCGTGTGGCACTTACTTATCGAAGCCTTGTGGCGCTTACTTATCGAAGCCGTGTGGCACTTACTTATCGATGCCTTGTGGCACTTACTTATCGAAGCCGTGTGGCACTTGCTTATTGAAGCCGTATTTATCCAGACGTTATAAATAAATGTGGCTTTTACTTAACGAAGCCGTGAATGTCCAGAAGTATTAAATAAGTGTGCCATTTACTTATAGAAGCCGTGAATGTCCACAAGTAATAAATAAGTATGGCACTTACTTATAAAAGCCGTGTGGCACTTACTTGTCGAAGCCGTGTGGCACTTACTTATCGAAGCCTTGTGGCGCTTACTTATCGAAGCCGTGTGGCACTTACTTATCGATGCCTTGTGGCACTTACTTATCGAAGCCGTGTGGCACTTGCTTATCGAAGCCGTATTTATCCAGACGTTATAAATAAATGTGGCTTTTATTTATCGAAGCCGTGTATGTCCAGAAGTATTAAATAAGTGTGCCATTTACTTATAGAAGCCGTGAATGTCCTTAAGTAATAAATAAGTATGGCACTTACTTATAAAAGCCGTGTGGCACTTACTTGTCGAAGCCGTGTGGCACTTACTTATCGAAGCCTTGTGGCGCTTACTTATCAAAGCCGTGTGGCACTTACTTATCGAAGCCTTGTGGCGCTTACTTATCGAAGCCGTGTGGCACTTTCTTATCGATGCCTTGTGGCACTTACTTATCGAAGCCGTGTGGCACTTGATTATTGAAGCCGTATTTATCCAGACGTTATAAATAAATGTGGCTTTTACTTATCGAAGCCGTGAATGTTTAGAAGTATTAAATAAGTGTGCCATTTACTTATAGAAGCCGTGAATGTCCACAAGTAATAAATAAGTATGGCACTTACTTATAAAAGCCGTGTGGCACTTACTTGTCGAAGCCGTGTGGCACTTACTTATCGAAGCCTTGTGGCGCTTACTTATCGAAGCCGTGTGGCACTTACTTATCGATGCCTTGTGGCACTTACTTATCGAAGCCGTGTGACACTTGCTTATCGAAGCCGTATTTATCCAGACGTTATAAATAAATGTGGCTTTTACTTATCGAAGCCGTGTATGTCCAGAAGTATTAAATAAGTGTGCCATTTAATTATAGAAGCCGTGAATGTCCACAAGTAATAAATAAGTATGGCACTTACTTATAAAAGCCGTGTGGCACTTACTTGTCGAAGCCGTGTGGCACTTACTTATCGAAGCCCTGTGGCGCTTACTTATCAAAGCCGTGTGGCACTTACTTATCGATTCCTTGTGGCACTTACTTATCGAAGCCGTGTGGCACTTGCTTATCGAAGCCGTATTTATCCAGAAGTTATAAATAAATGTGGCTTTTACTTATCGAAGCCGTGTATGTCCAGAAGTATTAAATAAGTGTGCCATTTACTTATAGAAGCCGTGAATGTCCACAAGTAATAAATAAGTATGGCACTTACTTATGAAAGCCGTGTGGCACTTACTTGTCGAAGCCGTGTGGCACTTACTTATCGCAGCCTTGTGGCGCTTACTTATCGAAGCCGTGTGGCACTTACTTATCGATGCCTTGTGGCACTTACTTAAAGAAGCCGTGTGGCACTTGCTTATCGAAGCCGTATTTATCCAGAAGTTATAAATAAATGTGGCTTTTACTTATCGAAGCCGTGTATGTCCAGAAGTATTAAATAAGTGTGCCATTTACTTATAGAAGAGGTGAATGTCCACAAGTAATAAATAAGTATGGCACTAACTTATGAAAGCCGTGTGGCACTTACTTGTCGAAGCCGTGTGGCACTTACTTATCGAAGCCTTGTGGCGCTTACTTATCGAAGCCGTGTGGCACTTACTTATCGATGCCTTGTGGCACTTTCTTATCGAAGCCGTGTGGCACTTGATTATCGAAGCCGTATTTATCCAGAAGTTATAAATAAATGTGGCTTTTACTTATCGAAGCCGTGTATGTCCAGAAGTATTAAAGAAGTGTGCTATTTACTTATAGAAGCCGTGAATGTCCACAAGTAATAAATAAGTATGGCACTTACTTATGAAAGCCGTGTGGCACTTACTTGTCGAAGCCGTGTGGCACTTACTTATCGATGCCTTGTAGCACTTACTTATCGAAGCCGTGTGGCACTTGCTTATCGAAGCCGTATTTATCCAGACGTTATAAATAAATGTGGCTTTTACTTATCGAAGCCGTGTATGTCCAGAAGTATTAAATAAGTGTGCCATTTACTTATAGAAGCCGTGAATGTCCACAAGTAATAAATAAGTATGGCACTTACTTATAAAAGCCGTGTGGCACTTACTTGTCGAAGCCGTGTGGCACTTACTTATCGAAGCCTTGTGGCGCTTACTTATCGAAGCCGTGTGGCACTTACTTATCGATGCCTTGTGGCACTTACTTATCGAAGCCGTGTGGCACTTGATTATTGAAGCCGTATTTATCCAGACGTTATAAATAAATGTGGCTTTTACTTATCGAAGCCGTGAATGTCCAGAAGTATTAAATAAGTGTGCCATTTACTTATAGAAGCCGTGAATGTCCACAAGTAATAAATAAGTATGGCACTTACTTATAAAAGCCGTGTGGCACTTACTTGTCGAAGCCGTGTGGTACTTACTTATCGAAGCCTTGTGGCGCTTACTTATCGAAGCCGTGTAGCACTTACTTATCGATGCCTTGTGGCACTTACTTATCGAAGCCGTGTGGCACTTGCTTATCGAAGCCGTATTTATCCAGACGTTATAAATAAATGTGGCTTTTACTTATAGAAGCCGTGAATGTCCACAAGTAATAAATAAGTATGGCACTTACTTATCTAAGCCGTGTATGGACAAAAGTTTTTTACTTATTTGTGATTTTATTTTACCTGCTGAAATGGAATAATAATATTAATAATAATATTACCGCCTGCTTGGCAAACTTGTTAATTTAATTGTAAACATGAGCTTAGTAGACCTGGTCTCAGGGAATCTGTTTCGACTCAAGCCTTCATTTTTCTCCTTTTATTGATTTTAGAGAGAACAAACAATTTGACAAATGGGCGCTGAACAATTGCTCTTGCACCACGCCGTGAGGGATAAGAAAAAAATCTTGTTCTTTCGCTTCACACTCGGAATATAACGTAAAAAGAACGACAATTTTCGGATTAAAAAAAACGTAGCCTGCCGTTTATTGTGGGTGACAGCAATTTGCAGTGCAATTTCCAGTTTACTGTGGTTAGTCGAGATATCAGCGTCTTGCTGTAGTTATATATAGGGAAGCTGTTTTAATAATAGCATCTTTTTGTAAAATAACAGTATGAATAAATATATCATTTATTAAGAAACAGCATAAATATGTTAAACAAAAAGCATTGCTTGTTGTTCTAGAAACAGCAACAACAACTGCTTGTGGTTTGATGACAAGGAACGATTCAATTGATATTAGCACGCGGTCAATGATAAGGTAGCGGCCCCGGTTATAAACTATAAAGTACGGAATATTAGAATGAACCATGATTTGACGTTAAGGCGCGGTGGTTCAGTGGTAGATTGCGGTTGCTTAACAACTTAGCGATCCAGGCTCGGTACATGGGCAAACTTTCATTTTACACTAAATATGTATTTTAATTTAATAAAGGCTGAAATACAAACTGTTTTGGCTAGCTAGCGTTGGTGGTGACGTGGTAGAACATTTGTTTATCGTGTGGGAGAACCAGGATTAGAATCCTAGACTCGCATTTTGGTAAATCAATAGTTAAACTCACAGTTGGTAAACTAAAATACTATCTCTTCAACACTCTTAGAAATCGCAGTTCCGAAACAGTTCTATTTGAAACTAGCCAGTTTTAAATAGAACAATTTCCGTTCTATCTTGGTCGAAAATAGTTCTACAAAGAACTTGGGACTCATTGACAACTGTACTATGTTCTATGAAGATCACGTTGATGTTCCGTACGTCATTTTTACCTCTCCGACTCCCCGAGTGCAATTTGTTCCCTAGGAGAGGTTTTACAATCACCGTGTCCATATAGCCGCGTTCACACCTATCCTCTGAACCGATGCAAGCGCTCCCGCAACGTTTGGATGCCGTCGTGTGAACAGTGACCGTTGCAGATCGCTTCGGCTGAACCGCTTCGTCGACCAGTTTGGCAGCGATTCGTGAAGCCATAGTCTTTCAACTTTTGGTCTATTTGTTTAAAAAAATGAAAATTTCTTCTGTGTGGGCGTATTTTTAATTTTTAAAACGTGACTCAAATGCGTGAGTACACGAACTTCTAATTATATTTCTATACTACGCATGCCCAATTTTCTTCAAAACTCACGGGAAATCCAACGTGTGAACAATAAGATTTCCAAACGCTAAGAACCGCAGCGAGATCGAAACGAGGCAAAACGTTTCCGAGGGTACGTGGCTTATGTCTGGGCTGCGAACGCATTTCGCAATTTCGTGGCAAAGTGTAATAACTGTGTGCGCAGGTTTTTAAACTAAAGAAAATTATTTTTCCAAGAGTTCTTCTTTTTTCATTGGGTATAGTATTTTTTTTGACGCAAAGTGACGATTTCTGCAGTGTTTTTGTGCACAGTCATTGACTTTCAGGACGAACCGCGCGCTAAGCGTCTTATAATCCAAAAGCCCGGGTTTCCAACAAATGTTCAGAGTACGCTTTCATATCGCTAATTTGAAATATGGTCGCGCTGTAATTGAACCAGGGCCCTCCTGCTTGAGAGGCGAGTGTTCTACCACAGAGCCACCGACATTTATTAGTTGAAATTCAATATAATCGAAAGCGTAGATTAATGGTGTTTTATGTTTGGCTTCTTATTTAAATATAACGAGATTTCGTGTTCGATTTAAATTACTGCGCAGAAGAAACTAAAATTTTGTGATTCGTCAATTTAATAAATAATGACCGTGAATCGAACCCACGACGCTCTGCACGGCATGCGAGCGCTCTACCATACAACCACCGACACTTAGCAAATTTATGTGTCATACTTAATACTTTTTTATTCATGCTAGTGACAATGGTTTCCATAGTAGTTTTGTTCTATATTATTTATGTATTATAATAAATTAAAATTGAATTTTTTTTAAGAAAATTTAGTATTTTGTTATTTTAATTAACAATATTTTATCCGCCAAGTTATTTATTTCTTTAGGGTCAGCTGAGATTCGAACCCAGGTCTCTTAAGTGGCAGGCGAATTTTCAACCATTAAACCACCGAAGTTTATTGAGTACAATGCAAGAATAATAATTTCATAAATTTGTGTATATAAAAAGTTCATTGGCATCTGCTAATATTTGAACCCGGCTCACTTGTATGACACTATTTAACCACCGTAGATTACTCCATAGCGGGGGAAAAATCTGGAATATGAAGCTACAGAATTTAAGGAAACAGAAAAGTTGGGTCGGCTGGGATTCGAACCCGGGTAATAGTTTATAGCTCAGTTTATATGTAAATATAACACTGTTTTATTTATGGTTTCAAACGAACAATCTATAATAATTAAATTAAAACTGCAAAAACGCAGTTTTTGGACTTTGCCCCGGTACTGCGAACGCGTTTCCACAGACCGACGGACAGACAGACAGAAAGAAATGGTGTTGTAAGACCTCTCCCTGGAACATCCTTCCTCGAAGAAGTAAAGACAGAAAGACACGGTGATTGTACGACTTCTCCTAGGGAACATAGTTCCTCGGACAGGCAGGAACTGAATCTGCGATCTTTGGGTTACCGTCCCAACGCTATAAATACTTATATATATATATTCATATATACAGCCGAGTTCAGACTATACAATGAATTGGGCAACTTAATTGTATCCAACTAATTATACGCAAGAAAATTACAGAAAAAGTGGGAACACATGTTGGCCCTAAGAAAAGAATTACACAAACAAAAACCAAATGCTGCAGTTGTAAAGGAAAAGATGTCTAAAACATTTGTAATGCGTCAACGTTTGGCAACTATGAAAGAAATGAATATAGCCACACTGGTGGAAAAATTTCCTCCACTGAAAACCGAACAAGGCATATGTTATTTTAAAGGGATAGTTATTACCGTGCAGAGGTTTTCCTTAACGATTTTAAATTCTATTTGCGTAGTGGTGTAGCGAGAATCTCGTCGAGGAGAAATTAAAGTTGTAGAATGTTAAGAGGGGACCGAGGGGCAGGTCACTTCCATTTTGGGTGCGTCTTAATCATAGTAAAATGATTAAATCAAGGTAATCGTGATTAAATCAGGGTAATCAAGATTAGAAAATCTAATCACGGTTTAAACGAGATTTAATCTTTTTAATCAGATTTAAACATTTTCATTAGATTTAATCATTTTCATTAGATTTAATCATTTTCATTAGATTTAATCATTTTCATTAGATTTAATCATTTTAATCACGATTTAAAAATTTTAATTAGATTTAATCATTTAATGACGATTTAATCATTTAATGACGATTTCATCATTTAATCATGATTAAATCAGATTTAAACATTATATTGATTAATTAAACATGATTAATTTGAATTTAATCAAAATAATCACGATTAAATCGGTTTTAATCTTTTGAGGGGTGCGTCGTTAATCAAGGAAGTGACCTGCCTCTCGGAGGGGACGTTCGAGAAGGGGTTAAAATTTAGTAATGCTTAATTTATGACACGGTAACCCCTTCTATCTCTACGGCACTGTATTCGCGAACCATTTTCATTGTATGAGCCTTAACGATTTGAATCCCATTTGAAATACCTCAAAGAAATGTTTGTATTTGTTCTCAGTTTAAATATTTGTGGGTCCCCTAATCAATAGATTATTTGCCACCTGCCCTTATCTGCACGGAACTGGGGACATCCTTATATTTTTAGTAAATTTTTAAATTGTGTTATCGTTATAGTTGATCGATGAGTTTGCCACATTATTAGGAAAATCTGCTTTCGAATTGGAACATTTGTTGTGGGGTCATCTACAAAAAATATCAAAACCGTTAATCAATATCGCTAGAAAATTACGAAAGGCTTCTGAACTAATAAAAGATTTGGATGATGCCATGGAAATTGAACCAGAAGATAGATTTGAAGGCAATCACCAAGGGCGTATCCAAGATGTCATTTCTGGGGTGGGATTATAATTCACTATCATAAACTATTTTCCCCTCTATAGGCACTTATTAAAATGTGTATCTTTTTTAATTAAAACTAAATGAAAGCGCGTGATCACTGAAGAGAAGGATAAATATTATATTGAAGCGGTTATTGCATTTGCTCCCTGACAAAAAGTGTTTTTATACATGGGTTTATCATATTTAGATTGTGAAGCTCTTGTATCATTCCTCTTATTGCCAATCGCTTTGAATGAAAACCACAAGTTGTTGTACACTATTCAAGATGTAAGCATGCCTCAAAAATATTTTAAATACTTTTCGCAATTTAATGTAATTATTTATTTAATTCAGGATGATAATTTGCCAGTAACACCGTTAATGGTTTTTGAATCGAAGAACGTTTTGTCAACGAACGTCACTGTGACGTTCGAAGATCAAATCATTTTTTGCACGAATTCAAAACGAGCGATTATTTGTTTGTTTAGCGCATATAATGCTTTTCATCTTCAATATCCTCTCAAATTAAACAAAACTATGGAATATGTACAAAAAATTATTTTCGGACTTGAAGTCCAAAAAGTGTCAATTTCTGTAACAAGTTTTGTCAACAGGATTGCTTAAATAAATTTTCATTTATTCATTTTCAAATGGTTTTTTTGTAATTAAAAGTGCAAGCAAAGAACAATATTAAATTCTAACTCGAACAAAGTATAGTGTAGATCGGGAGCTGTATACAAATTTGAATAGAACAGTATGAAGTTCCTTACGAGAACGTCATTTCATTCCAAATGGAACGGTATAAAAATCCGTCCGAGAACGTCATTTCATCCCAAATAGAACGATATAAAGTTCCGACCGATAACTTTGTTTCGATCCAAATGGAACAATATTAAGTGCCGACCGAGAACTTTGTTTCGATCCAAATGGAACCGTATTAGGTTCCGCCCGAGAACGCCATTTCATTTTAAGTTAAACTTAGTATAGTTTAACTAGAGAACAGTATTACAATCTGTTTGGAACGTCATAAAGTTCCGACCGAGAACGGCATTTCACTCCAAATAGAACGATATAAAGTTCCGCCCGAGAACTTGGTTTCGTTCCAAATGGAACAATATAAAGTTCTTCCGCAGAACGTTGTTTCGTTTTAAGTAAAACATAGTATAGTAAAGCCAGAGAACAGTATCAAATTTACAATGGAACAGTATAAACTTCTGGCCAAGAGCGTTATTAAGTTCTAAGTAAAACATAGTATAGTTTAGTTCGAGAACGCCATTTAATTCTAGTTTGATTAGTATGTAGTTCGGTCCGGGAATACCATTTAATTTCAGATAGAACCGCATTTCGCTACGTTTAAGAACTTAATTTATATCCATAGAGAGTAATATCTCATTCTATATTGAACTATACAGCTTTAAAATGAGAACGACAAGCGGTTCAATATATAATAAACCCAAGTTCTATTCTAAAAACGATATTAAGTTCTAATTCGAACAGAGCATTGCTGTTCTACGTGGAACAGCGAGAGTTATGTTTTAAAAAGAACAAATTTTTGTACCTCATACGGGACAAGCACTTAGAACAACATTTTGTTCTAAGTCCACTTTATTTTTCTAAGAGTGAAGGAAGTATTCTGCGGTTGCACGCTCGGCTCCTTAATATAACCTTTACGAACTGCACATAAACGAACCGAATCGGAAGTTAAGTGGTTCAACACCGATCGGTGTTTGTTTGTGCGTGCGAAATTCCCAAACCCCGGCGTCTATTGCTTGACTTTTGGGACGGACCGCGCGCTGAGGGTTACGTTAAACGCCTATAACCAAAATGGAAGGGCTGCTACCAAAAGGTCATGGAATAAGTTTTATAATAAAATTTTATCGGGTGGGTTTCGAACCCGATCCCACCTGCATATAATAGTCGATTTCTCTACCACCGTGCCACCGACGCTTGTTGAACCATGCTTTTTTTGGGTTATTAGCTTTAACAGCGGGAGTTATTTAATACTGAAAGCTAAAATTTAAAGTAATGTATTAGTTTAAAATTAATTTCAATTTACAAATTTAATTATTGAAACATATGGTACGATCCGGGGATCGAACCCGTGTCGCTACAGTAGAACACGGGTTTTCAAACAAGGTGATATTTTCGCCTTGGGAACTTGTTCAAATTGCGAAAAGGATTTCAATTCGATTAGGTTTTTTTGGCGAATTAGTGTTTTTGTGACGTGTCTGTATTTTATGTGTGACGCGAGGCTTTATCCTGACACACCTGAGTGATCTGACACAGCCACCGACAAAACTTTCCCATTGAAGTCAATGCTTAGAGAGCTACGCTCACTTCGCACAATAATTTGAAAAACATTTCTTATTAATTACGTTTAATTTTAACGACAATTTAAATATTTCAATTTTCATTATTTAAGTTTTTTTCTAAATTAAAGTATATTACCGGGCGGGATTAAAACACGTGCTCACTTGCATGTTAGACGAGTGCTCTACTCTCATTGCTAACGACGTTCACCCTACTAGATGAATTTTAAGCGTACACTGTTAAAAAAATTCGTTCAGAAGACGTTCAACTTAGAACAGTCTGTTCAAAAATGAACGATAACGTTCTAAAGGTATGTAACAGAGAACGGTGTGTTCAAGATATTATATTTCGTTCAAATCAGAACGAATGCTCTTTCGCCCTCTGGAGGAAGGCTTGTAAACTACACAACAGAATAGATTCGTTCCAATAGCTAGAAGATCGTTCCCCTTAGAACAGGTTTTACACACAAGCCTATATGGATTTCTTTGTATTGTCTCCATGTACATGTACTAGCATATAAGCGTGATACTTTCAACGTATGACCAAAAGTAACAAATAAGTGTGACACTATTTTGCGGAAAACGTCGTAAGGCCAAAAGTAAAGAATAAGTGTGACACTATTTTGCGGAAAACTTCGTATGGCCAAAAGTAACAAACAAGTATAACATCCATATAGTAATAAATGAGTGGTTTAGAGTGCGCTTTGTTATAGGTAGTTTTTTCGTACATTATTATCAAGAATGTATTTATTTATACTATCCACTGACACGTTGAGCCCCTAACCCCGTCACGCTAAGGGGGGGGGGGAGGGAAAAAGGAGGCGGTCTTATTTTTTGCGTCCTCGCAGCAGCGTTAATCGCGTCGAAAAACGTAATTTTTAAGAACCAATGAGATTGCAGTATTATTTGATTTTATTAAAGCGGAGGAGCATACCGGTGGGCCCAACGGGTGGAATTGGAGAAACGCTAAAAATAATCTCGACATATTCATTCTCCCTGAGTATAAATAAATACATTCTTGTTATTATGTTGTTTTAAGTTAGTGTACTGGTTGATTAAACTATTACTCGTAGTTATTTATTTACAGGGTGAGTAAGAACATGTTGTAATGAAGTTGTTTTTGTAGTTGTATGTACAGTGTGTTTGGAAATTTACCGAAAATTCAATTTCATTGTTAGACCGTAGCTCCTTTTTTTTAGTTGATTGTGACGTGTGGGACAATTCAGACCTCTCGTCCATTTGATTAATCAGGACGAGATACGTGTAACGGCCACGCCAACGGGGGGATACGCGGGGACAGGGGTGAGGACACCCGTGGCGGAAGTATTCCGACCACCCGTTGGGGGATTGGTGGTCTTCCTCAATCGCTTAATATTACCGGAGTACGCCACTACTCCCGGCGAGCGTAGCTCCTTCACTAGCGCCTCAAATGGCGTTATGTCTGTAACGCTGTTTCTCAGACGCTACCCCACCTATTGAAAGGAAACTTCACACACATAACGATATAAATAACCTCCGTGTCCTAACGAAGTGGAAAACGAAAAAGGGTTGTGAAAGGTCCGAATTTATAGGACACGCACCGTTTTTTTAAGTATATTTTTATTTGATTGGCGAGGTAGACGAAATTCGTTCGTAAATGTAATTGCCCAAGTTCCAGAATAAAAATTTACAGAAAATATTTCGTAATATACTGCAATTTGGTTTGACGTTTTCAGCATAGAAATAAATTCTAATATCGATTGTTCCCAGTTCTCGGCCTTTAGGCTGAGAATAGAAAGTAGTAACTTTTGCGCTATGAAAAAGGTTTTATTTATTTTACGCATATCACTTACGTGGTAGATATTTTAAGCTTAATAAGATGGTTGTAGTTGAGGAAACTTGAGGTTGGAACTAAATTCAAATAAACTAGTTTTAGGCCTGGTTTTCCAATTCGGTGGGCAATGGGTTAGGTTAGGTTATTTTTATTAATTTAGCATGATGAACTGCCGGCAGGAGACATGAGCTATAATTTAGAAAGCAATAACGATAAAGCATTCCAAGTCGAACGAGAAAATCATCAACGGCGAACGACAAAGCGTTCTACCGCGAACGGCAAAGCGTTCCGCGGCGAACGACAAAGTGTTCCACCGAGAACGACCAAACGTTCTAATTTGAACAAAGAAGGTCTGTTCAATATAAACCATCAAAGTTCAATATTCAATTCAATTCAATTTAATTTATTAAAACTAGTTGTATCATTTTATGTTATTTTTTGTCTTGAGGGGCCAAGTCATCTTGCGACTTATACAATTGGAAAACATACATTCGTTAACATTATCAACACTTTGTATAAAAAGAAAAATGTGTAAATTTAAGCAGAACAGCAAACATTTTTTAGAAGGATAAAATTAAGGTTTATAAAATATAAAATTGGAGTGAATAAAAAAAAAACAAAAAATAATATAAAATACGGTGTGCTTTAGTCAGCTATTTTAAATTTCCTGTTTTAGAATGATATTTTTTAATTTATTTTTTAGGGCTGATTTAGTTTTACAGTCTTTTATACTGCTATAGATAATGTTGTATTTCTTACAACCATTGTAAAAAATAGAATTAAGTTTTTTAGACAAAAGGGCTCATTTAGGACCTTGACACATCGCGTAGGAATATATTTTTTTAACGCTTTCAAACAGATTGTATTCATTTGGACCATTGATTTTGAAATGAATGAATTTTAAAGAGAAATAGTCCATGATTTGGTAAATGTTTAGAAGTGAACATTTTTTAAATAGCGGTTTAGTAGGGGCCAGCCACGGAACATTGAATATATGCCGAATCGCCCTTTTTTGTATAGTTTTTATTATTTTTAAATTGTTTTGTGTGCTGTTTCCCCAGGCCTGGATACCATAAATGATATAGGGGTAAAGTAACGCGTAATAAATTTGGATTAGTGTTTTTCTAGGGAAAATGATCTTACATTGATAAATTTTAAAGCTAGCCGAGTTGAGTTTCCTCGCGATCTCGTTTATATGGTTGTCAAAGGAGAGTTTGTGGTCAAACCAAACGCCGAGTTATTTGTAGCAGAAGACGCGTTTAATAATAGTGCTGCCAAGTTTTAAAGTGCATAATTTGTCATCGACAAATTTGTTAGTGTTTTTAAATATAATATACTCTGTTTTAGAAGCGTTTAGTTTTAGTGAGTTATTCTCCAGCCATAAATTGATTGTGGAAAGGGCTTTGTTTGCATTTTCGATGAGAGTTTTTAAATTTAAATGACCATGTCGTCGGCGTATAAATATAAATCTTTTAGAATTTTACTAGTGAGATCGTTTATATAAAGATTAAAAAAAGTGGTGATAGTATAGATCCCTGGGGTACGCCTATCGTTATTACGTCATATCCCGACTTGATATCATTTACTTTAGTGCCACAGGTCCGATTAGTTAAATAACTTCTAACCCATTTTAATCCTAGCCCCCTGATCCCCATACGGTCTAAACGATTGTGTGGGACGCTATCAAAAGCTATCTCTAGGTCTTAAAATAGACCCAGACAGAGCAAACCGTTATCTAAAGCGCTAAGTACCTTTTTGTAGGTCGTGACGATAGCCGAGTCCGTTCCAATGCCCGCTTTAAATCCAAATTGATTAGTCGATAAAAGAGAGTGTTTATCAGAAAATGAATTAAGTCGTTTAAAGAAACATTTATCGAAAATTTTGGCTATTACGGACAACACGGAAATCGGTCTGTAGTTACCCGGGAGATTGGGATCCCCCTTTTTATAAATGGGAGTAATGCATGCTTTTTTCGGTTATCTGGATATATTCCGCATGAAAAGGATAGATTTATAAGAAAAACTAAAGGCAGTAATAGGAATTCGGCGACATATTTTATGGGTTTTGGGTGTATATCATCGGAGCCGGGAGCTGAGTTTAGGGGGAGAGATTTTATAATTTCGTTTATTTCTGACGGTGTTACATCATATAAAGCAAATGTTGAATCATTTTTAGTGCATTCGATCGGGCAATCTAGTGTGTTCGCAGAGCTAGACAATGAGGTGAATTGTTTGTTAAAGTCAGTTGGAGAGATAGTAATGGTGGTGGAAGGGGTTTGTTTTCTAGAGGTCACTTGATTAATAATTTTCTATTTGGCTTTGAGATTATTTGCTTCTGAAAATTTCTTGAAGATATATGCACTTCTGGCATTACGAACTTGATTGTTACAGTAGTTGCGATACGAATTATAGGTGGCAATATTATGACAGGTTGGATGTTTTTTAGATATTTTATGTAAATTGTGTTTAATTTTTATAATTATATTATATTGAACCATCAACCATCGTTCTTTATCGAACTAATATTTTTGTTCATATTAGAACAAAATGGCGTTCTGTTACAGGGACAACCTTCTGAACGGCGATTTGTTCAAATAAGAACAATTTTTTTTAACAGTGTACAGGTACTGAAACAAAAAGATAGGTCTGAAGAGAGGTCATATTTTCGCCTTGCTGAACTTATCTTCGTATTTTAAGGAGTAAATATAAATAGCGTTTCGTTAGTATAATCTTGTAGAAGTAATTGGCATGATTCAGTTCATAAAAAGTTGATGGCTCAGCCGGTATTCGGACCCACAATCCTTGATACAGTAGGCAAATGCCGCTGAACATAACGAGTTTAAAAGAAATCATAGAGATGGGTCCGAGGAAAGGTAATATTGTCGCCTTGGCGACCTTGTTCAGAGTTATTAGCTTTCAAAATGGCACTTATTTAGTAATTAAAGTTAGCGTTATATTTTAAATTGAAGAACAATTAATTTCAATTTAAATATTTTAATTTAAAATTATGGAATGATCTGGGTATTGATACCCGGGTAGTAGACGCGCGTCCTACCACTGACCCACCCCCCCCCCCCCCCACCGTACTATCACACGAACCGAGGAGAGGTAAGATAGTTGGCTTTGCGAACTTGTTCTAATTACGACCTCGTCGCGTGAGTGTGGCGTTTCGGACCGCACCTCCGCCTCCTTAATTCTCACAGTGCAGACTGATCTTCGCTCCGACCGATTCGACGTGATAAAAAAGTAAACGGACAAAAGATAAGAGGGTGAAACCCCATGTAAACATTTACGTGTAAGGTAAGAGGGCGAACTCCAATTGCCTCAAATGTTTCGTTTTCCGGCGAATACCCGTAGAATTATAGTGTAATCGCGCAGTTTGTAGTGTATCTGTCGTCCTTCAGTATTTGAAGACGCGTAAATTTATTTAACAAATTTTGCGGGAATAATCTTCGCCTAAATTTAGGTCAGGCTAATTTTGTTTACTTTCGTTACACTTTAATTCATTTGGGAGTATTTAGTGTATAATAAACCTAGTTCCGGGTACAGTAAATAGTTAACGCTCGGTTTTCTTAGAACTTCGTCTTATAGCGGTGACACTTCGTTTTTTTTTGGTAGGTTCAGAAATGAAAGTTCGGAAAAATGAACAGCTAGAAGGCGTTGACGCGACGTCGAAATACGTGACGTTAAATTTCATTAAACTGTACTTATTTTACCTTTGAGTAGCCCGTAACTTTTTAATTCGGATAGACTACAACATAGTTCCCTCGAAGACATAGAAGATCGCGGCAGGATTAATAAATACAAAGTACGAAAGTCTGTTTTTGGTGTGGGCTTGGTATTTCTATTTCCATCGAGTTAGTAACGGCGCGATATAACCTGTATTTGTCATTTCCCCAATTACAAATTTTAGACCGTACATACATTTATCTAATTTTCGACTTAACAAAATTAATGGTTAACATCATAAGTAACATAAAACGTATAAGTATGCCTCTGGGTGTAATTGTTTAATTGTATGTTTCTTGGCAATTGCGACATAGTGTATTTATGACGTCATCAAGAAACGGAAGTCGCTCACGGAATCCTGCAACGGTGGCAGAATTGCGCGAGCAAAACATTATTAGGACTGAAAATACGCCGCAAAAGGTTTACTGTCTCTTTTTTACTCACTGGTGAAAGAGACCTTAATTGAAGAATATTTTATGGAGAAAAGGTACTGTGGCACGGGTTACTTATGTCAACATGAATATTGCCCATTTCAATAATGATAAGATTTGTAGACGTAGAGTTTTTTTAAGACAAAAGTAGTTTCTTCCCCGATTAAAGTGTGAATTTCCGAGGGATGATTTTTTCGACGCATGGAATTTATTATATATTCATTATTTAATGAAATAAATAAAACCACTATTGCACAGTAAAACCTTTTTGTTTATTAAAACGCTACGGCCGTTTCGGCGCACTAACCGGAGTCGTCGGTTCCATAACCCTGTGGTTGTCGTTTAACGAACACCTTACGAAGCTGTGGCGATAACAGTAAGGTGCAGCTAATGAACGTGTCGTTGTCGTCAAGACAATTTGTAATGCAACCGTTGCAATTACAGTTAGACACACGTTCTTCAAGTATCGTTGCGTTTAACGAACGTCCAAAGAAACTGTGGCGATAACAGTAAGGTGCAGCTAATGAACGTGTCGTTGTCGTCGAAAGGACCCAACCCAAAGCAGGGGGAGGGTTCGAAAGGACCCAACCCAAAACAAGGGGAGTGCTCGAAAGAACCCACCCTTAAGCAAGAGGGACTGTCCCCAAAAAGAACCCGGCCTAGCCTTCAAGGGTCTGCCTCTGGCAAGACCCAGCTGGCGAAGCAAGGGATCGATGGGGAAGCGTCCCTCAATAAAAACCAAAAGCGGAATCGACGCCGCCGTGAAAAGCAAAGGTCAGGGGAGGTCTCCAATAAGGAAGACCTCCCTCCTACGCAAGGCAAGAGACCAAGGGGGGACGAAACTCCGGACTCCCAGTCTCAGGTCTCCAAAAGGTCTAAGGTCCAAGACCAGACCTATAGTGAGACCTTAAACTCTATAAAGATGGCCATCACTATTGATGGCCATGAAAACCATCTCTGAAGAAGAGATGGGCACCATCCAGCGAAGGATTCTAGAGAGGATAGATGGCATACCCTTGGGGGATCGTCTACCTCGATTCTGGAGTTTTAAGCTGGATGGAGGCGCAGTACACTACCTGTGTAAGGATGTGTCTACTGCAGAGTGGTTGGGGAAGCAGTTTAACCAGAAGTAATTTTTTGCTGGTGGGTCATTACTTTCAGGGAAGCAGGTTTTAGAGCTGAAACCGACTTGGACAGGGGTTTCTTTAAGATACTCTTTGATCCAAGCACGGGCAGCTCGAAGGGCCCGACCAACCTGGAGGGCTCTTAGCCGATTATGGAACAATCTGAGTTCTCGAAGATGGAAGACGAGATTCTAGCCATTGGGGAATCTGGAGAGGAAACTCTCGCAGAGGACCTTAAGGCTATTGACTTGTCAGATATCGACGAGATCAAGGAGGATGCTCATATGGAGGGAGCAACAGCTCATGCAATATGAATAACAACAAGTGCTATATACACACAGTAAAGTCGGTTTTATATTTAACAGCCAGAGCCATTAGTAAAATTAACATTTGGTTGCTGGCATCTATGCTGACCGCGACTTGCTGTATATTTTAGTGCAATATTTATCTGTGTGTGATCGACGACGGAGTCGACGTCAACAAGATTTTTCCCTCAAATTCATATTATCTCGAATTTGTACCTTGAAGTTTTATATCCCGAATTCGAAATCCTAAAGCTTTTAATTGAACACGTTGCCGACGTGAATCAGCCTACGGAATGGGGCGAGATGCCGTTAATACGTGCCTTGTCAAAACGCAAGTGGTCAGGCTACTGATTCAAAATGGGGCTGACGTAAATAGGTCATCGTTTGAAAGTAAACCACGAGTATCGCCTGTTCGAACTAGATGTTTCCCAGAAATGCACCTAAGACTGCCCAGGTTTCAAAAAGAATTCACGCCGTTATTATTTGCTTCTAGTAATGGGTATTTTAGGTTGGTCAAACTACTACTCGAAAAAGGAGCGGACGTTAATGGGACTGTAAAAGAAGGTGATTTTACCTCGTTGTGGGTCGCGACTAAGAACGGAAATTCGCGAATTGTAAAGCTACTAATTAAACACGGGGCGGACGTTAACAAAACCACTCCGTTATACGTCGCCCAGAGAGAGGGAAATTTGGATATAGTAAAACTCCTGAAAGAAAATGGAGCGGACATTCACGCGGCTGTATGGAAAGCATCGAACGAAGGACATTTTGCGGAATTTCAGTGTTTAATCGAAGAAGCCGTTGGACTGAATTCTGAAGAAAAGCGAAAGGACGTGGAGAAAATTGAAAGAAAGTTTCGGGCGACGTTTCACTTTATTTCAAAAATCCAGACGAAACTGTGCCAAAGCGTTAATGAGAAGAACCGTAATCTGGAATAGTTGAAGGAGAAGTTCTTGAGGAAACTACGGGAAAAGGAGGAAGAAGTGGAACAACTTCGTAAAAGAATCGGCGAGATGCAAAAAAACATCGGGGTTCTGAGTGAAGAACGAGATGAGATCGCTCGAGAAGTGGACCGTCTTGAAGGCGCCAAGACTCAGCCGAACGCCCAAATTAAAGAGATGAAAAGGGATCACCAAGAGGAGTTGGAGCAGGAGTCGCGTAAGGCTATGTGGTACGTGGAAACCAAGCGCAATAGGCTCCTCAAGGAAACTTACCGTCACATCGAGAAACTGGAATCGCGCATAGACGAACTGGAAGGCGAAAGCCTCGGGGGGGATTTAGAGCAGTTGGCAGCCGAGAACGAAGCTAATGTGGTTGTAAAGGAAAAGGGGTTGTGGAAGGGTACGAAATTGTTAAGGAAGAATTATTGTAAAGTTAAAGAGAATAGCAGTCACTGGTACTTTAACCGGGGACGTTAGGAGTATCGAGGCGAGTTTTATGTATAATTAAACACACAGCTTTTAAATCATAGAACCTTGTCTCCCGAAAATTAAACTACGTACTTGTTTCGATAAATTTTGAAAAATAATTTTGTTAATTTCATAGTCCCAAGATTTATTTATATAACACAATAACGTGTATTAATTTGTAAATTTTAATGAAATGATTAGTATGAAGTTTCCGCTTCTATGTTTTATGTTAACCTCCAAACAAATCATCTCATTAAATTTAAAATTTATATATTTTTGCGTAATTGCAATTTAAAAAAAAGTAACCATACTTTCGTGATAAATCATACCTATAGATAAGAAATAAAGCCTAATTTTAACATTTCAACAATACCCAAATTAAAAAATTTGAAACAAAGCTACTTTATGCCTTCATGCTATAAAGTTATAGAATACGAAGATAAGGAATCCACGTTGCGAGTGAACCTCGGCTAGGTGGAATTGCTTGGGCTAGACTTTTTATTTCATAATGGTAAAATATCCGGTGAGTGTAGGAACTAGAGTTGTTAATTTTCCGGAAAAAATAAGTGCGGAGAAAAATATTTTGGATTAGATATTAAGAGGGATGCAAATTGGGCTCCATAATCACAAGGCGCCTAAGGTGCAGAAGAAATGTACCATCTGACTAGCCACTTAAAAAGGGGTTCCGACCCGAACACTTGCGAAAATATAAAATATTTTCCAATGATTTAAAAAAACTTATTGTAAAGTATCTGTCATAAATTATGTCTAATAGTTTTAGTAGAGTTTTAACTATGGTAAAAAAAAAATACAATTTATACGATTATACGACTTCTGTTGAAACCTCTTCACTTTACCAAATCAGTTTGGATCAACTCTATTTTCTTATCCAATCCCAACAGAGGTTGAGCTGTTTAACAAGTTACTACAATGGCATTTGTGATACTATTACATATATTAATTTAATAAATCGTTATCAAGAAAATTAATTTTAATTTGGCCTGATCACAATTTCAATGGTATTTGAAAACTTAGAATTACTAAATTTAGAATATGTTTAAGAATCATTTAGTTAAGGAGCATTGTATTCACTTTCAACCGTACTTGTCAAACCGTTCTGAGTTAATATTACGATACTAACGTTGTTTGACACGTCTATTTCTAACATTTTATTTTACCAACTTAAACTCTGATGATGAAGCGATCACTCAAAATAATTTTTAAATTGATTATTAAATATCGAGGATTTAGTCGCGATGGAAGCTCTGCCTAAAATGTGTTGGTTTCAATGTGGAAAGTTATTTTTCGGCTATATTAAATCTGAAAACTTATTCGTTTTAGCATTTAGCATCGTTACTGAAGCGACTAGAAAAGGTTGGGCGAGATTGGCATTTAAACCGAATAACCCGAGTGTATCTAATTTCTTTCACTTTCTAATGGACAAAGTTTTACGGTTGAGCCTATTTAAGTGCAAATGGAAGTAAAAGGTAATTTGTTACATACAGAACTATCCAGAGAACTTGACGAAATGTCATTAAAAGCTTGGCCGACTTCCATTTATCAGATTGAAAGTGTTATAGAGCCTAATGTTAAAGCGTTCCACCAGGGTTTGAAATAGACACCTTCACTATAGATTTTTTTAAATGCCGGTGTGGCACTTTAAACGTAATTATCTTGAGTATGACACTTTTGTATAAATTTGGACTATTCAAAATGTGATTTAATAATGAAAGAGGAAATTAAGTTAAAATTAGAGCGTAACAGTGAAATATTCGGATTCTCAGAATATCACGAACAAAGGTCTTGCTACACTCTCCACAAAATCCACGTCCACCCTTCAGCTTCGATAAACTGAAAAAACCGGTGAAACTCATAATTCAAAGGTAAGCGATGTCTGGTTAAAACACCGTGGCGATAGGCTCAAATTATCAATAAAATTGGTTTCTTAACTGATTATTATCAATTTAAAAAACACAATGAATATGTAAACCGCTTTCGAAAGTCGAACACTAAGTACAGAAAAAAAATGTTTTTTCTTACTTCGTTGGTTATAGCTCCATTTAAACACAAAATTATTCTAGCGAATTTTATTGAAAACCGACTTAAATAGTAAGCTTTAAACGATTTGCTCGGACAGGTTCCTATTTTTAATTATTTCTGAGGGCTCTGAAAAAAGAGCCATTGACCGTGGCGCGTAGAGAGAATAGTTTTGGTTGGGATTTCGCTGTGGTGAACGGATGCAAATGATAACATTAAAACTATCTGGCTATCTGATACCTTTAATTCATTATCATGTTTTATGTTAGTCTATGTTGGTCTTAAAAAACTTTACCATTTGCTGAAATAGGATTCAAAAATCAAGTGTAGTATAAGAATATCCTGGACATACCAACGGCAAAACGTAATTTGTACCTCTCCGAGGGGACAAAGTCCCCTAGGAGGGGTTTTACAATCATCGTGTCTGTGTGTGTGTCTGTTTGTCTGTGTGTGTGTGCGAACGCGTTACCGGAGGCAAAGTCCCATAGTCGTGAAATCGTTGTTAAAGGTTGGCAAAACCACGGTCTGACGGTGAGCGTTAACGGGTAAAGTTGCGGTTGCGTAGGGTGCGGTTTAGTCGTTTCGGTTTCGGCTCAGTGGTAATGGGAATTTGTTGCAATGTTTATGTGTAGTGTAGGAATGTGGAGTTTGTTTGTTATGGCGGTTGTGAGTGTTGAGTTTGTGTAATGGCGGTTGTGTATGTTGAATTTGCATATGCGTCTTTGCTCTCCAAATTCTTCTTATTGACTTTTAGGGACGAAACGAGTGCTGAGGGTTACGATAAACGTCTCAACGTCCAAATGGCAGGGTTTCCACCAATTGTTTACGGTATTCGTTTTAGTATCAATTTGCGATCGCATCAGGCGGGATTTGAACCCGAGACCTCCTGTTTGACAGGCGGACGTTCTACCACAGAACCACCGACACTTATTACGTTTAATCGAAAATTAGACCCTCAGCTTTATCGGAAGCGTTCATTACAAATTAACAGAGTATTAAATTTTGGTTGTTACTAAATAGAACGAAATTTTTGTTCCATTTGAATTATTGCATCGAAGTAATGCTAATGTAGCGTATTCTCTGTTGATTAAAAACGAAAGCGCAGCCCAGGTTTCGAACCCGAGCCCTCCTGCGTGACAGGCGATTGTTCTACCACAGAACCACTGATACATGTTACTCTTCTTCGAAAAATATAAACTCAGCTTCTCGGAAGAGTATATTAATGGTTTTTAAAGTCTACATTTTTTACGTATGAAATTTTAAAAAGAAATCTTTTTTCGGATACGCTTTTTTGTTGTGTTTTTTAACTGATCCTGATTACGCTCTTTTTTGTCTAATCTTTGGTATTGTTGGTTTTTTCTGTCTTATATTTGTATCTACTATTTTTTAAGTTTATTTCCTTTTTCCCGCAAAATCGTCCAGTCTTAGAGGAACCTTTCAGAGCATAAGTCATGCCCAAAAGCTTATCCGGTTTCATTATAATAACGTGAAAAATCCTACTTGTGAATGGTAAGGTGTTGCGCTTCTTGATATTATATTTTCTATTGCTTGATTTCTAAATATTTGAACTAATTTATTGCTTGACTGCGTTATAATAATTTTCTATGAATTATTTTGATTCTGAAGTCTGATTGCTTGACTGCGTTATAATATTTTTCTATGAGTTTTGTTTCTGAAGTCTGATTGATTGGGTTGTTATTGTGTATTTTTATATTCGTTATTTTTATTTTTTGATACTCTAATATTTTAAACTGGATATAGTATAACGTTAATTCTGCGTATTTCGAATGTGCATGATGTGGAGGGTATTTTTACGTTTTATTAAGATCAGTTTTTTTAATTTTAAATATATTTCGTTTTATTTGAATTTTATTTAGTTTTTTCAGTCGTATATTTTTATCGAGTTGTATACATCGTGCGCTTACACTTATGTTGGTCTGGTTTTTAACTGGGTCGTCATTACTTCGTTATTTATTTTAAACGTTTTCTCGACTGATTAAGATGTTTAATTTGAAATAAAATGAGCGTTAAAGATGCGGCAAGTATTTCGTAAGCGAGAAAAATACAAATACCCTCTGTAGATATTTATTTCATTAAAATTGGCTTCGTATTATATTTAACTGATAAACTTGTACCGTAAATAGGGTTAAATTCAATTGTGCATTGATTTAGTACGTCTAACTCGCTGTTGTAACTACTTAATTTATAATATTCTGAATAAATTATACTCGGTTGTTTCGTCTCAATTATTTTAATTATAATTAAAATTTTATACTGGGCGGGATTGAACCGGATTTACGTTTTTAGTAAATAACTCGGAATTGCGGAGATATATCTTTAAAAGTCATCTCGAAAAATTAATACCGCTAGGGACAATTCTTCCGAGGAGAGGTATATTTTGGCTTGCCAACTTGTTATGTTTTTCATCGAGTACAACAATTCCGCGGATTCTTTTGCTATGGAATTGAAATTATAATTTTCAGTTAACAGAGTGTCACCTAGCGGTCATAACGAGAAATTTACTTACCTGCTAAATTATCTTCTGCTTAGTTGGTGCTTAGTGTTTAATAAAATAAAATCACCTGCTTAACAGATGAAAATCAAGCTTCTTAATATGTGGCTGTTGGGTTATTGAAATTGATTATTAGTTCCCTATAAAATAAAGCGAAGCAAAGTTTTATAACCGCAAAATAAAAAACCTTGAGCTCCTCGTTTCGATTACTAGCAAAGTTTGAATTGTATCCTTGTCATATCAAGAAGCACAACAAAGCTAGCACTTAAGCCTTTCTACTTGCAGCGCAGTATAGTTCCTAACCCACTTGTTTGAAAGGTTAGAGCTTGATTAAGTATTAGCCTCTTTTAGAGCATAGTGCAATCAAGCATTTCGGATCTGTCCTTTTTAACATTAAAGCATTGTTGAGCTTTTGAGTTTTTTTATGTTTTTTAGAGCTCGGGCTTCCGTTGACTTTTGATATAACTATCTTAACGTTGGATTTCAACGGAAGCCCGAGCGTAAAAGATGTCTGCTGAATAGCGACCGCCATGCAATAATTGGTGAAGAATTTCACTATAAATTGCACTGGACTGCTCACATATAGGGCACTCTGATTGTTTATTAGTTTTACTGATATCGGCAGCTTTCCGAGGATAGCAAGAGTTCCTACGCAGTACTGATGAGCCCCAAAAGGGCAAAACCGGTCTACTGTTGGAATCTCTGGCTGAAATTTTGACTTTTGATGTTCCTTTCTGTATTATATTTTTTCGAAAAAGATTATATATTCAATCTGAGATTGGTTCCTTATTATAAATTTTCAGCGCAAGTAGGTAACATTCGTATAGCTAAATATGTTAGGCTAAGATTTATTGGTTACTTTGACTAAGCCTCAAGAAATTCTAGAACTCTGTACTCTAGATTCAAGAGCTTTCCGATTGACGGAAATAAACTCATTGTTTCACTCCCGTTCATGGGACTTGACCAACTACATACATGTATATAGCTTTTTATATAGCTATATTTACGGTTTTATTTCGTCATTTTCAGTCACTTAAAATGTCAAAAAGTAACTCGTTTCGACGTAATTATACAGTACATTCTAAGTCGGGATGACGTCGTTTCGGAGTCGGTTCTTAGGTCTATAAAAAGACGGTAAAGAGTCGACGTTTTGTAGGCGGCCGACGGTCGGCTGACCCTTTTACCCCTAGGACATTTCGATCCTAATTCCTAGTACCTTTTGCCGACGTTGGCCCGACTCTAATTTGCTAAAGGGGAAAATATTGGAACCACGTTTTGGCATCGTTGTCGCCTTCTTGTTTTCAAGAAAAGTTTTTCCAATAGCACAAAATTTGGTGTAAATCTAAATTACTGTGAAGTTTCTGTTTTTTAATCTACGCGGAAATTACAAAAGTACCGGGATTTTTTATTCCGAATTTGAAGGCTCTTTAAGAGGTGATTTACAGGAAGTTTTTCACCGAGTGACGTCATCAGATAAAGAAAATCTCCCTCTAGCGAAGAGTTATCAAAGGTCACGTGAAACGCCAGACGGACAAGTTTATTCAAATCGTTTTTATTTGAAAATTTATAATAAGACCTAAGACACAAAAATATTTGCAGTAGCCAATCGACCCCTACATTTTTTAAGTATATTATTTCCTGCATTAATTTGTGTAAATTAAGTAACCCAAACTTCAGAACGCTTTTCAAAACTTCGGGTCCTAAACTCTCTGACCATTTTACAAAATTCAATTACCGGGATTTAGCTCAACGGCTTTGTACCGCTGAAAGAGTACGTGTTATAAAAAAAGTTACATGCGCGTTTAAGAAAGTCATTTTCTTGTCAATTTCAACTATGTAAAGGTCTCGCAATGTTGCGAATTAAAACTCATTGTTTACAAACGTCATTAGACATTTTATCTATTTATTTTACGAAATAAATTTCTTTTCTGAAATGGTTTTTATGAACGTACAGTTTTATTGTTGTGATGTACAAAACGCTTTGTCGTGGGAATTTCAAATCAGTTCGCTTCCTTCACCATGTAATCTACAATAAGGTTTTTTTATAAATAATTTATAATTATAATTCGTCTTAGTTGAAATTGTAGTTATTAAGTCTGAGAACTAGATATAGTCGAGCCCCTCAGTTTATGTAATAACTTACTAATTTATGTTTAATAGGTTTTAAAACAGGAAGCAAATCGGAAACCAAAAAAGGAAATTTGACATAACCTTTTATACATTAGGATATAGATATTGTAAGAATGATTTATAAACTGATTAAGCATTTATCAAAGCACAATTACATTCCCGTAAGGGTGTAGAAAAAGGGTTAAATATTGGGACGGGATCGGTAGGGTGTATTTAAAAGGCTAAATGTCGGAGCAAAATAGGCATAGTTTTAAATAGTTTCGGAACGGAAAAGTGTTTTAAAACGGAAATATTTCAGAGCGGAATGAAAACCTTCTCATTATTTTTTGCCGGAAAATACGATAAAAAAGGCCTATAACTTATAACTTTAGCCATAAGTCCACTATTGCCTAGAATGTCTTTGTGTTTTTCAGGGCTTTGAGATTTGTAGAAACCCAACAAAGAAGACCTTGTGACATACACTTTGAATTTCAATTCAACCGAAAGAATCGAATGGGCTCGAATGTTGTTTCGGAACCCATCGAAATGTCCTTCCTGATGCCCATTTTCCAAGTCTGGTTCTGCGGAACGGCGCTCTCAATCATCGTCTTGTTCGTAGAAATTGCACATCGATATTCCATTGAAATCAACAAGAGGGAAGTACGCACCAAACAGATACCCAGCGCTAGTGTTCGAATGTTTTTCATGGATTGCAGATAAATGTGTTTAATAAAACTAGTCCGACTATGAGCATATTTGCAATCTTCTTTTGACGCCGCATAGGCACAATTTTACGTACCTATTTTATTATGTTGTTGTAAAGTGATTTGTCGCTTTTATACGAACTCCCCAAAAATTATGCTTAAATTGGTATATGATTTTATTGAGTTATGTAAAAGCATGAACCTGAAATATTGTTGCGTGTTTAAAAATTGTTTTAATTACTTTACATTTTCTGAGAAAGAATATTTGTAACACATTTAAAGCACGTGGAAAATCCTAAAGATTTCAATTTGGACACCTACTGTACGTCAAAACTACGTAATATCTACACATTTTTTAAACTGATGCAACGAAGCTTATATTGAATTATACAAAATAGTCGACTTATTAAAAGTCCATTTCCATTTAAACATTTTCTAAAACAAAAGTATGGTATCATATTATCCAATCAAATTAAATAAAAAAATTCTGAACCGGAAGCATTTGATAATGTCTTAAACCACTCTATATTTAACATTTCTAATGTATATTAAACAAGGTTTTTTTAAATCAAAATTGTCGCATACATTAAAACTATATTAAATGCTAAATATTTTCAAAAACGGCATTATTCTTTCAGCATTTTAATCATAATAATTAATAAACATGTTTGAAAACTAAAACTAAAGCATAATAAGATTTAGGAATCAAAGGAAACGATGGTCCCTATAGCAAGGTCCGGGAAGGTGACTAGCTTCCGAGAAAGAACTTTACTTACCCGAAGCAACTAACGGCCGATTCACCCCATTGGAACTCCCAGGAGCGGACCATTAACTTTGGAGGCCGGGGCTTAAACTGTATGGGGCCTACTCCAAGTCCCAAGTTTGGGGGTGTTGGGGCAACTCTTTCGCCATTTTGTGTAAAAACTGTTTTTTTTTTTACTTTTTTAATTTTAAATTTAAACTTTTATTATTTTTGACTGCGAAGGGGCCCTTTTGATTAATCGTGGATCTGGGCTGCAGCCCATAAAGACCATACTTACAACCGCCCCTGGTAACTCCTCAACTGCTCATAGTAGCGAGACAGGTGATATACCAATGGAAAGGCGACACGCACACGACTAACATTTATAAACACTATCATTCTGGGATCTATATGCTAATAGTAGGAAACAGTCAAAGAAAGCCAAATGTAAAAAAAAAATGCATCGTCTTCTTTCTTATTCTTGCACACCACTATAGATCAAAAACTACTTATTCGATTTGCGTGGAAATTGGTGTGTACCTTCATCTTGGTCTCCAATTGTGGCGTATCAAAGTATTAGCCTCAGTATCTAATAAAACAAAGAAACTCATTAGCCCCACCTCGATATTTTATCAAAGCTTTGAACCATTTAGCAAAACCCAGAGTTTGATTAATTTGCTGAAAGAGGCACTTAACCATATTAATTGAACTAAATTTCTACCAATCCTCACTACCCCTCAAACCCTCGCACTGTCACCAGTTTCCGTACAAAGTCCCCTAGGAGGGGTTATACAATCACCGTGTCTGTCCGTCTGTCTGTCTGTCCGTCTGTGTGTCTGTCCTGCGAACGCGTTCGCTTTATTCGTGCAAAGGTTAATCATTGCGTGCGCAGCTTCTCGAAGGGTTGGCAAAACCACCGTGTGACGGTGAGCGTTAACGGATACATTTGCGGTTCGGTTTGGATGGTGTTTTTTCGCTCACCGTCGTGACGGTTTGGTGTATTACGTTTTTGTAATGTTTATGCGTAGGTTGTGAATGTTGAGTTCGTGTTATTACGGTTGTGAATGTTGAGTTTGTCGTGTTTGTGTTTTGATGGTTGCACATGTTGAGTTCGTGTTATGATGGTTGTGGATGTTGAGTCTGTTATGTTTGTATGGGCGTTTTCTCTCCAACTTTTTCTAACTGACTTTGGGACGGACCGCATGCTGAGTGTTATGCAACCTCTCAACGTCCAATGGCAGGGTTTCCACCAATTGTTCACGGTATTCGTCTTAGTATCAAGTTGCGAATTATTGACGCCGGCCGGGAATCGAACCCGGGTTCGATTTACTCTAACCACTCAGCCACCAACGCTTGTTAAGTTACGGTGTTTTTCTAAAAAACAGCTTTCGCGAATGACATTTACAAAGTTATAACGTTAGGTACTATAATTTATTCTACATCATTTTAAATATTTATAAATTATATTAATCTTATATTTAATGAAATATTTATAAATTATATTAATCTTATATTTAATGAAATATTTATAAATTATGTTAATCTTATATTTAATGAAATATTTATAAATTATATTAATCTTATATTTAATTAAATAGTTATATATTATATTAATCTTAGATTTAATTAAATATTTATAAATTATATTAATCTTATATTTAATGAAATATTTATAAATTATATTAATCTAATATTTAATTAAATATTTAAAAATTATATTAACATTATATTTAATTAAATATCTGAGTATTTTACTTTATTTAATCGTGTTCAGGAATTGAACTCGGGTCGCATTGTCACAATGCAGATAGTTTACCGCCGAGCCATTGACTTCCTTTAGGAATGTAAAAAGTAAAGAAACCATCATGATAAGGCGGGTTTTTTACCTTTTAATAACACTTAGAAAAAGGATAATTATTCAAAACTCCCGCGGAAACTATATAAAAGTAATAATATAGCGCCACCGTGTGGAGAACTATCAATCAAACCGGGTAAAAAATATAATCTTTTCAATTTTTCGAACTTTAGTAAAATCTTGACGGTTCTAAAAAACATCCAATAAACGTATATAAAGCCGTTGCCGTCAAAATGAAAGATTAGTCTTTCTTAGTTCTTGGCGGTCAGACGAACTACTACAGGACGGGGTCCTGGTGTCGGTCAAAAGTCATGAGGTAACTTTGCGGTTTTAATTAGTATGTTCGGTCTTCGGTCAAGGAAAGAGTTAAATAGTGTTTTGCGTTTGGAACGTGAGCGTATGGACTAAGTGTATGAACAGTGCGTGTTTAAGACTGAAAGTGTTAAAGTAATTGTGAACTAACTCCAGTCAGCTGTAAGATAAAATTTATTGTTTTTATTTTTTGATTTGGAATAACCTAATTATACCCTTGAAATTATCAACTCAACCTGTGAGGCTAATTAAGTAGATTGGAAGATATTAGTAGCGAACAGCTCTTAGCTGTTAATTAAGACAAGAGTTTATAGTAAGGTAGTTTGAATAAAGTTAAAATTACCCAGTATAATTTATGATATTTACTTAAGTGTAAGTGTGTTTTGGTTTATTTTTCAATCACGATCTACTCTTGGACACTTGAGTACCAGTTCTGCACAATTACGTAGGAGGGATATATATTGTTGGGTTATCGATGAAAGTTAAATCTGGACTGTTCTGAATAAAAATAAACATAATTTTGCATAATTCTGGTTGCCATTTTATTTCTAATCACTCGCCAACAATATTCTGGCAATCCCGAATCAACTAAATTTTCGATATAATGGCGACGGGAAATTATTCTCGTAAATTTATCGCGCGACCTTAGGGAATATTCTTTTAACAAAATTTCGATAAACTATCGTTTAATTAAAATCGGCCCTATTCCGTTAAAATTATAAACCAAAAAGCGAACGGTCGTTATAATACCCTCTGTAGCTATTTCTTTCATTAAAAGCTTTGTATTATATTCACCTGACAAACGTGTACTGTAAAAAGGGTTTAATTCAATTGTGCATTGTTATAGTACGTCTAACTCACTGTTGTAACTACTTAACTTATGATATTCTGAATAAATTAAAATTGGTCGTTTCGTCTCAATTATTATAATTAAAAATTTATACCGGGCGGGATAGAACTGGGACAACATTTTTAACATTTTTAACAAGTAACTCTAAATTGCGGAGATATATCTTTAAGGGTTATCTCGATAAATTAATGCCACTAGGGACAATTCTTCCGAGGAGAGGTATATTTTGGCTTGCCAACTTGTTGAATATAACTTTTCCATTAAAATATTTTCGAACATTTTATTTTTGTGGATGTAAGTAGACAATAAGGGCCCCGTTACTTACATTTATTACATTATACACATTTTGTAAAATATATTTTTCTAAAACTCAATAATGTAATTATGTTTAAAGAATGATAATAATTCTCATTAAACTTTATTTTGACATTGAGTGGCGATGCCGTATTTTGAATCTATTTACCCCATCAATGTGTTCTAGAGACCCAAAATTTTAGAATAAACTCAAAGAAAATATGTGGAAATATTTTTACAAATCATGGCTCAATACACCATACAATGTATTATAATATAATAATGAAAGCACTGAGACCCCTGGAACACTTTGCAATATTTTAAAGTCTATTTTATTGAGTATTCAGGAAAAATATGAAATCTGGCTTAGAACTTTAGGGTTATTATTCTCAAGGTCCTCCGCATTGAAACTAATGAGTTGTAAGTGCTATTTTATTTGTTTAAGATCTTTGTTAGAATTTAAAATTACGTCTCATTAAAATATAAGCCATGCAATGTCTAGCTTATTTGAGGTCAAGTGGCGTGATATGCGGGCTTTTTTTGAACAACGTTTATGGACAGACCCATATAGAACCAGGGGTATGCGAGACAGGCTAGAGGCTACGTTTGTTTTCACTTAGGGGCCCAAGAATCTACTTGAGGGGGCCCCGAACTCAAGTCGATTTTTAGGGCCCCAAATTAAAATGATAGTTAGTACTGTAATAAGAAATTACCCGACAAAAAACGAAATACTAAAAATTCTAATCGATTAAACCTACAATCTTTAAATTACCTTTTTGATTTCACAAATCCGGAGCTTTCTAAATTTAGAATTCTTCCGTCGTCAGTTTCAAGTTAGAAGACAGCGTACCGCTTTCGAACTTATTAACATTGGCTGATTGCCATGCACAACTGTCGCAAAATTAGTTGTACAAATCCTTAAGATTTTAATGTGGCGAGTAAGTAGGCAGGTTTTATTTTTGTAAATTCTGTTAACAACAACGGATCAAAAATTATGATTTTCGTGAAATTAGTTCGAAGTTTTTATATATTTAGTCAATATATTGGAAGGGGTACAATTGAGGAACAGGGGCCCGCAATTGAGGAACAGGGGCCCACAATTGAGAAACATTATTAGCCTACACCTAAAAATCTCCTGGTGCCGCCCCTATATGGAACTTGTCCATATTTCTGATTTGATTGGCGGAAAAATTTAGACCTTGCCCATAATTTGATTTCACGACGGTCATGGGCTGAAACATTAAGACGTTGTGACTGGGCGGACGACATATCTTTGTTTCATTGCGGAGGAACTTGAGAATTTTAACTTGAAGTTTCTGGCCAAATTACAGGTATTTCTTGATCAACTACGTCAAAAATCATATGTGGATAAAATAGGTCATTTTATCTAGGACGATTCAAGTAAACCTGGAGTGGTCGTCTCCCGTTTTAGGCGGGTCAGTAAAAAATTCACGGACATAACAAGTATCGCCATCTATCGTAGAAGCTTTACACTTTTAATCGGCTTTTCGTCTGCTAGTTTTTCTAGTCCCGTGTTTTTAGTAAGAATAGACAATGAATTTTAATATTCGAAAACTAGCAGACGAATTTTTTAAAACATGTAGAAAAGGTGGTGCTAAACTCGTATGTCCGCGATTCTGGCTCGCCGTAGAGAGAGAGGGGAGCTCGTATGGGGGGAATACACTTTTCTATTCCAGGGTACCGAGTTTTCATATTCCTAGATTTTATTAAGGGATAATTATTTTTCTTAGTTAAAATGGCAACAAGCGTAGCAAACATGGAATAATTCCTACTTTTTTATATCACTTAAGATGTTTCACCTTGGGAATGTGAAGACGATCCAAAATGGAAAAGAATTCGGGGTTTAAGTATTTTAAATGTTCAGAAAAATAAACGAGTAAAATGATTATAGCTTAGCATTTAAAAGACAACGATTCAATTGCGATGGAAAATGTGCCGCCTTGATTAGAGCTTTGACGTTCTTCCCCACAGGGGCTGTTGGAGATAAATGCCGAAAAACCCGTCATTTCGGAAAATAGAAACGGTTAACATAAAATCAAGTTAAGAGTAATTTTTAGAGATTGCATTAAGATTGGATTTTTTTACGACAAATAATTTGAATCGGAATTGGAAAAGTCATATCTAGAAAAGACCGAACATTTTAGGATCGAATAAGTGTGTTCAAAATAGGATCGAAATATTCCAAAAGAAAACCGTTTATTTTTTAAACTGTTTTTGCGAAAATATACATTTATGAAATTTTTTAAACTTAATCATCTTTTGATCCTCATGCAATTAATTTTTTAATTACATTTAATAGTTTCACTTTAATTCGATTGAATAATTTTTAAAGCTAAGTCGATTAAATAACTGTATTCAATTCTAACAGTTCTGGTGAAGCAAGTGAAATTTCTTTTTAACCTAGCTTACTTCAGATTCTCAAACGCAATTTCAAAAATGAGTTAAAAACAATCAAGTTGCATCTGAATTGGAAAGACTCGCGATAGTAAACGAAGGAGCGAATAAAATCGGAATGGAGGCTTTACAAAGGAAGACGGAGAAAAGGGACGCGTTGCGGGAAATAGGGGATGAATTTATTACGAAATTAAAATCCTAATTTTATAAATTACCGGTTGATAGAAGGGAAATTGAGAGGTTATTGGCGCTATAAGAACGAAAAGAAAGTTCATTAAGTGAAGTGGATAAAGAGATCGAAGAGGTCGTACCCCTAAAGGAAGTTTCAAAGACTATCAAAGAAGCGGAGGATTATATGGACCGTATTATTGAAGTCAAGACCAAAGCTCAACGTCTACTAAAGAAAACCATTGCGTTACGAAGAAGGACACTCTCAGGAGGATCCACCAATTCGGAGGAATCCTTTCGATCAATCTCAAGTTACTTGCGCAAGACGGAAGTTACTTCACGTGCGACGCTTTCTAAGTCGAAGATATTAATCAAGGAATCATGTGCGTCCCTTTAAGAGAAATTCGCCAAATAATGGGTGAAAAAGGCTTAAGGTTAGCGGACGACACGTCCCCCGATAAATTCCAGGACATGCAGGTATCAGTTCTAATTGGATTGGACTTCTACTGCCAAGTAGTTACGGGAAACTTTCAGCATTTACACGACGCTGTTGGAGCCACGGAAAGTATATTTGGATGGCTAATTCAAGGCCCTACCCAGTTATGTCCATTGCAGTGAATGTTGATTGCGTCATAGTAAACAATGTCCACATGGTGTTACATCTAATTTTATAGGTTGGTACGGTTTTGTATTTGGAGATTTTGTTATAATTTTTTTTCCTTTACAAATACTTGGAACCGGGAAAGAATGTCCAAGGCAGATAAAATTAGCCGTGGAAATTTCGAAGGAAAATTTCTGAGAAGGGATGAGCTGTTGACCTAGAAACGGCCCATTGTACGGACCTACCTATAAAAGGAGCCCCTCCTTAGGAATGGCGTAGTAACTGTGCTATCTTGGGCTCCCCTTTTTCGTGGAAAAAATATAAGGGTTTTGCAATAGGAGAGTAAAACAGAACGTTTACAAGAACGATCGGAGTATGAGCGCGAAAAATTCGTTCTCAATATTAACCTGTTAAGTTGGTAAATAAATATTGATTTTTATTCACTTAGTTATAAGTTCTTTTAATTCATAATCCCAAGAGTCAATTCAATTGTACTGGTAAAGTAAGTGGTAGCAGCATATAAGCCAATGTTGTAGAAGTAGCTACCAAAAGCACAGGTTGCCGTTTAAAAGTTGGTGTTTTAGATAACTGTTCATCTTCAAGGTCCAGGTAAACCACGGAACTGTTATCACCGTCCCAGTCACCTTCACCGTGTTCTGCGTAAACCACTTGAACTCTAGAATTAACGGTGCCTTTTAAATCTTGATATATAGCTGTAAAGGAAAGAAGCTCTTTTTCTAAAAGAACTTTATCAATTTTCGAAAGTGCTTCATGTGCTATACCTGAAACTTGTATGTGCGAAAAGTATCGAGGGTCCAAGTAGTGATTAATTTTCTATTATTTGCGAAACTCTCTTTTAAGCTCATTTGAAGCTGATATTGTATATCGCGAAATACTTCTACCCTGTAGAGATCAATTGAGTTGTCAAGCTTCTCATCATAGCATATTTCATCATGTTGTTTTTTTCTTCTGTTAAATACGTCGAACCTTTAGCTCATTTGCCACTAAAATTTAATCTGGCAACTCATAGTAGTTGAGGTTATAGTTAGAAATATTCGCAAATTTCGTAGCCTTTTCAACAATTTTTTGAAAATCAAGCTAAGTTATTTGGGTTTTTAGGTGCTCAACCATATTCCACGCAGTAAGAAAATCCAAATTCTTGGTTTGCAAGGATTTTGCAACAGGTCCAGCTTCATCCAAAATTGACAAGAACACGTGAGCCGTCAAAATTATTTTGAAATCACAAATCATGTGCAGAAGCGAACTAGCTTCGGAGGTACATTTTGGATCAAATTTCCGTGATTTAATTTTAAAATGTAGAGCGCTAATTACAGCATAAAATAGAGGGTCTTCTACTCCAAACACCCAATTTAGAGCCTTTTCGCTAGCCCACCAACTTGTTTCTCCAGTTTTCTGAAGGCGTTGAAGTTTTTTATTTCCAAACGTTTTCTCGCTTTCTTTAGTCCAAACCGTCATTCTTTCGCAAGATTAACCAAAGATCGTTGCTATACTATTTAGAAATCCGAATAAGGATTTTGCTTCCAAATTGTCGCAGCTGTCACAAATTCAAAGATTAAGCAAGTGACTGTAACACCAAAGATAAACGCTATTTTCGGTTTCTTTAGCTATTTGCCCTGCCCTCTCAACCCTTTATTTTCACTTCTCATATTTGCAGTACCATCGAAGGATCGATGCAATTTTGAAATTTAAAGCCATGTTCATTAAAACCTTCTTTAAGCAGTTCATGTAACGCAACTCCTGAAGATTCGGTTACTCGTAAGACTGCAAACAGTACTTCTTTTATTTATCCGTCGTAGCTGTATCGTAAGCAAACAGCGGCTTGATCGAATACACTGACGTCTTGTGTACTGTCTAATTGTAGACTAAACTTTTCATTTCCTATCTCCTTAACGATTTGTTTTCTATTTGAACACAAACAAGCTCTAATAACCTTGTTGACGCTAGTTTTAGAAATCATTGCAACTAAACCACCTCTCATACGAGCCGATAAACCTGTCTTTCCTTGATCATTTAGTTTATCTTGCCTTGTTTTACTTTTGGCAATTGATTTTTCTATATGCTGCTTTAGAAAAGGATCGCTGTCAGCAAGAAGACGCATAATTTCAAGAAAATATCCGTGGTTTAAAGTTTCGTTTCACGAACTTCCTCGAAACGCTAAATTTTGACGACAAATTAGTTTAACAACATCAAAAACCTTATTCAAGACGTGTACATTTTTCTCAACTTGGGATCTTTTGGCTGAAACTAGGTTTGGAGCTATGGCCGACGCTACCAAATGGCCATTGGCCGCGGCAATGTAGCTTCCAACAGCTGAATTGTGGTTTTTGCTGTTTTCATGTTTTCGTGTTTTTCAATAGTAACGTAGATGTGACGGAAATTAGTGCAACCATTTTTAAATCTGCGGTCTTTGTTTGAAAATGCCACATATATACTGCAATAAAACGCTTGAACTTTAATATCAATAACATGAATTGATAGCCAATTTCTGTGTATCTTTCTGTGTTTTGAATACTATATCCATAGCGAATGATTTAGTTTGATCTGGATGTTCTTTAATAAATGCAAGCTTTTTTGACGTAGTGCACATTTGATCTAATTGAGAGTATCTGTTCTTCCTGTGTTTGAAGAAGCAGAATGACTAGACTCACGTTTTGTCAGGGCTCATTAAACTCATATTTGTGATTAATGACACAGCGGTATCGAACTTCCTGAAAGTCCGTTTTCAAAATTTACAAATTTACGAATATAAGTCAACGATGGGGAAAAAACGTCGGGAAAAAATATCGATAAAAGTCCGAGTAAAATCGCACCGAAATTTTCTTCGCCCTCGCTAAGATATCCGAGCTCGGCTTCATAGGGTGGGTCCGAGGGTGGGTTGCTGGGGTCTGCCCTCGGATCTACCATAGGGTTTGCTGAGTGTTCGTTCACAAACTATATAGCTGCGTTCACACATACGCTCTGCAAAGTTGCGAGTGCTCCCGCAACGTTTGTATCCCGTCGTGTGAACAGTTACCGTTGCGCGTCCCAGCGTTTCAGATCGCTTCGGCTGAACCGCTTCGTTGACCATTTTGGCAGCGATTCGTGACGTCATCGAGTCGGTTTGTGTGAGCTATGAGCCTATTTTTACAAAAATCGTCAATCGTGAATTTTTTACCCCTAATAAAATTGTATGCCTTTTTTAAAATAAAATGTCTTTCACATTTTTGTTTAGTTGTTTAAAAAAAACAATACATTTCTTCTGGGTGCATTCATTTTTAATTAGAAGGTGAAACGTCACTGAAATGGTTGAGCAGACGAACTCCTAAATATATGGCTATACTACGCATGTCCAACTTTCTTCAAAACTCACTGGAAATCTAACGTGTAAACAAACAGATTTCCAGAGCCGGGAGTAGTGGTGTACCTCTGTAATCCCACGCGTCTGGGAGGCAGAATTTGTGGATGGCCGTGTGAGGACGACTACCAATCCCCCAACGGGTTGTCGGAATACTTCCCCCCACGTATCCCCCCACCCCTGTCCCCACGTATCTCCCCGTTGGCGTGGCCGTTACACATATCTCACCCTGATTTATCACTAATTGTGTGCTGGTGTCTAAGGCCTTGGGTCGACACCGATTTGTGTATCTCAAAAAAAAACACAGATATCCAAACGCTAGGAGCCGCAGCGAGATCGAATCGAGTAAAAGACGTTTTTGAGGGTACGTGTGAACGTGGCTTTTATTTGTAAAACAAATCGGATTTCTACCCTCAACTTTGAGCGCTCAACTTACCATGTTAGTATACCATTGTTTTTGTATAAATCGTAGTTCTACTTCATCCACCTATACCTTGAATTTTGCCCCGTTTTGGTTTTTGTCTCGCTTGTTCGCTCGTTGCTCTAAAATTATATAAATTTCAAATTTAAATATACAACTGCAGTAATGTTTCCTAATTACAATAAAAATTTGCGATCTCATAAGCTTTGGTCACACGTTGAAATCGATTTCGAAACGGTTTTGGACCAGTTTGGAAGGATGAAGTGAAAGCGGCTTTACGTCACGAAAACGATTTCGAAGCCCTTTGAAACGGTTTGAATATAATTAACGTGATTCCCACTAGCCTTTGAGAACCGTTTTCGAGCGTTTTTGAATGGTCAACTTGAAATATGTTTGAGCCACTTTGATAGAGTGATCGTTGAAAAATGGAATTATATTATGCAAAATTAATTTTGATTTCTCAAAGCGATCGAAAACGGTTCTTGAAGACTCTACTGTGAACGCGACTATGGACGAAAACGGGTTGATGCGCCTTGAATCGATATGAGATAAGGAGAGCAATGTGAACAGAGCTCGAAAGAGCTATAGATTTTCTAAAAACTGTCAAATTATTGAAATATTAAAAAGATGACAAAATCAAATAGCATTAAAATTTTAAAATCACTATCAAATCTCATTAAAATTTGCATATCCTTATCAAAGATCGTAAACATTTTCAAATTCCTATCAAATATCATCAAAATTTTCAAATCCCTGTCAAATCTCATTGCAATTTGCAAATCACATATAAAATTTGGAAATTTTTCAAAAACTTAAGTGAAACGGTTATTAAACTAAATGTTAAAATTGGGCAGTTGGTAATCCAGTTGATAGTTATCTATTTTTATTGCAGCCCCTAAAATAGTTTCGCCTTAGGCTTAGTGCTAGACTGGCGGCTGCTAGACATTTATCCACAAAAATTTTGTAAGGTGGCCGGCCCCCTAACTAAAAAAAGTTATTTTTTTTAAACTATGTTTTCTAGAAAGTTTAAATATTTAGGGTACGTTATACATGCCAGGGAACACTCGCTAACATAATGTTATCGATTTTGGAAATTAATTTCAAGTTTTTACTTAATTTTTCACCGCTAGGTGCTGGAATTAATTTGTAGAGCGCCATCGAAAACATAAGAATATTGTTGGTTCGAAAAAATTAAACGAATTTTTCACTGAAAAACACGACTTGAAAAAGTAACAAGTTGGGCTAGCTAAAAATGTATTCGCATAGTTTCATAAATTAAATTTACGTTTGTTGGAAAAAGTCGGATAATTGTTTAAGTGAAAGGTTAGGAAGAGACAATAATTTAAGATGTCGTTTTTTTTCAAATACGTACAACAAATCATTTCCAAACAGAATCAGAAAAAAATCAAATTATTTAACAAAATGCGACGAAAATTATAAGAATGGTGCAAATATTCAATCATCAGATGCGATACAAGATTGGGCGCGAACAACCAAGTTGTCAAAAGCATGTTGAATCATTTCTGGGGTAATTTCCCGGCAGCCACTTATTATTCGTTGACGAAGTTCTTCTTGCGTTTCAACGGGAGTGGCGTAAACCTTATCCATAATGTAGCCCCAAAAAATGAAATCTAACGGCGTAAGGTCTGGTTACCTTGGGGGCCAAAGTGTCGGTCCGTTTCTCCCTATCCACCGTTGCTGAAATTCGTTGTCGAGAAACGCGCTCACGTCTCCGTCTTTTTGAAACCGCAACCTGGCTCGTTGGGCTATAAATGGAAGTACGTCGAGCTTCTCTGCTAGTTCCTTTTGTATAGGAAATGTAAACAATTCTGCCCATTTAGATTTTGTGGCAGAAATACAGGACCAATAAGTTTTCTTCTAAACCAACTCAAACGTTCTAGCGTCCATTGTGGATTTTCATCTTGGCAAAAGTGATTATTCTGGTGATTGTAAGGCCCATCTCTCGAAAACGAAGCTTCTACAGATAATTAAACGTTGCGGATAAATTGAGGGTCGTTATCCACAGAATTCAGCAGCCAGTTGCGGAAGTCCAGCCATCTTTGAGCGTCTCCATCTACTGAACCTTGGTGGAGCGTAGCTCTGTAAGGATGGTACTTATGTGCATGTAATATTTTCCATACACGTGTTTTACTACACCCCAAATCAGCACTTGCAGCGGAACAACTTTTACGCGGGTACCCGACAAATTACGCCAACACCGCGCTCTCCAAGTCGGGATTACGCGGACCAACACCTTGAAATCTAGGTTCTACATTACCATACTGTAGAAACTCATTACATTAAAATGACAAAGGTCTAACCCCTGAATAAAAGGTGCGTTTGACGAAATGTCTTTCAAGTGAACAGTACATACTTAGCGCTCATGGGATAATTGCCAATTTAAAATAAATGTTGTAGAAATGGAAAATTATCAAGAAAAAAATTACCATAGTACAATTTCAACAAAAATATTACAAATAAAGGAATAAACACTTAGCTAGCCCAACTTGTCCTTTTTCCAAGTCGTGTTTTTCAGTGAAAAATCGTTTAATTTTTTCGAAAAAAACGATATTCTTATGTTTTCGATGACGCCGAAACAATCTATCCAGTCATTATGCGGCTTTATTACTGATAATTAAAAAATAGAACGTAATGTCTACTAATTTTTCAAAGTCATGGCTCCCTTATTTACAAAGAGTAGTTTCAGATTTTCGATAACGCGAAAAAACGTTTTTTCGATATAACTCTAAAAATTGACTTTTCCAATATAATTTGTGGGCGAATTAATCAGGCTGTAGATAATGATAATCATTTGTCATCTTATCCCATAAATGATGCTAGTTTATGGCACATCATTTATCCCAATGAATTTTTACAACATCCTCCAATGCATTCATCGAGGCATTCATATCTTCACGAATGAAAATTATATATTAAACTTGAACGTTGGATCTTTTAGATCTATGACTGAATTTTGTTACCATGCACGTACCTTGTGGTGAATCAAAGCTGATTATTTCAATTTGTATTTAAACAACGCCTTACAATAGAGACATTTGGTGGCAATTAATTAAATACAAAAGTACCCAATGATACCGACTTTTATTGCTTTTCTGGAATAACTGAAAAAGTATTCGCAATATGGTCATGAGG